>NC_136653.1:5070460-5447960 GCF_949748355.1 Melanostigma gelatinosum
TATGCAGAGCGTTTGGCCTGGTTTGTTGACTTTAATGCACATGCAGAACAGGTTTTACTATGTGATGGTATTATTTAGATTGAATACAGGCAAAAAAAACGTTACCTGTTAGTGGATGACTTTCTATTTACAATGTGTGCTTCCATGGTTGTGTCACACAGCTGCTTCTCAAGGTAGATATGTCTGCTCCGCATAGTTGTCTGTACACATGACAGTGAAGGGTATTCCTATTTGTTTCATCGAGTAGGCAGTATGCAGAACACATTGATGGAGTGTGTATTACGGAACACACCCCATGTCCAGCTGATGTCCCAGGAAGACTTCTTTTGAAAGGTTTGTCCTGGATTGTTATTGTGTCGATAGACTGCTGTCATTCTTTCCTGATATTTACGGGTCTGATTTAGCTTTTCCCCGTGACGTCGCTGCCATAAGCTTTAAGGCGCATGCATGATTATCTGTAGGCAGCCTCGAGCAAATCCTTGGTCACAACAGGTGCTTAGGACTTTCCCAGTACAGTGTATTCTTTCCCAGCAGCCACACAACAGACCCAGACCACCGTGCTGTTGAGTGTGTCAGAAGTAGATTCAGTACGTCCCAATACATAGCAAGTCCAATGCAGTGCGCTAAAAATACCAGCATGTTCACCTGCATCCGGTCGCTTCCTGCAGTATGCAGGTCAGCATGCTGTTCTGGTTATTCTATAGACTTCACCACGTGATGCCTCAAGAGAGTTTGACCCCTGACCTCCCCGCAGAGGGCAGCAAGACGTTTGTCCGGAGTGGATCAATGAGAGTGCATTGACCCTTCAGTGTCTCCACACTGATTGACGCGGTCTGTGTTTGATGGGATGACCCGGTGTCATCTGTGTGCTATCAGCAGCAACGTGTCACTGAAGAGATGCTCCTGCGTAGCGGCAACTCTCTGTTGATGTCTCCACTGTGCTGCAGTCCACTCTTGATATCTTTGGCCTTTGCACGGTGATGACAGTAACTCGTCTGTATTGGTTCATGGAGTTATTACTCGTTTCATCCTCGCATCTACTCCACTGATACCAGCTTGAAATGTAACATTAGTGTTAGATCAGCGGGCCATGCAGTCACACGCATGGCACATCCGCTGATTTTCCTCTCCGCTGCTCGGGATTCACAGAAAAGTGATTCATTCAATCTCCGGTAGCTGCAGAGGATCGAGGCACGTGTGCTTCCATTGCTGCATGAGACGTAATGATATCAGCGGCATGTTTACGCCGGACATGAATTCATCTGTCCAACACAGAAACTTCACCGCTGCACGTAATCTGCTTCTTCTGGAACCTAATCCGCTAAAACAGGAAGTACTGAGAGCTCTTTGTTTCCCTTTGGCTCACATGCGTTCAGTGGTCTTATGAGACACGCGGAGGGTGTGAATGTTGCAGCTTTGTTGCGCTGCTGAGTGGAAGTAGCCTCCAGGTCAGGTTCAGTAGATGTGAACACACACACAGGTAGACATACTCTGATTATTACAATGTGGAAAGGACTGACCGTCGGCAGTCATTGCGGTGTACTTGTTGGACCAGTATAGACTTTGGAAGTCTGATATGTTGAATGAAATTCACACGTTTTCATGGTAATAACTCCAGTACATACTGAGCATGATAACAGTGGCATTAATAATGCATCACACTGAAGAGTGCTGCTCTGTCGTGCAAGTGCAAGCCTGTCGCATCTATGGGCCATATCTGATTGCTTGAGGGCTCTTGTGCTGAACATATGTGTGATGTGATTTACTGTTTCAACATAACTTAACATTTGCATGATCTATTTAGCTATTATTTTCTGACTGTAAAATGGGAGAAAATGGTGACACATGTCCAAAGGTGACGTCTTCAAATGTCTTGTTCATTCCAACAAACAGCTACAAGATATTCAATTGTAGAAGTGAAAAAACAATCTATCACAGAACCTTTAAATATTTTATCTCTTTATTGATTAACCGGCTCTAAACATGACGATGCGTGTCCAGTTTCACCTCAAAGATGGAACAGTCTCTGCTGTATTCAAAGCTGGCTAACGTTCTGTCAACTCCTTTATGATCATTTGAGACGTTCTCGTGTGAGATGAGATTCTGTGGTGAATCTGAGGGAAATCTCTCTCCTGGCCTCCCCCAGCGCTCAGAAAACCCTCCCGAGTATCTCTATCTGTTTCCACACAGAGCGAGCAGATTAGCAGCAAGATTTAATGGAATATTAATAAGCTGCTGTAAACCACAGACCCCGGCTGGAGACGGAGAGGGACGAATATGAGCTGGTTCCAAACTATAATGAGCAAAGTGATTACACGCTTTCATGATACAGTCTGCACTGCTCAGTAAAGCATGGCATCCAATGGCAAGTTAGGTTTTACTGTAAAAGAAAGAGGGCTGTGGGTTGACCCATAGGCTTCTGGTAAAGATCCTGAGACACTCTGTCCTGCATGGTGTCAGAGCTGAATTCCTCTGCTTGTGCCTCTTCATATCAGACCATCATGTTTGTAGAATAGTGAATGAAGTGGAAACCCTTCTGCTTTCAATGGCTGCATCTAAACTGGCTTTGGCCTGATGCTGACCCTGTGGTGGAAGCTGCTCCTTCTTGTATATACTTCGTACCTTTTACATCGGAAACCTTCACCGGTCCTAACTTTAGGGTCTGGCTTGGTGCCTTCGTCGTGTCTCTTTCTGTTGGTTCCTGATGTCTCTCTTGTTGCTGGTCTCTTAAAGCCATGAAAGGCCCACAGTAATAGATCTATAAATATATGTAGAAACTATTTTGAAAGAATAAAAACTAGCATGTAATTTATTCACGTAGCCTGGTTGTGAAATATGTCGGGGGACTTGTCATGGTGCTGTTGTTGGTTGACCGGCTGACGTCACATTCGCCTTAAAGCCACAAACAGGAACTGTGTGAAACCAACTGTAATGTAAATGCATGAATTCAGTCACGACCAGTCCAGAATAGAGCCAAGCCTGATAAAGCCCATCAAAGATTAGGTCCACCAAGACACCAACACTTTACTCACACTCTTTGTCCAAACTTATTTTACGGCGCCCCAGGTAATAAAGATCTGATAGTGGGTCCACTGGCCGTATTGACACACAGCCCCTGAGCCAGCAGCAACAGAGCACCATGTACCCAACCGGAGTCCTCCGGAAAGAAGCTCTCGTCATCCCGACGAGAGAGGAAAGATGCCGACTCACTTTCATCTCAGGCTTTTGTGTGTGTGTGTGTGTGTGTGTGTGTGTGTGTGTGTGTGTGTGTGTGTGTGTGTGTGTGTGTGTGTGTGTGTGTGTGTGTGTGTGTGTGTGTGTGTGTGTGTGTGTGTGTGTGTGTGTGTGTGTGTGTGTGTGTGTGTGTGTGTGTGTGTGTGTGATGAAGGAGGTCAGCGGAGGCGGATGAGAGGACAAAAGAACAGAGGGAGCAGAGTGGATTGATGCTCCAACTTCCCTCTAACCCCTGCGGCCCGGTGTCAAGCACTCCGCTGCGCGACTGGTGCCATGGATGCACCCCCCCCCCCCCCAAATATCGAATTTCCTTTAACATGCTTTCATCTCATTCAATTACACAATCACATTACGTAACGCGGTTCAGGGGCGGTGCACACGCCACGCTCCGAGGTGGCACGTCGGTGACGGAGGACGGAGTGGAGTGGTTATTCTGGCGTCACTGGTCCCATCGCTCCTTCTGGTGTTGGCTCTATTTGTGACATGCAGTCACCTTTAGACGGGATCTGTGTTTGAACGATGCTTCCACGTGTATTTGACAGGCTGTTCATTTATTTACTACTCCGGCCGAGCCAAGTGTTGTACAACCGTGTGAACTACAAACAGAAGAACAAGACACGTTTAAATCAGAGAGGATGTCGCATACGATATTTATTTGAGCGGGTATTCAATAGAATGCAAAAGAAAATATATGACGCATAGACATCCACTGTGACTGCGAGATTATGAAGTACAGCTAATAATCTGCCCTCATTGATATAAACCTCAATATAATCCAATCAACAGCAGCCTCCACGATGTGCTTCTGTTGAGCAGCACCTCTCTAGAGCAGTGAGCTTTTTTGTTTTATCTCGGTGTACCGAATAAACTCAACTTGTTTTTAGCGCCACCGACCTTGAGGAGCAGCAAGCATGCCGGATCTCCAAGATCTGAACGTTCCTGTGTGCTTCCAACATATTCTCAAGCACCATCAACAGCGTGTTAGTCTCTGAACTGGGTCGGGATCAGGCACTCTACAATGTCCGTCTAATGGTTCCCACTGAACGCGAGGCTGTGGAGGTGACCGGGGTTGAACCTCTTTGAACCCCCTGTTAGTGTTCAGTTCTTCTCACAACTACTTCTTTAGGTGATGACAACCCAGAGCAACTCAGTGACTGTCGGTCCAAAGGTGTGCGCTGTTATCGTCATTTCAATTTTCAATTCGCTTCAATCTGAAGGGGAGGAGTCAAGCTCTTACTTGTGCCCGTTCTGCTTGAGATGTGGTCAAAGGACCGCTAGTGAACCCTCAAGAGGCAGTTTCATATTGTACCAGCAGGTCAGTTATACATCTCAAGGCTCGGCCAGTTAGTGATGTATATACCGTTAGCGCTAAGATCTGTGTGTTCCTTGACAAACTAGAAGCCAGTGCGAGGTGTGGAGAGCTGATGTAATGTGTTCTACTGACAGCAGCAGCAGATTCTGAATCAGCTGCAGCAACATGACCGAATGTGTCCAAAGTGCATGAGCTGCTCCGATGCCACTGGTGTCTCAGAGTGCGGTGCTGCGACGCTGCAGAGCGGTTGCCATGTGTGCTCTGAGAGAAAGCCCCTCCCCTCCCCACCCACCTACTCTCCTCATGTCCAGATGCATGTCACAGGATGGTCCCGCCCACTCCCCATACCCGACCCAACGGAGACACCTAGGGGACTCAGGGTGCAACTACAGCCCCGCAAATTCACTGCTGCCCTCACCCCGACCTGCTCCTTCACACACACACACACACACACACACACACACACACACACACACACACACACACACACACACACACAGACAGAAGCATTTATGGCATTTTCCGGTGATTATACACGCCCAGTGGGATGGGAGGCTGGAGCAGGGGGGGGGGAGACACGGAGCAGTAGTCCCAACACGGCTGTAAACACGAGGGCTGCAGTAATCTAATGCAGGAGTCTAATCTCCATCAGCGAGCCAGTCCTCATCAGTTCCATGAGTTGAATCAAACCGCACGTGCCCGTGTTGGGCAACACTGTGTCTCTGCAGGCTGCATGATGCAGTCGGTCTGTGGTGGTTCTGTACTGCGCCGGCCCGCATTCATCACGGCAGACAGGCTGCTGCTGCTGAGATGTGTTCTGCATTCAACGACACACCTCTCTCTCTCCTGCACTCTCTCACTCCATCCATCCCCTCATGCATTTTGCACTCAAACCTCATCTAGCGGATATATAGCTGTTTATGTTCAAACATGAATATACATACAGTATAAGACATGATATTTATCTTATTTGTGAAACCTCAGAAAGTCAGTATCAACAAGGTGCTAATGCAGAAATGGATCATCTTGCATTTCCTGTCTGCAACCTGTCTGTCAGTATCAGTATGTTCAAAGATGAGCCATAAATATAGCATTACCAATTATTATTAAAAATACAAAGAAAGATCCGATATGTCGTTCAAAACGTGTGTTTGAAAGACGAGTAAATCAAGCGCTGTATTGTTGAAAGAGCTGCGTTACAAAATGTATTGCAGACGTGTTGAGGGAAGTGTTGACGCTGATAACGGACACCGTGGCCTAATATACTGCTCATCACTTCCTTGTCTCACTTCCTTGCCACTTCCCTTTCTGTCTTCCTTCCTCTTGCCGTCTAGCTCCTCAAACTAGGCAACGACTTTGCCGATACCCTGTTGCGCAATCGATCCTCTCCCTCGCTCTCATCTGTTCAGGTGAGAGATGCTCAGCGATGCCTTCGAGGAGTCTGACCTGCCGGTGCCCCGGTTTGACTGAAGCACGCTGCTGACAGAGGAACTCTGACTTGTTCAACACTGTTTCCTGTTGTCACATGAGTTTGTGCGCTGCGCTCCATGTTTTGTGAGGCGGACGGATCCGGTTCCTCCTCTCGCCTCTTGTCACACAGTCGGTCTCAAGTTCCCGTCCTACCTTCACAACCGGAGTGTTTACACAGCAGGAGGACGGTGGGAGAGAGAGGAGAAGAAGAAGAAGAGAAAAATGGAGCTTGTGTGCCTCGGAGGGAGGCAAGGGTCTCCTGTCACACTTGATGGTCGCCGTGCGTTCAGTACATTCCGAGGCTACAGGAGAGCCGGGGAGGACGACGATGAGGTGTTTGTGAGCGGCCCCGGACACGAGGTGACACAGCCGATAGGGACCCGAACGCAGAGACACGGGGGACATGAAATATGTGGACTTTGTTTGTCTAAAGAAGGTGATATTTGAATCGTGACCGGTGTCTTTGCACTGCGTCCATTCTCAAAATAGAATCTGCTCTGCCAACAGATTGGATCTCATGTCCCCTAACAATTCATCTCCTTTGTTCCTCAAAGTCTCCGTCTGTAGTTTGAGGACTTTCCGCCGTGGCCAGCCCTGTTCTGATTAAACTGTTCTGTTGAGTTCCAGGCAGCGTTCATGAGTTTGCCTGTCTGAAGAGCAGCACACGCTCACTGCTCTCTGCCAGGAGAACACTTGATGTTGAGTTCAGTTCATCATCTTCTGGAGAAGAGAGCCGTGGCCGTCTCCTGCTGGTCCGGCCATGTGTTGGAACTCCTCTCAGCATATGCTGCACACTGCATGAGCCGCTTCAGTCCAACACAGAGCAGGCCAACGACTTCACTTCTATGTTAAGATTCAAGGGAGCCGTTTGTCACCTATCTTCATAAAGACAGCCATGAGATATAGATGGATGTTTTTAAGCTCATTTAGATTCATCTGCATATTTTTCAATAATTAGAGCTTCAGTTTGACTTATAATTCACTTTTTGTCATATTTGCTCAAACTGTCACTATATCCTGACAGCAGTACACGAGACAGATAAGCTGTGGAAAAGGAAGGAAAACAGCCAATCAGAGCCGAGGACGCAGCTGTCAGTCACTGCTGACTAAATATGAGTCTCTCAAACATATTTACGTGTTTAATCGTGTCCTCCGGTCGGTGGGCGGGGCTTGGTTTTGGCTCCATTGCTGTCCTCTTGACTGACAGCAAGTTGAAAGGATCCATTTTAACTGTTTAAGCATGACTCATGTTGTGTGTCTGTATCAGAGGTCTTGCATAAAGACGGTCATGTTAATGACGGTAAATTCATATACCGGTATTTTTTAATTGCATGGTGGTCAGCACCTCTCCAACCCTGGTGAGTGCCCCCCCCCTCTCGTCCTTCCTGTAGAGGTCTCAGCTGAGACCTGGCCTGTTACTAGTTAGTCTGAATGAGAGGACCGTGTGATTCAGTGTCTCTTGTGTGCACCCTTGAGATGTAAATGTGTGGAATGCATTTCCCTCCTCTTCAGACATTGTTTGAAACCTGCATTGTTTACTTGCAAGCAGCTTTCTTCTTTTCTGTCAGTGTTGGTGCATTGCAGCCTTTCGTGCTACTTTCCCTCCACCACGGTGCAAGAGTGCGACACCGTTGGCAGGACTGTGTGTCGGTACACTTGAGGTCAAAACCTGCACAAAGGGGTCGTTTCAGACCGGGGCTGACCGTCCTCCGTCACGTTTGGATCGGGTCTCTGACATTGCCTTACCTAGAGCCGTGCTGTGTGTGTGTGTTGCATTATGGGAAATGTTTGTTGGAGGGTTTATGGAGATTGAGCCGTAAGAGTGGAGATAACTGAGCGTCCCTCAGTCCCGGCCTCACACCTTTAGGCCTCACTCAATCCTCTGCGTTCGGCTCGATCTTTCCACCATTATTCCCTAAAAACCCAGTGAGGAACCCCGCGCTCAGCCGAACCGCCGCCTGTCTGCGCTTTGACCTTTGACTGCACTGCTGGAGCGCTCGCCGTGCGTTGGCCTGACACTGAGACCGAACTGAAAGCAGCCGGACGCGGCTGAAGCCTTTGCTCCGCTCCGGAATGTGTGCAGGATATTAAATAATCATTTCTGTGAAAAATATTCCTGTTATTCCCCAAAAAAACATCAGGAAGTCCCATCTGTGTGCTGAGGACAGTTCAAATCCTCTGACTGACGTGCCCCCCCCTCACATTCCTCACCTGTAACGAACAGAAGGGGGGGGGGGGGTCTCAGCCTCTGATATGAACTCTTTGGTGGTCGGCCGTTTATCCGCCGTGTGTTTCACAGACTGTTTCGTCTGCAGAGACACAACGCTGACTTCGGTCTAAAACATTTAGTTTTTCCAGAACAACGTTAAATGCTCTGAGCCGTAGCTATGGTAACGTAGTGTCCTTCAGAGACTCACTGTTTGAACCGTGTCTGTAGTGCGTCCACACGACACATATACAAGCGCACATTTCTGGTCGATGACCTCGTTCATATTGCAATCGTCACGACAAGTGTTGTGCAGTGTTTCAGCATCTGACGGGCCTTCACAGACTTCCTGGATCGTATTCATTGCGTCGCTGTTTTTTATTGCTGGACTGTTTTTTCTTCTTCTAGCTGAATTCCCGCAAACACTTTGATCAGCTTCCTCGGTGCATCTTCTCCAGCTCAGCTCTGGCCAGTCCAGAGCTCTGCAGCAGGCTTTTAATGAAAGCTATGTTCAGATCACTCAAGTTTGAGCGTCTCTGTTTTGTCGCTTATAGAATTGATTTAAAAGTTGACATAAAAGACATCCATGGTCTCCAGCAGAGGTCGCCAACACTGTGCCCACGGGCACCTGGTCGCCCGCAAGGCATGTTCTAAAAATAGCACGAGTCACCACGGAGCTCCATCTATGTGCACCGTTAAATCCCACATGGTCTCCGATTAGCCAAACGGACGGCCATCTTTAAAAAGCATCTTGAAATCATTTGCTTTCCTTGACTTTTCATAACTTTTTATTTTCTCTTGTGTGTTCTACACTTAATTGTGCTTCTTTTCACATATTGCCTTCTCTCTCGCTCTTGTACTTTTTAACTTCTGTTTTGAGGAATGCTACATACGTTAGCGCCCCCATGCTAATACCAGCAGCCTTTTATGTCTGGTCTGAGTAGACGATAAGAGAGTATGTTAGTGTGCCCAATCCATCCGTTAAGAGGACCTGGTCAGAATCTGACCGAGGCGTTGAACAAACACATCTGCGAGCCAGATGTGGCGTGTGATTTGATCAGCAGCTGCAGACTGTGAGAGAGACTCGTGACTCTCTGCTCTGAGGAAGAGATGTTGGTCTTCTGGGGGATTTGGGTTGTGGAATTCCTGCAATGTCATCGAATGTGTAGAGGACACATCTCTGGAGAAGTTAGGGGGGAAACTTAAAGTTCAGATCTTTACTAGAAGCCTGAGGAGTTGCATAGAATTGTTGATGATCTGACCTCCCCTCTCCTTTCCTCCACCAGACAACATCACCCACGTGTCAGGGACGGTCCGACTCGCCGGTCTACACCAACCTCCAGGAGCTGAAGCTCTCGCAGTCCAGCCTGCCGCCCGTACCCTCCAGCTCCCCTCTCCACGTCCTGGGCGACTGGGAGACCCACAAAGACCTGAGCGGGAGGCATTTCTACTACAACCGAGCCACCGGGGAGCGCACCTGGAAGCCGCCGCGCACCAGGGACGCCAGCGGCAGCACCAGCAGCATCCGAGGAGACGGCCGGGGCACGGCGGAGAGCGAGGTGAGGGAACGCTTGGATCAAGTTGATCCGTTGAATCAATAAAGGAGTTCAAAGTCTTTTAATTGTGAGACTATTCGACTTCTGTTATGAAGCTTCTAATGGGGCACACGGTTGCCCTGAGAGGCAGCTTTATTCATCTATCTGCTCATCCATTTTTTACGTCTGATCTTCATTGTTTTCTCTACAAAACAGGTGCTTTGCCAGGATACTCTCCGTTACTTAAAATTACTATTATATTAAAAACATCCAGGGAAAAAACCTTCTTCACCTGTTTATTAGTCTAAACACTGGAGAGAAAACCTCTCAGGGCTTCCGTAGCAGCATGGACAAAGCGTACACAGCATCACTCCTGTAGACGCCGGGGACAGTAAGTGTGCAGTCACATGGAACGATATGAGGAGAGGTCAAAGCTGAGGACGTCTGTGACTGGACTCTATGGCAGTCGGGGTGGTGATGGTGGAGATGGACCTCAAATCACTTTAAAGTGGTGTTGTGGTGACTGCAGCTAAGAAAGGAGTGGCTTTGATATGAGGAAGTCATGGTTTCTTCTTAACTATCCAACACTGCCCCCATGTGGTGGTTTTCTGTATGGTCTTATGCTCGGGGGAGAAAGGTGGTAATAATCTATACTTTGTATGAAGTATTTTTGGAGTATAATCAGTGGTGAATTGATCAGTCAATCAACATGAATTAATCAACGTAACTGTTGATGTTTACTTAAATGCTTAAGCTGCTTTCAGGATTTCCTTGTATTTCCTTACATTATAAACTGAATATTTTTGCCTTTTTTTGCATTTCATTGACCAACAAATTCATAAATTTATCACATACACATGTTAATCAGTAATAACTGGTCATAATCATTCGTAGCAGCTTAATTATTACAGATGCGGTTTTGAAAGCAACATTTTATTGTTGCTTTCAAAGATGCAACATTGAGTCATTTAACTCTTTAAGAGTTTGGATGTTTTGTGAAATGCTCTTATTTGCTTCATGGGGAGAGTTTACAGCAGCATGTTAGCTTAGCTTAGCACGACTGTAAAAAGGAAGAAACCGATTAAAATAATGTGCCTACCAGCCCATACGAACACATGACACTGTATGTTAGTATGTTAGCCAGGGTACCTGTTACCGCTAAACTGACCGGCTGCTAAACCCCCATACTCTAAGTTTTATAATGTTTTTCATGTCTTCATGGTGTATTTGTTGTCTCTACTAATGAACCACATAAAAAAACGTGTATCATAAAGCTCTCGTCCTCCGTCCTCCGCAGCCGCTGTCCTCGGAGGAGAACTGTCACAGCACCCACTCGAGTCTGTGTGACAGCCAGTACGGGTCGCCCCCTAGAGGCTGGTCCGAGGAGCTGGATGAACACGGACACACGCTCTACGTCTCCGAATACACACAGGAGAAGGTGCGGTTCATTGATTCAACTTGTCCAGGGGCGACGGTGTCATTTCAACTCCTGCATGTGATTGATATCCACCCCTGCACGTTCCATCTGCATCACATATGCAGATGTTTTACCCTTTTCCTGGATGCTGACTGGTGTTTGTGTTGGCAGTGGATAAAGCATTTGGATGAACAAGGCCGGCCCTACTACTACAGCTATGACGGGTCCAGGTCCGAATGGGAACTGCCCAAGGTAAGATTCTCCTCTGACTCCTCCCGCTGTTCATGCTCAAGACTGGTCCTGTTAATGTTAGTGGATGACCGTTGAACCCCGGGTGACGGGACTGTTACTGGCCCGTTAGCTGCTAATCCGAATAGAGCGGTCCATGAGCGGACATGGGTTCCTTCAGCGGACGGTCGCAGACTATGCCTGGGTCGTAAGGAGACGTCCCTTTGTCCAATGGTGCTGTGGACAGTGAGAGGAGAGGTAGGGCAGAGGACAGGTACCGAAGGGGTGCGCTGTAGGAGCTCCATGGCGTCTTCAAGCTCTCCTCTCTGTCTCCGCAGTACAACGTCTCCCCTCAGTCCGGCGAGGTCCCCAAGAGTCGCAGTCTGGAGAGGAAGCAGCAGGACCCCATTGTGCTCACCAAGTGGAGACACAGCACCTACGTGTTGGACCTCAACGACAAGGTGAGAGCTGATGAGGTAACGCAGGCCGTTGGGCCGATCGACGGAGACGGACGCTCTGGTCGTCCTGGCAGTGCGTCTGCTCTTTGCATCACCTGTTATTGGCAGTCAGTGTAATCCCCCAGAGATGATGACGCCTTCATGAACAGGCTCACACTGGATCTCTCTCTTATTCTTGGAATATTGACACAGGATGGTGTACAACAGGTTCATGTCAGTGCCTGTGCTGTAAGCTAACATGTTGTTTTACTTCAGGTTCTCTGTTCTGCATTGATTACAGCTGCTGTCTGTGTGGTTAGTTAGAGATCAGGACACAGGACACGGTCATGCATGGTGTCCATGGTGTCTATAGTGAGTTAGTGTTGTACTCCCGTAGAGCTGTGGCCTTCAGAGACGCATCATGAGAAGAATGCCACTTTAGTCCCACACACAGCCGATCCTACGTTTCACACAATGCAACCAGACGCATGTTCCTGCTCGCCCTCCCAGCGTCACAGACACATATGAACCAATGTGTTTAACTGTAAAGTATCTTTCAAATAGTAACCAATAGTGGACATTTCCACACGTCTAATGTCTATAAACAATAAGGCGACAGGCCTGTCAGCTGGCTGTTTGTTCTGCGTATGTGTCTAACTGAGCAGCATGAGCCTCTCGGCTTCTCCAGACTTTGCCTGTGAAACCAGAAGGTGTTCTCTGTGACGCCCCCACAGGGAGGTGGGCTGTATGAGGACCTTCTCCAGCAACGACGCAAAGCAATGTATCGTCAGGGACGGCAACAATAACTTCAGACTCCTAAAAAAACATCAATATCAGTTTCAGTGTACGTTGAATATAGAATATTTCCAATTGGGAACTGGTAGAGCAGCAGCTCCTGTGTTCTTCAAGGTTTACTGTTTCTGTCAAAGGAGTCTTGTGGTTGTGAAGAGAGCTCATATAACCACTTCAGGTCCTCACCAAATGACCGATCAAAGTAAAGCGCTGAACATATTCTGAGTACGTAGCACACTTAAACCGGTGTCAGTTGTTCCGGTGTGTGAAGTCCACAGCAGCGCGTTGCTCCTGTCTGTTCTACTGTGTAACACACCACCACACATCTGGACTGTCCCTTCAAACACAGACACATGCCAGCAGTGTGTTTAATGTTCTCTTTTCCCCACATATTATTCATTTGGTCTCATGAATGGCCGCATGTGTGAAACACCGTGCCCTCAGTTTGTACATCAGGCGCAGCAGTTATCACACACTTGACTTGTACGATTAGTGGAGTCAGATTTATCTTCTTCCCACATTCACCATTTTATTAACAACGTGCACCGTACGTCATGCACTGTCAATGACCTGACCCCCCCCCCCATGAAGAGTTCATCTTTAAAGCCTTACAAACGTCACATCTGTTAAGAAGCACTGTGGCATACTGTCCCAGTATATTGGGGACTTGAAACTAGAAGTGGAGAGAGAGAGGCTGACTCTGTGGCGGTTTCTTTGCAGTTGTCGCTCATACTCTGGCGGTTTCCCAAGAGGAGAGTGCGTCTCTCTCTCTCTACCGTGATGAAGTTGGTACCACACAGAGCCTCTCCTCTAATCAACAGACACTGCGTGTTGATTCCCATAGAGCGCCTTGTTAAATAGCTGTGCTAATCGACAATCAAAGCCGTGTTGACTCAATCAGCTGAGAATCGTGGAAAAACAGGAAGGAAAGCAGCCTCTTGATCTGAATCTCTAACTCTGAATTCACTTCCATCCCAAACCTGTAAACGCATGCTGTAACTCGACCTCTCCTTCCCTTCATCCTTCCCTCTCTGACCGCCCACGCTAACTTAGTCCAACACGATCTTGTGATTTCCTCTCCAGGCTCCTGATCCGTCCTCTCCTCCTCACTAACCTCAGACTTTGTCTCCATGTGTGTCGTAGTTCTTAGCCACTCATCATGTTGTGCCTCTTGTTGGTAGGAGTATGCTCCGGCGCCCAAGCAGAGTTCTCCAGACTCTGACTCCTGCCCCTCATCTCCTAAGCACCCCTCGACCGTTAGTATCCCAGCTGGCACTGCAACGCATCGCACTCACCACCAGCATCGTCATAACTCTTCACCTGCATACCAATGGAAACACATCTTTCTGTCCGCTTCCTCTCATCTGCTGCATGCCACGTCTAACTCCTACCACAGCACCTAGCACCCACCTGCAGAAATTCACTTTGCGGTGGTGTTAGGGCTCCCTCTGCTGGTGACATTTGGACACATCAAGTTCCATTTGCTTTTCAAGCTTCAGTGTGTGTGTGTGTGTGTGTGTGTGTGTGTGTGTGTGTGTGTGGTGTTCCGGCGGCTTCTTACCTGCATCTGTGTCTCCTCAGCCCTCAGAGAAGTGCGGCGTCCTCAATGTCACCAAAATCACAGAGAATGGCAAGAAAGTCAGGTGGGAAGCGTACTTTATCCAAAGTCCAGAGATGGTCTCCCACCCGACAGCCTGTAATGTGTTGTTACTGTGACATGCAGGAAGAACTGGACGTCCTCGTGGACAGTGCTGCAGGCGTCCTCCCTGCTCTTCGCAAAGGGCCAAGGGGGCAGCACCAGCTGGGTACGTATCCCATCAGCCCCAGGACGCTCATGGTCCTGTGACGTTTCTGAGCTTTATTGTCTTTTTAGCATTTCCGTTCATCTCCGTGTTAGTTCGCTCTCTTCCTCGTTTGCCACCTGCGCTGTGAAATTTGTCCACCTCTGTTCATTGCTTCTCCTCCCCTCCTCTCCTGTCCTCCCTCCTCTCCTCTCTCCTCTCCTCATCTCTCCTCCTCCTCCTCCTCCTCTCCTCCTCCTCTCTCTTCTCCTTCTCCTCCTCCTCCTCTCCTCCTGAAGTCTTACTACCGCAATGGCTCCATCCCCGAGCTGCTCCTCACTCTCCTTAGCAGCTGGAAGAGCTCGGTGAAGCCCCGTCCTGCTGTCTCCTATGTGACCTGTCGGCCTGTGCAGGCTGCTGCTGTATGTCCTCTGCATGCGTGTGCCGCTCCTCCTGCCTGTCTTTCATGTCTTTCATTCACGTGTGTGTGGGGGGGGGCTTGTTTTAGCTGATCAGAATGTAAAAGAAGCTGCACTAATCTGTATTTATTTAATAACGAGTGGATCAAATGATGCTGTATGATGTAAACCAGGCTTTGCGGTTCCCTCCCGACCCGCTCAGCACCACACAGCAGACAGAACCAGTTTGTTCGGAGCGGGTACAGTGAGCAAAGTGGAGCTCAGGCGAAGCTCAGGAGCCCTCAGTAGCTGGTAGAGACCAACTCAGAGCTACAAGGAGAGTGAATACTGGACGAACCTCAATGAGGTGGAAAGAACCGCTGGCTCTGTGTCTGCTATGTGTCAATAGGCAACGGTTAGCTCACGTGTTCGCCATAACTCGATAACGTAATGATGTGTGTGTGTGATGTGTGTGAGTGGTTACAGCTTGTTTCAGCTCCCCAACAAGTTGCAAACAAATCACTCACTGCATCTTTACGTTGGATGGAATCCTTTCAAAGGTTGTGAAGTAGAATTCCACTTTTCTTGATTTAGCACCACACCGTGTTGAAGGTTGTTTCTGTTGGAGAGATGACGGGACAGACGTGCAGCAGGACGCCCCGTCACCAGCGTCCTGCTCTGTGTGATACCTGAGAGAATAGCAGCTCACTGGTCTGAAGTCAGCCTTACAGCAATCGTAGTGCCATTTCTGATGACACGAGACGATAATTATGAGGCTGAAGAGATTATCCTATTTAGGTGGTTTTATTTTCACAATCCCTCATAACGTTTTGGTAATAATGTTTCAATTCAACTACAACAAGGACGCCACAAATGTCTTACATTCTGTGTATTGTCTCACCAAGAGTGAATTAATATGTGCAATGTATAATAACCGTGTTTGTGTAACTCCATGCTGAAGATATGTGCTCACGAGTGTGACGCCTGCTGTTCAACACACGTCGGTGGATGTTCACTTCACAGATAGTGTCCCCGTTGTCCCTCTGTGTCCCCGTTGTCCCTCTGTGTCAGACTCTCACACTGTTTCGTTGATTCCAGAAGTTCGGGGGCAACCAGTCGAAGCCCGAGTTCACCGTTGATCTGCGGGGGGGGGCAGTGGATTGGGCCTCCAAGGACAAGTCGAGCAAGAAGCACGTCATCGAGGTGCTGAACCGCGGCTGAGCTGTAGATCAAGCTGCTCTGTGTTGTTCTTTAATGGCGTCATAAAGTAACGCGGACTTCTTCTCCCGCAGCTGAAGACCCGTCAAGGGACGGAGCTGCTGATCCAGTCCGAGATCGACAGCGTCATCAACGACTGGTACCGGGCCCTCACGGAGGCCATCAACACACACGTGAGGGGCCGTCCTTCATCTTCAGGAGTGTTTATCTGCTCTCCTTCAGCTTCACCTCTTCATTGCTGCTGCAAGCTTGGGTTGCGCTCATGGGCCTTCCAGTGTGTTTGTGTGAGGCACCAACACGGAGCACAGCCACGTACGACTGTGGACGTATTTCACACTCCGAAGAGAATCCATATCAGCTGATATTTAGAATATCTTGGCTGCTGTCAGACGGACCCTTCTGAGGGAACTGAAGCCGTTATCTGAGCTCTCTTCAACGACACCAGACTCCTTTTGTCATTTGACCTCCCAGAGCACAGGAGCTGTTGGTTCATCGCTGCCTCTGTCTGTTCGTTGTGTTATCGTGTGACTGGTGAATCCTAACGAACCCTTTTAAAGAGCAAAGTCACACAACAACATAGACAAGCTGACCCGTAGAGGCAGCAGTAGATCTACAGCAGTAGACCAGCTACTCCTGGGTTCTTCCAGGTCAAATTACTTTTTGGCAAAGGAGTCTTGTGGCTTTGAAGAGCGCCTGGATGGATGTAGGTCACAAAGGGCTGTCTGACGGGAAGATAAAGCGCTGAACATATTCTAAATAGAGCGAACACTTCAACTGATAGTGATTCTTTGACTGCAAGTGTCTAAAATGCGTCCACAGCAGTGCACTGCTCTGCTCCTGTGCTGGTACTCCTGCTTCTCCAAATTCCATCTACTTCAGGAAATGCAGACGATGGAGAAGTACCTCACACAACCCACTCCACAAAATCCAAACGATCCCTTCTATAAGTAGATGTAGTGTGCGCTGACTTGAATCTCAGTGTATCTAACAGCACGTGTGTCTCCTCCTATCCAGGCCTGGGAGTCAGATGAGGCCATCGAGGAGGACATGCTGGAGTCTCCAGGAGCTGAGAAACAGGACAAGGAGAAAGACCACCGGGACTCCAAGAAGAGCAGGGGTGAGGCCGAAGGAGGAAACATACTGTCGCGCTGTTTATTGTTAGTGTAAGAAATACACTCACGTCCTGCTCCTCTTCCTCAGTGATGAAGACCTCTGTGAGTATGGACTCATCAGACCAGAAGAAAACCCGGCTGAAGCTCAAGAAGTTCCTGACGCGTCGACCCACCTACCAGGCCGTCCGGGACAAGGGGTACATCAAAGGTATTCAGACGTGCAGCGCTGCGTCCCACGCGTGGAGACGTGTCCCTGTTTGAACCGGTACCAGCAGACGCATGAAAGCTAGAGACGACCATGTGTTTGCTGCTCCACAGATCAGGTGTTCGGCTGCAGTCTCACCAGCCTGTGCCAGCGGGAGACCACGTCGGTACCAAACTTTGTCACAACGTGTATCGACCATGTGGAGAACACAGGTATGAGCAGCGCCAGGACAGAAATGGGTTGACGTTTTGATTTGTCCCGCCTCAATAACTAGAGTAAAACTTTAGTGCTGTCTCAGAGGTGGGAGTTACTAAACATCGTGTTGTTTGATGCATCACCTTCTAAACACACATCATCATTCATAAGGCTCTGTGACATCCTGCTCTTTCTGTTGGCTTTGAGCCAGTTAGTGTCATGCCCACAGACAGAGAGAGAGAGACAGACAGGCAGGCAGAGAGACAGAGTGCGACAGGCAGACAGGCAGAGAGAGAGACAGACAGACAGAGCGGCAGGCAGAGAGAGAGAGACAGGCAGACAGAGTGACAGGCAGACAGAGCGACAGACAGACAGAGCGACACAGGCAGACAGGCAGGCAGAGAGAGACAGACAGAGCAGCAGACAGACAGGCAGAGAGAGACAGACAGGTAGGCAGACAGAGCGACACAGAGGCAGACAGATCGACACAGACAGACAGAGCGAGACAGACAGGCAGACAGAGACAGACAGTCAGGGAGACAGACAGAGAGCGACAGGCATACAGACAGAGAGAGAGCGACAAGCATACAGACAGACAGAGAGCGACAGGCAGACAGAGAGACAGGCAGGCAGACAGAGCGACAGGCAGGCAGAGAGAGAGAGAGACAGGCAGACAGAGCGACACAGACAGACAGAGCAACAGAGAGATACAGAGACAGACGGCGCGACAGGCAGGCAGAGAGAGACAGACAGACAGGCAGGTAGAGCAACAGACAGACGGAGCGACAGGCAGGCAGAGAGAGAGACAGACAGACAGAGCGACAGACAGACATACAGGCAGGCAGACAGACAGAGCGACACAGGCAGGCAGACAGACAGAGCGACACAGGCAGGCAGACAGAGCGACACAGGCAGGCAGACAGAGCGACACAGGCAGGCAGACAGAGCGACACAGGCAGGCAGACAGAGCGACACAGACAGACAGAGACAGGCAGGCAGACAGACAGACAGACAGAGCAACAGGCAGGCAGACAGACAGACGGAGCGACAGGCAGGCAGAGAGAGACAGACAGAGCGACACAGAGACAGACACACAGGCAGACAGAGCGACAGACAAACATGCAGGCAGACCGACCAACAGACCGACAGAGAGGCATACAGACAGGCAGAGCGACAGGCAGACAGACAGAGCGACACAGAGACAGACACACAGGCAGACAGAGCGACAGACAAACAGGCAGGCAGACCGACCAACTGACAGGCAGGCAGACAGACAGACAGAGCGACACAGACCGACAGAGAGGCAGACAGACAGAGCGACACAGGCAGACAGACAGACAGACAGACAGACAGACAGACAGACAGACAGACAGACAGACAGACAGACAGACAGACAGACAGACAGACAGACAGACAGACAGACAGACAGACAGACAGGCAGGCAGGCAGGCAGGCAGAGCGACACAGAGACAGACAGACAGACAGGCAGAGCGGCAGACAGACAGACACACACAATACTTTTGAAACCTCCTGATAATCCTCTCTGGTGAGGTTGGACTAAAATAAATTGTAACTCAACGTCCAACTACTGACAGACTTAAATATTGCTTTCCTTGTAAAACTAAATGTTTCAAGTAATAATGTTGGTTATTCATTATTAAAATATTCAATCGTGCACCAGCAACTTGGTAAAACAACCTTGAAATTAACTACGAACTACAATTCAAGTGTAGAGATTTTTATTGCAGCAAATAACTTATTATAATTCCAGTATATAATGTATATCGTATAAAAATTCAGAATTGAATTCAATAGATTGGCACCATAGTCAACGATATCCGATCCAGCGATCAGAGTCATAAAGGCATGAGGCCGGGCCCCTTCATTAAATCCTGAATGAATTACTGCAGCAGTATCATCCAAAGAGCTAGACCTGCGGTTAACACGCAGAGCACTGTTGTGTGTCATATGTTTCCATCATTTGAACACGTTGGGTTACTTTAGGACTCTGGGAAGCCTTCTTTAAATAAGATGCATCATTGTTCAACACCCCACTGTGCAATTGGGTCCTGGACTTCCTCAGTGAGAGGCAACAAGCAGTACGTGTCGGCAACAACACCTCACGCAGCATCACCCTAAGCACTGGGGCCCCACAAGGCTGTGTGCTCAGCCCCCTGCTCTTCACCCTGCTGACTCACGACTGCGAACCTACATACAGCACCAATCACATGGTGAAGTTCGCAGACGACACCACTCTGGTTGGTCTCATCACCAAGAACAATGAGACCAACTATAGGAAGGAGGTCAACCTTCTGACCACGTGGTGCAGCGACAACAATCTCCTGCTGAATGTCACCAAAACTAAGGAGATTGTTGTTGACTTCAGGAGACGCCACACTGTACACCTGCCACTGACCATCGATGGTGCTGCTGTGGAGCAAGTAGAAAGCACCAAATTCCTGGGGGTGCACATCACTGACGACCTCTCCTGGGCCACCAACTGCGCATCACTGGCAAAGACAGCCCAGCGGCGCCTCTACTTCCTTCGCAAGCTGAAGAGAGTAAAAGCCCCCACATCAGTGCTGACATCATTTTACAGGGGCACCATTGAAAGCATCCTATCCAGCTGCATCACTGTGTGGGGTGGTAGCTGCACCCAACACAGCAGGAAAGCACTCCAACGCATTGTAAAGACAGCCGGACAGATCATCGGTGCCCCACTCTCCTCGTTACAGGAAATATACACCACCCGCCTCACCCGGAAAGCCATTCAAATTGCAAGCGACACCAGTCACCCTGCACATAGTCTGTTCAGCCTCCTACCCTCTGGAAGAAGGTATAGGAGCCTCCGCTGCCGCACCACCAGACTAAAGAACAGTTTTACCCACCAAGCTGTCAGGACACTGAACTCTCTCCCCTCACTCCCCCCAATCATATCCTCCAGCCTGAGGGAAGCTGAAGCTGAAAGTACAGAAGTACTGTAAATATGTACTCATATTTATATTTATATTATATTTATTGCCCACTTTTCACACACACACATACACACACAGTATTATATTAATTGCCCATTTTCCCATCATTATTATATCAATTGCCCACCTGCCCCTACATTATTAATTATTTATTACATTAATTGCCCACTTTTCCCGTTTTTATGTGTATTGAATGTTTTATTGTAGTATAGTATATGTTTTAACTAGGATATCTGTCTTCACTTAGCCTAGGAAGTGTTTTATGTTTTATGTGTTGTGCTGCACTTTATGTTCCACCGTGGGAGAGTGGGAAACGTTATTTCGATTCCTTATATGTCCTGACATGCAAGAATTGACAATAAAAGCTACTTTGAACTTTGAACTTTGTTACCCCTCTTCTCATGCTTCCCCTGCAGGTCTCAGTGTCGACGGCTTGTACAGAGTGAGCGGGAACCTGGCGGTGATCCAGAAGCTCCGCTTTACTGTGAACCACGGTAGGACTCCAAACACTGCCCCTCACACGGGAAGAGAACGTTCACACTGGTGGGTCACATGCTGACCTCTCACACACTTTGTAACATTCCTCTTTTCTCTGTCACCCTGTCTTTGTTTGCCCCCCCCCCCCCCCTCAGATGAGAAGGTGGATCTGAATGACAGCAAGTGGGAGGACATCCACGTCACCACCGGAGCGCTCAAGATGTTCTTCAGGGAGCTCACCGAGCCCCTCTTCACGTACGGGTCCTTCGAAGACTTCGTAGAGGCCATCAGTGAGTGACTTGATTCATGTATCACGGGACCATCATGAAGACACCCATATCCCTGTCTGTCCCTAGTTTGGCCACAAGATGGTGCTCTGACCATGTGCGTTCACTGACCGTCTGTTTCTCTGCTGCAGAATGCTCCGACTACAAGCAGCGAGTCAACTCAATCAGAGACTTAATAAAGAAGCTGCCAAAACCCAACCACGACACAATGCAAGGCCTCTTCAAACACCTGCGGAGGTAAGAGAGCAGACAACAGCTCATCTCTTGAACTAGCACAACGAGCAAGAACTGCTGACCAACTATATTATACATCTTACATGCTTTCATTGGAAATAATAAAGGCATGAGACCGATGCTCCTGACGGACTGAGCTCTACAGACTGATCATACCTGGTGATTCCACTGACGGCTGCGTATTTATCGATTCATCTTTAAAGTGAATTCTTCGGCTTTTGTTATGTACAGACTTCCTGATTCTAATCGTTCTTGTGTTGTGTAGGTGGTTCTTTTACATTTACATTGATGTATTTCGTTGAATAAAAAAAAAGGATTCAAATGTTTAAAATTCTGGAACATTTTAAAATACCCGGAATAGGCACCGGATCTAATTTGCTCACTCGAGTTAGCAGGAAGCTGTATTCATACACACACATATGTCTGTACAGTCTACAGAAAGGCCTTCACATCATGACATGTTAGATCGATCAGTCAACACGAAGGCGCAACCAAACAACCACGGTTAAAATAACATTAATACCAAAGGAAATACTTGTTTTATGTCCACGAGCAGAACGACACCGGTTACATGAAACAGCTGAGTGTTCAGAACCTGAAGGAGACTGTTGGACAACAGCGAGGACGCCTCATGCATGTAGTGCTCTTCTGATGCAGCCACTGCATCCTGTGTCTGCTCTACCTCCACAACAAGTGTGACTGCTGGGATTGACCCTTGACCCCTACCGTCCCATGCACTCTGAGCTGCCGGCTGACTCTGTGTACCTTTCCTCGGCTTGTACGGCAAACACAAAGCTACAGGTTCACCGTGTATTCTCAGCCAGCGGCAGCATCATACGTTCACCATGACATTTGCCTCGCTCACTCATTTGCATTTATATGGCGCTGTGTTTGCTGTAATTCAGTACCTATGAAGTGCTGTTTCTCCAGCAAATTTATAGCGTGACATTCAGTGTATGGAGCTCTGCGTGGATTTAATCTCTTTTTCCTTTTCTTTTTTCCTCCCTTCCATGAATATGTTATTGTTTTGTCAATCTGCATGCAAGGATGTAGATTCTATTTAAAAAGGCTATGATGCTCTAGCCTGAAGCGTTCGGAGGTGTGTGTGTGTGTGTGTGTGTGTTCGCTCCATCTCAGGCACTAAAGATGTGTGTGAGATGAAAACCAGAGTTGTCAAACAAACAAACATCACCTAAAGCCATTTGTGAAACATTCCATGTCCCCCCCCCCCCCCCCCCCCCAGGGTGATTGACCATGGGGAGGCCAACCGCATGACCACCCAGAGCGTGGCCATCGTGTTCGGACCCACGCTGCTGCGGCCTGAGACCGAGACGGGCAACATCGCGGTCCACATGGTCTACCAGAACCAGATAGTGGAGCTCATACTGCTTGAGTACGAGAACATCTTCGGCAGGTAGAGGTGCCGGCTCACGACGCCGGGCTTCCCCCCCCCCCCCCCCCCCCCTTCCTTTTCTTTGACTGAACTGAACATTGCTGTGGACCAAGCATATGGAAGAAAAAAAAATCCAATTTACCTTCATTGAAAAGTTTACGAAAAAGTGTTGCACTTACAGAGGAGAAGAATAGAAAATAAAGAAAAGATGCATAAAAAGGTGTACAGATTTCACCCGCTCCTCCAGTGGCCATCCTGGCCGGACTCACATGGACAGTGTTCAGAGTGATGGCGTGGTGACGCGTGTACGTCCGTGTGATGTGCTGTATTCCAGTATTCAGGTGTTTGTTTCTTTCCCACATACACTGGATCCCTGTGGCCAGTAATTGGAACGTGGGCGGGTTTGGGGGGGGGGGACATTAATAGCCAAACCGGCACCCTAATCACCTCGCTGAAGGAGTGAGCAGAATCTGAACTGGATCGGGTTTTTCTGTGTTTTTTTGTCCGTGATGTGGTTTCAGATCAGCTGGAACAAAAACAAAAGAACCAGTGTTACGTTAACAGACTCCCATCCTGGCACTTGGATGACCTGGAGCTACAGACCGTGACCCCCGAACTTACCTTAGCGACACATCACACACCCCTTCCTCCTTTCACGCCCACTTTCCCCTTCCAACCAGTGTTAACCATTAACCCTGTGACCTGAGGACTTGAACGACAGCGGACCGTCTGTCTCGCTGTCTGAGAGTGAGAGTGAATTAACCTAAGTGGAACAAACCTGAGCAGAAGCGTCCTCGTCTGGCCACTTTGTACAAACTGCGTGTCGTGTCGTCTTACGTGCTGTGGTGAGGTTTCCGTTAAAGCTGCCTGGGGGTCATCGTCCGTGCTCCTTCATCTCAGAGCTCCTGGTGTTGCTGGAAAAAAGCAAAGTGGATTTCTTGAGACTGCAGCACTACCACGTTCTACATGAATTTGTCTCCACCCGTCGGCTTGACGGCCCTTCTCTTCCTCGCCTGAGCTCATATTAAAGTATTCAGAGAGGAGGAGCGGGACGGAGGACGCGTGGGAGCCTTTAAGAACCCTTCACAAGCTTATGTACAGTAACAGAAACTACTTGTCCAAATGTGTTATAGTGGCTGAGATATGTATGCATTGATGGTGAACTAGTGAAAGATGATTTGTAAAACCACAAAACAAACATGTGAGCGACTGTTACTGTCCTCTGGAGTGTGTATCTGGAGTGTTTGCATGGTAAGCTGCACATTCTGAATGTCATTTTCAGGCTAACTGCTGTTTGTGAATCTGCTATGTCTAATAAAAGAGACAAACTAAATGTTTGGGACCCTGAAGTGTGACTTCTCTGTTAAACGTGGAGCTAAGCGGTGGCGGGCGAGCGGAGGCGATAGAGAGAGAGAGGTGAGTCTGCTGTTTAACCTTCAATCAACTAAAGCTTCATTTCCTCACATTTAATTACTGAATTGAATTAATCTACTCAATGCCGATATCCTGCTTATTGAGTTGAGTGATTAAGCTTTCACGTCTCAATCAATTATATTCCTACCTGTTAATTATGAAATGAGCCACAGTATATTTCTGCAGATTTCTCAATGCAGCACAGCCTCTGCGCCGCTCCGCTTCCATTAATCTCATTCCTCCGGTCTTTGAAGGCATTTTTTGTCATTACTCCGCAGGTCAGACCCGGCTGCAGACCTGAAGGCTGTGGATTAAATGATGTCTAATTAGGTAATTGCCACGGTGCCAGTTTTGATTAAGAAGCGCGAGGCGGAGTGAGTGCTGAGCAGAGCTGCTGGCTGCACCAAGAGAAAGCCTCCATTTGGTTTCCCTCTTGTGTGTTTTACACTGCAGCTTGTGTTTGTGTGTTGGGATATCTGCTTTAGCATCTGGAGAGTGACGGTCGAATGATAGAAAGAAAGGCCGACATTAGGACAATGTTAGACATTTTTAACATTTAATGTGTGGGACATAAGTTCAGTATTATAAGATAGTGCCTCAAAATGTTCCTTCAGTCAATATGAGAGTCAACATTTTGAGTCCTAAGCCTAAATAGTTATAGGTGGAAAGTTTGATCCTTACATACACATCTTCACCAAAAGACCTGGAAATGTCCTCCATCAAACCTGAACCCACGCAGAACTAAGACATGTTAGACCCAGACCCAGGAGACACAAACCTGATCAGCACACATTTCACAGCTGATTGCTATTAGCAAATAAACAAAAACCAAACTGTGTCTCCTGATGTAGCTTAGGCGGCCTTCTCCCCTGTGCCTGGCCATGACTCATATAATCCATCCTCTCTGCCAAGAAAGTTGGTAAAATACATCCAGGTTTTCTGTCAGAGCTGCTGATTAGAGCCGCGTGGTTAATCCTCGTGTTATTTCAGCTTAAATGTTAAACTTTCTGTTTCGTGACAGATGACAAACTCTTCTCATTTAGAATCAGCTGTGCAGCTTTGAATAGAACGGCACCCTAATGAACCATGAACTGTGAATCTGAACCTGTGAACACCTCGACCCTCCAAGTCACACCAATAACATCAAGAACACCAATAACATCAAGACCTCCAAGAACATCAATAACACCAAGAACATCAAGAACACCAATAACACCAAGAACATCAAGACCACCAATAACATCAATAACATCAAGACCATCAACACCAAGAACATCAATAACACCAATAACATCAAGAACATCAATAACATCAAGAACATCAAGAACATCAATAACAAGACCACCAATAACACCAATAACATCAAGACCACCAATAACATCAAGAACACCAATAACACAAACACCAAGAACACAAACGCCAATAACATCAAGAACATCAAGAACAGAAATGCCAATAACATCAAGAACACCAAGAACACAAACATCAATAACATCAAGAACACCAATAACACAAACATCAATAACATCAAGAACACCAATAACACAAACATCAATAACATCAAGAACACCAATCGTGACTATTGATGCTGAAATAGAGTTTTTCAGAGTTTTGATTTATTGTCGTATTGCCTATAATTTAGACGAACTTTCCATCTCATAATTGAATCATTTGTCATTATTTTTGATTTAACGCCATTGTTTTGACTTCGTTTTTTTCTGAATCTTGACTTGTTATGTCCTGGATTATGAGGTTATATCGGTTAGTTAGTTATGAGTTGTTGCTCCTTCAAACAAACAATCAGACCAAACTAATAAACTCACAACTGAACTCAGAAAGTCAAACGTTTGACTTGGTGTCATCATTTTCATTTACTACAAGTATATTACTTTCTTTTTCGCTAGCTTCATATTTGTCATGGTTTTGACTTGTTATCTCATAATTCTAAGTCCTGGATACATTTTACCTGATGAATATCTACGGGTGTGTGAAAGGTATCGGATCCTTTGGCTTCTCAACAATGAAGGGTTTTCCATTGAACACAAGATTTTTGACATGTAGTCATCATAATGTTGACTAAGTAGCTCACAGTAGTCCCCTCTCATGAGTATTTTGCTTTTGTCATACCTAACTTTTCAACCCTTTTCTTGGTGTTCGTAGGCTTCCATAGGTTCTCTGAGATGCAGGAAGTCTTCATCCAATCCCCAGGTTTGATTCATGTGTATTTACCACCACATGTGCCCTCCACAACCATTACTCTTTGAAGTCACACTGAACCCCGTCCATTCTCTTGCCTACGTGTTGATTTACAGCAACAGGTTTGACTATCAGGCTGAACCTCAGCCCGGCTCTGTTTGGACAGGACGGACCACCTTGGATTCAACAAACTTGTCAGAGGTAGGCAGCACTGAATCATGTGCCCCGTTGGAAACCACAGGCCGTTAACATTGAGACGCAGAGAGGAGGGCCCGAGTATTTCCAAATAAGAAAACAATTAGATCATTTCTATAATTCATGGGTGCGACCACAGCTCGGGCCCGGGGAGGCTCTGAGTGTTTGAAGTGCTCCATATGCTCTCGGTGGTTTCCAGGCCTTATCTGCTCCGTGGAGGCTGAGGTGTGGGCAGGTAATGTGAACAAGCCATTATGGAGCATAAAAGATGTATGGGTCTTCAGTGCTCCCCCCCCCCCCCACCCCCTGCTTTATTTGCAGGTGGGCTGTCTACAAAGTGGCTGGAAGGGGAACAAAATGGTTGGAGGTTTTTGCCACTCCGGTAAAGACCCTCTGCTTTTTACTCCTAGCTCAGTGAGCACATGGCTGCTCATCCAAGAGGTGCTGCTAATAGTTTGTGATTATGAAACGGTTATAGTGCAGAGCTGGCGTTTTGGAAGAAAGGAGCTTGTTAGTCGTTCCAGAGCAACATTAGCCGTCATCTGGAGTTAACTCCTGTGAAAAAGATCTGTCTCTTTAGCTGCTAAATGCTGCTCTATGTTCACCAGCTAGTGCCTCACTCTTTAAGTTATCTCCGCTGCTTCATGCTGAGCAGAGAGGACACAGTCATTTTATCAGAGCTTTTCTTTTGGCCGCGGCTGCAAACAAGGTTTATAAGAGTGGTGAGACTGAACCAAAAAGTTGTAACCCCCAAAATAATGAGCCCAAAGATGTTAAAACACTCAGTGTCGTGAAAGGGAACGTACCTTTCACATTATACGCTGTCATTTTAGCCGTTGTTAATATAAAGTATTGATTAGTGCAGCCTTAAACACAGATCAGGTTTCACTGTTCAAGAGACAGTACAACCTGATGATGCCAAATTATCTAGCGTTTGTCTGAGATGCGAACAAAGCCTTTGTGTTGTGGGAGAGGCTACATGTGATGTTTCATTTGACACATTAACAGCACAACATACGGTTTTTAACACCCAGAGCATTTGTGGATGCCCCCACCCAACCTCCAATCCAAACAAAGTGGTGTAAGGACTTTTGCTACACCGCTGCTACCTTCTGGTCTTGGTCTCCGATGGCGACTGGGCCCCACCGTGAACCTCATTGGCTTAGCCGGCTGATGTGCCATCAACCTGTAGGCACCAGATGCAGAGAGGGCCTTAGCTGATTGTGTGTGTGAGAGTCGACTGGTTACGATCCATGCACGCTGTTCTGTGCAGCAAGAGCGTTTCAGCAGCCCTGGAAGGGCCTTTCACCAAAATACAATCAAGTCATTTTTGTTCAGCCATGTAGGGTGGTTTTGGTTTCCCCTGTGGACAAAGCTGACGTATTACTCCACGCCCCGAGCTCATATCATCATGTCAAGCATTCAAGCTCTCAAGCCTAATCTGAGATCAGCATGCTGACATCGTCGGAGGTATTTCCTTGCACATTAAAAAAGCTCCTCCGCTGCTTTGGAAGGCACACGACTATCCTCACAGATGAAGTTCTACTCCTTGTGACGTGTAAGCTGCTCTACTTTACATGCTTCACAAACAATGGAGGTGAATGGAATTCCAGTTGTGATTTCATTCACATCTGTCTTTGAGGTTAAAGTAGAAATCTCAATCTCAAAGCTTTGGACACATAAAACCAGAACTATCTCATGTCTGCACACCATTCGAGGTGTATGCTCTTTATTCGTTTGTGTGAACTGCTCCGTTCAGGCTAACCGTAACAATTGAGTGCTCGTGTGCTACTCATGCTGACATGATGGTAAGATTCAGCTGTTTCTGCAGACACACTTTCCTACACTCTCCTCTCCGCATTATCAAAGATGGCGTGAGCACTTACGAGCCTAACGTCATGTGCGAGAAGAAGAACCGGCTCCAGTTGCAAAACATAACTCACTCGCCTGGCGCGCTTTAATTCACCGCCATCCTTTCCCCCCAAATGTGCTGTCATAGCTGCGGCGCATGGCAGACTGGGCTCTCGCAGGCACGGCAATGCTAAGTAAGCGTGTAAGTATTCCAAATGTCAGCCCGGCTCATCGCTGTTATTAATGGGCTTCAGGCGGCAGGAGTGGATCATTTTCCATGGAAATTCAATGCATTTTAAATAGCAGTGGATCAACATTCCAGCCCAGGATTTACATAAGGTAATTGCAGGATGCTGAATGTACCTTGTTGCTAGCAATGGATTTTTTTTCTTCCCCTCCTTACCTTCAGTAATACAATCAAGTCCATTAAGTAGGCAATAAATACAAGGCAAGGCTGTATGAGCGCTCCATGACAGATAATGGCGCCTCTCCAGAATATCTATTTACCCTTGGACAGATACAGCTGCTGCAGTAGCAGCTCTATCGTCGGAGTAGGCATCCTTTTCTTCTTAACCCGCTAAAGAAGATGTGACAACCTCAGTCCTGTGTGGTTTTGTTTCCCGCCATGATCAAGTATTGGAACGGGCTGGCGAGTTAGCAAAGGAGGGACGTGAAGTGAGAGACGGGGCCCTGTGTTGCACCTCTCCGAGGTCTACCTGCGGCAGCTGCTATGGGGGTCCGGGGAAATTAACTGTCGGCAGAGAGTGAGGGCACAAAGACAACAGTACCATGCTGAATGTATGCAGAGGGGGAGGGGGAGGGGGGGGGGGACTTCAGTCACCTGAACACATTTTCTTCTTTGGCTTTGTTCAACTGGTGGTTATGACATCTCTCCCCTCCAGGCTGGAATATTAACATCAAATACACTCTCTGCCCCCCCCCCCCCCCAATGCAGTGGAGTGCTAGGGCCGTAGGTGGTAGTTAGCCGTTAGCCTCTGTCGGTCTCTGACACGGCCTGCTCAGCAGCTCATGACAGAACTGGGCTGAGCAGGCTGACTGCACCAAACACACCCTCTCCCCCCAGAGGACCCTGGGGTTATGTGTTGGTGGCTTGTGTTTTGTTTTCGGGGAGGGGGGGCATTAAGTAATGATTACACCCAGAAAGTGCTCTGTTTATTTCTTTTGATTAAGACCGATGGAGGGACGAGGTGCAGCCAGCAGTAGTTTGGAAATAAGAGCGGCAGTGAAGCGATCCTCCATGGATGGAGATGTGAGGTTGAGGTTGGCCATGATAACATCTGACAGTGAGACAGGAAGAACTAGGTGCTCTGATTAATGTGAAAGGGGGGGGGGGGGCTTACCTCTCTGTCTCATTAACACGGTTGGCTCCAGAATCTGTTAGCTAACGGCGCATGTATTCCCCTGGTGGAGCCTTTCTCCACCGAGGCTGTAATTAGGACATTTCTTGCACGGCCTTTTCAACACAGCTGTCTGATTGGAGGAAAGGCCCATGCGTAATTACAGAGGCCCTGGGCCCCCGACGCTGCCAGAAGGGAGGGGGGCGGGGACCCTAAACAAATCACAAACAAGAATTTAATTAAAAGGATCAACAGCCCCACACGTGGACGTCTGCGTCCGCTCAGACGTTTCTCGATGGCGAGCATTTCTGAAGTCGAGAAGAAGTTTTTCTTTCCCTCGCCGCTCGTAGACCTTTTCCGAGGGAGGGCCGGACTCCTTTGCCAGCTCTCTCATAAGCTCATTGGATTTGCTCCCGTGCCAACGTCTTACTTAATTAGCCTGCACATTTTTACGGGCATAAATCGCTTTTACATCACTGCCAACGGAGCGCACCGCAAAGTGGGTCGATCATATATTATGTTGATCCTCCTTGGCGCAGTTCGAGCCATACATTACATTTGAATTTGTCGAGGAGCTGAGAGCCCCTGGCATAATTCTTCTTTGTTGTGCTGTCAGCACTAATCTCTCCCCAGGGGTCTCGGCATCAGCTCTCTCTTTCTCTCCCGACGCTGCCCCCAGATCGGATGAGTAAAGGGACGCGGGGATTGAGGCGAGCCAGGAGGGCACCCACACATCTCTCCGTCACCCCACCGCCCCTCCCGTCGCGTAAGCCTGCCCCCCACCTCCCTCTCACTCCCTCGCCAGCGAGCTCGGGGGCCTCAACTTGTGATTCTGCACTCACAGATTGAAGATTTCACAAACTTCGAAGCTGCACTAATCTTCACATGACACTATTTTTCTATCAACAATGGGTTAACTGAGCTCATTGTTTTGGTTTTACCTGCAGCTTTAATATTTTCGTTGACTCTTACAGCTCTCATCAACCCCGTTTCTAGCAGGAGCTGTTTGTACACTTCATGCTCAGCACCTTTGTTTACCACCAACCTTTACAAAGGACCTTACTTTGCTGTGCTTAAAGGGCCAGTGTGTAAGATTCAGTGGCATCTAGTGGTGAGGTTGCAGATTGCAACCCACTGATCACCTCTCCTCTCACACCTCCATTTCCAAGCATGTAGAAAACTACGGTGGCCTTCAGGTAACGTAAAAACCAGGCAGCAACCGGTTCTGCCAAGTGAAGCCAATGCAGAAGTGTCTTAAAGCTGCATTCTCTCTAGTGTCCACCAGGGGGCGACTCCTCTGGTTGTATAGAAGTGTCTTCTGAAATGTTTTCTTCCGGACTTCGGAAGACCAACGTCAGAAAAGATCTCCGCCTGATTCATGAACGCCTGAAAATGGGTTCTTGCAGCCGAAGTGTTCTCAGCTGCGCTCCCCGAATGAGGATTCTTAAATTGAACTCTCGTTCTCGTGCACCTGGATTTGCATACAGAAACGCCCCGCCAGCTCCTTATAAGGGCATGCAACTGAAGAGACGTGTGCACAATCGAAGGACTCCACAGGCAACGCGAAAGCAACTTCAGACTGATTAAGATCATGTCAAAGCAGAAAGTCCTGTCCGGATCTCGTCCTGTAGAAACACTACATTGTAAACACTACATTATAATCCTAGTTTGACTTGGTTGTAGTGAATGCATTGGGTGCCTTCCATTTCAGCCCATCATACAATATTCATCATTCGATAATTAAGATGTTTTTTATTTTTGTTATTCATGTGTTTTTCTCCATTGAGAGTATATTTGACACTGAACTAGTTCATCTTTATCTCAGTGATAGTGTCCAAATGAGCATAAAATATCACTGGTATGTAAAAACCACACGGACAACAAAATAGATGTAAATGTTGATCAAAATCTTATTCCCTTCTGCTCATAATAAAACAAGTAAACAAGTCAAAGGTTGACACTGTCAGGTCCATTCTCCATCCATTGTGTGCGTACCTTTAACAGTTAGGATTTAGGAGTGACGCGGATATGAAAGCTAGTTTATCCGTCTTTCCTTTACAAGCAGGAAAATTATTTCTCGCTTTATTTGAGAAAAGTTCATATTTGTGTTGTGAAATTTCACTCTGACCCTGAAATTCTGTCTCTTGTGTTGTCATATACTGAACACACGGGGCGCACACGCTGCCCTTGAGGCTAAGCCCCCCTTTCTGTGAATGCTAGAGACGCCCCTGGTCTGGACGGTCTTTTTCTCTCAACTCCTCAACAGGTAGATCTTACCTCACCAAGGCAGAGGTCGGGGATCTTGGGCTTAAAAATGTTGGTGACCACTGAGTTAACGCATCAATAGTACTAATCAAGTGACTAATGACAGTTAAAGGGCCCATTGTACTTTTACTTTTGATACTTAGAGCACATGATGCTCATGTACTTTTGCTTCAGTAAGAGTTAATAAAGGACTTTGACTCGTCGTGGAGTAGTTTTACTACTCCACGTGTCAATATTTCTACTCGTAGTGAATCCGAGTCCACAGAGACACAGTGATGAGCTGGCTGCTGAACACAGTGGAGCATTGAACTGTTAGACAGTCAGAGATTTCCCCTCTGGAGCCGGTGGAGAACAAAACGGAGCTAAAGAATGTGAGTATTGGTATCACACTCATCAGGTGGACACAAACACAACTAATCAGTGATCATGACTGCTAACACGTTTACCACATCGAATATATCAAAGGTGTGTTTACAACTTGTGCTTCCCCTGCGAAGTCTAAAATGAATGCAGTATCGTAAAAAAGCTTCTTCTGATTTACTATTTTAAATTACAATTTAGGCAGTAAACAAAGATTTAAAACCTCATAATAATAATGCTTCATTTTTGTTTTCCAAGATGTTCTTGGAGCCAAGTCAACGTTTTCATTTTTCTTCCAGCTGTGAGTACCTTTATGTCCTTTGTGCACTAATGTGGAACAATACAGTCAACAGCTCGTTAAGATAGCAGGCACGTTCAGTGCTGCTGTCTTTGACTCCTTTATCCACCGTAGCTTTTACACGATCAGGGACTTTTGCTTCTGTCTTTTATATACATTTTTTTACATTTTTATGTATTTTTGTCCGTGATCACGCATCTGTAACCCCAATCAAACCATGAGCTTCCTTCACAAGAAGAGCCTTCTATAGCGTGAGAGTCTCCTTGTCTGGCAGTAACTCTGCCCATCCATCCATCCATCCATCCATCCATCCGTCCCTCCTCTCCCACTAGGGTGTAGTGAAGAACATGGATTCACCCTCCTCTCCGCGACCCAGATGCATACCTGCTCCAGGCTGCGCTGTTCATTCTCCTTGGATTAACATCCCCAAACGTCCACCCTCCTCCTCCTCTGCACCTCCACACAGTGAAGGGAAAACAACTAGAGACACTTGGCTCTTCAGCACATGTTAAATCTGCTCTGACTGAGCTTGTGCACACACACACACACACACACAGTTCCTCTCCCCTCTGCATTAGCGTGGAAGTCATCCATATTGATGCTCGGTGATTCATGTGCTGCCAGCCTCTTTTGTTCTTTTAGTTGTTGTTTTTCTTGCCTCCTCGCCCTCTTTACCCGGGCAAAGCTTTCTGGGGATCAGGGGGGTGATTGAGGCGTGGAGAGATGGAGGAGTGGTCGACCGAGCACCCCGGGGTGGTGGGGGCGGAGGCGGGCAGGTTTGTAGCCCCGGTCCCTCCCGGTGATGAGGTGGAGTCTAATTGATTTGTCAATGTGGCACAGAGAAGATGGGGCTCCAACCTGTTCTCCTTCCTGAGGGGGGGGGGCATCAGGAGAGATGGGTTGGATTACACACAACACACACGCACACACACACACACACACACACACACACTCCTTGGTATTTTATGATATCTCCTTTCTCTTTTTTTCTCTTTTTTCTCCACTCACCTTGGTTGAGGACAAAGTGTGTCTTCCTCTGCGTCGTCTTCTTCTGGATCATTTACACCCATCCGGTGCACTGGTCCCCCCCCCCCCGTGGCCCACAATGCCCCTCACACCCAGTGACTGATGATGGGGACAGAAGGCATGGCAGAGCCTCCAGCCAGCCCAAAGAGGAAACACACACACACACACACACACACACACACACACACACACACACACACACACACACACACACACACACACACACACACACTTCACCCTCACAGGGCCCGGCGGGGGTCAGAAGGTCAGTGGTGCTGATGCAGAGACGAAGCCTCCGGCGTCTTAATGAAAAGAGCTAGAGGAAATGGGGACAGACAGAGACAGAAGGAGAGAATGGATGCTGGCCGCACTGATTAGTATCCCTCCTCATCATCCTGCTAACCCCCCCCCCCATCGCCCCCCCTCTGACTGGAAGCCTCATTTCTCGGGTCATTTTAAAGGTTACGATATGAAAAACAAAAGAAACGTGTCGGTGTCATGAGTGAGTCACTTTAGTGTCTTTTGAACACAAACATCTCTGTCAGAATGCTCTCTTTGATGTGTGGAAGCCTCATAATTCATAATTTGGCTTTTTTTCTCTTCATTTGAAGGACGCCGTGGTGAGATGAGCCACCTTGGCGTCCCCGGGGCCCAGTGATGACGACTCAGTGAGATCTTACATCAAATATACACTTTCAAACACACGACTGGCTGAAGATGGCCCCGGAGTGAAGCAGAGGCAGAAAGTGCTTTAAAAACAGAAGCGGGTCAGGAATGCTGCTGAAACCTTCGTTAGATGTACATTTGGAAATACGTAGTTTGAGTATTGAGGATTCTTCTAATGCCTCCTAACCTGCTGAATGATGTAGTTCTCTGCTCTGACGCTGGTGCTGCTTTAAAGCTGCACTGATCAATATGAGTTACTGTTTAATGGAAGACGTGGGTCGCAGTGATGAACAGTGCAAGTACATTTACTCAAGTACTGTACTATTTGAGGTACTTTCCATGTCACTGTCTACTTCTCCTCCATTCCGGAGGGAGTCCTTGTACTCCAGTTATTTTACAGCTTTAGTTAGTTGTTTTTCAGAATAAGGATTAGTCGGGATGGTGTGGTCAGGAGTTGATCAATACTACCGACTCTCATCGGTTCCTTTTGATTATGTGAGGAAAAAAGACAATTCATTGATAAAATAATCTTCATTGCTTAATTATTTTTGAATGTAAACAAATAATAGTTCTTGAACATCAACACAAGAAGTTGCAAAATCTTTCAAATACATTTGCAGCTAAACAATTAGCTTTCATTTATTAACCTGTTCTTACTAGTGAACTCTTTATCGCTGACGTTGCTGCAGTAACTTTGCATTTCTGCACATTGATGTGTGTGTGTGTGTGTGTGTGTGTGTGTGTGTCAGAGTAAAGCACGAGACTGTAAGGTTTGTAACAGCTGTTTCGTGGAGATCTAACTCCGTAACTTCTACAGTAGCGACAGCAGAACCGTTTCTCTGGGATTTTGCTCATTTGGAAGCGATTCCTGTTTAGAACGAGTTCTGATGAGCATCCCGAATCATTCTTTCATGAAATGACAAGTCGACTGACAGAAAATGAATAGAAAACTAATATTTAGTCATTTTTTATGTAAAAACATTTCATGGTTCCAGCTTCATTGATGTGAGGATTCTATTTCATCCTTACTGACCGCCAGAGGCAGTGCTTCACACTGGATGACTTATACCAAAAGAGTCACGAGGAAGCACAGTAACGACCTCTTATAGCTCCGGCAGAGAAAATTGGCCAAAGACCCCTCCCCAGTGGGTGAGGGTTGGCAACGTTAACTCTGTAGTGTTTGGTGAATGTGCTCGGTGATGCCCATGAGGCCGCCGCACATATATCCCCCACAGGCACACCACTCAGGCTTGCCCTCGGTGTGGAGACACTCTTGGTAGTGACCCTTCACCCCAGATGGCCGAGCGCAGCCGCTCGCCTTGTATGTATAGGCAATGGCCTCCACTATCCAGTGGGACAGGTGCTGTTGTTTTTTTTTCTTTTTTAAAAAGGAGCACAGCCCTTCTTAGGCTCACCATAACTGACTATGCAGGCGGTGGCTTCCACATAAGCTCTGAGGGCCCACACTGGGCACAGCAGCCTTGACCTCTCCTCTCCCGATGGGACCTCTCCCAACTTTGCCAGCTGGATAGGCCAGTTTATATGTGAACGTATCCACACCCTTGGGAGAAACACTGCATTAGGCCAGAAAGTGACACCCAAGCCATCTGAGTTCCACCTCAGACATGATTCTTCCACTGATAGGGCATGCAGCTCGCCCCCACATTGAGCTGAATTGACGGCAAGGAGAAAACCGTCTTGCCGCCTGTGCCAGGGGTTCAAAAGGAGACAAGCATAAGGTGTCCAGTACCACGGGTAGGTCCCATGCAGGGGAGACCGGCCCTTATCCAGGAGGGACTGTAGAAACTCAGTACAGCAGGCACGGGGCGCTGTACTGGGACCTTGTTCTGAGCCGCACACCAGTCGGAGAACAGCTTCCACCTGTTTCTTGTACTGCCGGCAGGTAGACCGCGCACTGGCATTCAGAATAGTCAGTCAGACTGGTTCTATGCAGCCACTCAGCATCCGGTCGGGCCCTCCCGTGACCCATAGTTGAAGGCGGCAGGGATTAGAATGCCAAATCCGACCCTCTAGTTGCGACAGGAGATCCCTCCTGTCGGGGAAGAACTCTGACAAGCTTATAGCAAAATCAGAGGGAATGGTGGAAAGGCATAAAGAAGATCCTCTGGCCACGTGTGAGCCAGGGCATCTTGACCCAGAGGGCTGGTCCTCTCCGTCAGGGAGACCCAGTGGGGGCAGCGGGTCGACACGTCTGGATGCAGCCGCCACTCTCACGGTGGAGGCTTGTGACGGAACAGGAAAACCACAACCTGGTTCCGTTCTCTTGGTGGGTACATTGCCCACAGGCTGGTCAGGCGAGGGGCCTCCCAAGTCAGAAGGCCACGGTGATCCCTGTAGCAACTTCTGCAGATCTGGTGCCCCATTGATAGTTCATGGAAAATCACAGCAGAGGTGCTGTCCACCGGACAAGCACATGCTTTCCCTTCAAACCCAAGGGAACGACAGTTGAGGCAGCTGTCAGTTTGCCCAATAGTCGGAGAAAAGGATGTAGGGCAACCGTCTGCCCCCTCGGAAGAGGGAGAGGTTGTGGGGGCTGTTGGCCATATGCTGGGGCGACAGACAGGCCCTCATAGGGCCACACTAATGAAGGTTATGCTCTGAGAAGGGCTCAGGTAGCTCCTCTCCATGTTCACCTTGAGGCCCACCGGGCCACGTGAGAGAAGGCGAGCAGTGTCCTGTGGCGCCTGAAGCCGGGATGGCCAGTCATCTAAGTACGGCAGTATGTTCACGCCCTGCGATTGCAGGGGGAAAGGACAGCAGTAACACACTGTGGACACCCATGGGGAGATGGGAGAGTCCGAATGGAAGCACCCAGGACTGAAAGTTGTGGTGATGCACCATGGGAACATGGGAATAGGCGTCGATAGACGTGAACCACTCTCCCTTAGAAATCCGCTGATGGGAGAAGAACCCCGACAGCCGGCCTGGAGACATCTCCTGGCACCCCTGCCGGGGGGACGGGGACGTAAGTAGGGTTGTATAGGTAGCGGTCCGGCCTCTCAGCAGGACGCCGAGGCCTGTTGCAGCTACTAGGGTAAGCTGGAGGCTGAGAAAACGGCCTTGTGGGGCCAAAGTGGGACCCCTAGGTCTGGGGGTGCAGGCATGTCCCTGCAAAGACCAGAGAACTGCTGCCTGGTCTGGCTAGCTCTAACAGTCCGCTGAAGCGCCTGTATAGCAGCTGACTCGAACAGCTCACCAGGTTCCACTGGGACAGTATGGAGGGTCCTCCTACATGTCTCAGATAGGGGTGACTGCGCCAGCCAAACCTGGCGGCGAGTCTGAACCAGGGTGGACATCATACATCCACGTTCCCTCGATATGAGCGCAAACGCCTGCAATGAAGCATCACTGAGCGGAAGCGTCGAAGTAGCCCGCTGCAGAGAATCTGCGAGGGAAAGCATGAGGTGGGAGAGGGAGTTGTCGATACGGTGCACAGCGCTGCTGTGTCATAAGCCCTGGCTTATAGCAGGTCATCTTTGACCCGACATTGGGTCGAGGGCACCTGGCATCGGGCCTCAGAGTCTCCTCAGGGGAAACTGATGGACGCAATAGTCGTCTAACTGGCTGGTATACGTGCAAGGCCAGATTTGCCACCTCCTGCATGGTCTGATGTAAGGCGGGAGAGAGCCCTGGTGTCTCCACCATGCACGCAACTCCCTCAGATATTCCTCGGAGGGAGGAACAGAAAAGGTGGTGAGGGTGGGAAGGCGCCAGAAGAAGGCACTCACAGGTGGATGTTCCAGCTGCTGTGTATGCCAGGCGTGCAAGCGCCATACAAATGACCAGGGTAGGTTGGGCCGGATTCAGCTGCCCTGACAGGGGGAGGTAGACCTCACGCATCAGGTGTTCCACTTCGGCCAGCCTAGCAGACCTTACTGCTCAAGGCGTGATCACTGCCTGGGTCCTGCCTGGGTTCTCAGAGAGGCCCTGCCTCAGAAGCTCGAGGCTAGGGCAAGAGGTCAGGGCCGTCCTCAGGCTGAAGAGGAGCTATACAGGTCCTACAGCCGGGAGAGTTTAACATGGCCGCGATTCTGGTGGAACCCTTGTCCCACTAGTTGATGCGGAATTCCAAATCAGTCTGAGCGGGAGCGCTCTGCTGAATGTTGAGAGAACAGGCAGGCGGCAGTCAGTGGCGAGTGATCCTTCGGACACTCTTCACTTGGCCAGCCGCTGCGGATATTGGTGACCCACCAGTTAGCCTGAGCGAGAGCACTCTGCTACTGTGGAAACAGACCCAAAGAAAACAATCCTTACAGTGAGAGGGGAGCGAGGACACTCGCTTCACTAAGATAGTTGCTGCAGATATTGGTGTCCCACCAGTTAGCCTGAGCGAGAGCACTCTGCCACTGTGGAAACAGGTCAGGCAAAGTCCCTACAGTGAGAGGGGAGCGAGGACACTCTTCACTAAGCTAGTTGCTGCAGATATTGGTGTCCCCCCAGTTAGCTTGAGCGAGAGCACTCTGCTACCGTAAAAAATGGACCGTACAGTGAGAGGGGAGCGAGGACACTCTCTTCACTTGGACAGTTGCTGTAACTCTTGGTGTGCTACCAGTTAGCCTGAGCGAGGGCACTCTGCTAACTGATATCCGCTACTGATATGGCCATAATGTTTACAACAATCAATGGACACAATCAGAGTATTAGCTTAGTCTAGTTAGCCGGTGCGAAACGCTCTGCTAACTGATATGGCGTAATGTTTACAGCAATTAATGGACACAATCCAGCATTAACTTAGTCTCGACAGCCGTAATGCGTAAAAACATCAATGGGCACAACCTCAATGTTGATTTAGTATAACTAGCATTCACCAAGTTAGCCTGAGCGAGCACACTCTGCTAACTGTGATAGTTGTAATGCTACAAAGTTGATGGCCACAGCCCCAGTACCAGCTTTGTTTAGCTAGTTTCCCACTGAGTTAACCTGAGCGGGGACGCTCTGTTAACTGTGACAGCCGTAAGGCTACAAAGTTGATGGCCACAGCCACAGTATCAGCTCTGTTTTGCTAGCTTTCCACTGAGTTAACCTGAGCGGGGACGCTCTGTTAACTGTGACAGCCGTAAGGATACAAAGTTGATGGCCACAGCCACAGTATCAGCTCTGTTTTTCTAGCTTTCCACTGAGTTAACCTGAGCGGGGACGCTCTGTTAACTGTGACGGCCGTAAGGTTTACAAAGTTGATGGACGCAGTCCCAGCTAGCATCTCACCAAGTTAGCCTGAGTGAACACACTGCTAACTGCGAATTACGTCAGATGTAAAGATTAAATCTCAATGGACACAACGCCAATGCCGATCTAGTGTCTCACCAAGTTTGCCTGAGCAGGAACACTCTGCTAACTGTGATAGCCGTAACACTGTGAAGGGCGGGCCGACAGCGTAATTCTACGCTCTCGTTATCGCGCCACTCGATTAACTGGAACAACTGGAACAAACAACTGTTATAGAAAACAATGTTAATCGATCTTACCAATTGCTGTCATCACGACTTAGCTGACCCTTATCAGACTGGTGACGACCGATGATAGGGCCGATGAAAAAGGACTGAGCTCAGGATGACACCGGAACTTATAGACGACGGGGGTCATCCGAGGTCACACGTGACTTTGTTGATATAAATATTCGACAGATAGATGGATGTATACTTTATACTTTAATGATAGATGGATCGATGGATGTATACTTTATACTTTAATGATAGATAGATGGATGTATACTTTATACTTTAATGATAGATGGATGTATACTTTATACTTTAATGATAGATGGATAGATGGATGTATACTTTATACTTCAATGATAGATGGATGTATACTTTACACTTTAATGATAGATGGATGGATACTTTATACTTTAATGATAGATAGATGGATGGATGTATACTTTATACTTTAATGATAGATGGATGTATACTTTATACTTTAATGATAGATGGATGTATACTTTATACTTTAATGATAGATGGATGTATACTTTACACTTTAATGATAGATGTATGTATACTTTATACTTTAATGATAGATGGATGTATACTTTACACTTTAATGATAGATGGATGGATGTATACTTTATACTTTAATGATAGATAGATGGATGTATGTATACTTTATACTTTAATGATAGATGGATGGATGTATACTTTATACTTTAATGATAGATGGATGGATGTATACTTTATACTTTAATGATAGATAGATGGATGTATACTTTATACTTTAATGATAGATGGATGGATGTATACTTTATACTTTAATGATAGATGGATGGATGTATACTTTATACTTTAATGATAGATAGATGGATGTATACTTTATACTTTAATGATAGATAGATGGATGTATACTTTATACTTTAATGATAGATGGATGGATGTATAATTTATACTTTAATGATAGATGGATGGATGTATACTTTATACTTTAATGATAGATAGATGGATGTATACTTTATACTTTAATGATAGATAGATGGATGGATGTATACTTTATACTTTAATGATAGATAGATGGCTGTATACTTTATACTTTAATGATATATGGATGGATGTATACTTTATACTTTAATGATAGATGGATGTATACTTTATACTTTAATGATAGATGGATAGATGGATGTATACTTTATACTTTAATGATAGATGATAGATGGATGTATACTTTATACTTTAATGATAGATGGATGTATACTTTATACTTTAATGATAGATGGATAGATGGATGTATACTTTATACTTTAATGATAGATGGATGGATATATACTTTATACTTTAATGATAGATGGATGGATATATACTTTATACTTTAATGATAGATGGATAGATGGATGTATACTTTATACTTTAATGCGTGAGTAATGATACGTACCGATATAATGTACGCCTCACTAAGTCCTTCTACTTTTAATACCGTAAGCACATTCTCCTGATTTATGATTTTACTTCAGTAATATTTTCAATGCAGGACTTTTACTTGTGAGTATTTGTACCTGGAGGTATTAGTACTTTTACTCAAGTCAAGGATCAGAATACTTCCTCCACCACTGGCGATGAACCCAATGATTTTAGCGGGCCCTGTGGACGACAGTGGTAGTGCGTCAGTGCACCAAAACACCTTTAGATAACATCACATTTTACTGCAGCAGGGTGTGACTGTCTGACCCGCTCAGCCCTGGTTCTGGTTCTGGTTCTCCTGCGCCTCCCTTCCCTGCAGCAGCGCTGTGTTGTTGGCTCCCAGCGGAGCAGCGAGGTGGAGCTCTGCTCCCGGAGGAGGAGCTCTCTACCTCCCACTGCAGGTCGAAGGCTGCAGCGAGGCTGGTCTGGGTCTGGGTCTGGGTCTGGGTCTGTCCACAGTGGGCCGGTCGCTGGCCCCGCTGGAATATACAGAGAAATAGTCAATCTTCTCTCTGATGGCCTCCTTTACTAATGTAGGTCATAAAGAGGCTTCACGATTCATTTGAGATGTTTCATAACCAGTTCAAAGTGTCTCACAGTGACTTTGAAGTAAAGAGTAAATATTGAATGTGTGGACACACAAAGCTTCATAAGCCTACCTGGCAAAAATATAATTTCATCTGTTCGTCTGTTGTGTCTCACAACACAGAATCAGATCTGATTGATGATCGTTAAAAACTAGTGCACGTCATTAATCATGCTGATTCATAATGCTCTTGTCTTTCTAAGTTACGACTAGAAGCTCAGAATGTTTTGCCTGCAGAGCAGTCGTACTAGAAGCTCAGAATGTTTTGCCTGCAGAGCAGTCGTAGTGTGATGTGCGAATCAGCAGCCGTCTTTCATCTGCTGCACGATAAAATTCAAAATGTGGATTAAGAAAAGCAAAATCGTCAATTCAACCAACAGTAATGATCACGACTACAATAAACCTCAGTCGTAAAAACAATCATCACCATCGGAGGAGGAGGAGGAGGAGGAGGAGGAGGGTCGTGTGGTGATGAACATCCCCTCTTTGAACCTCTGCTCACATCGCCCTCTCCCAGCGGAGTCAGACAAAGGCCGAGGTGAAAGGTCATCTCCACCGAGGCGTGTACACCGAGGGAGGCACCAAAGGTTGAGCGCGGTGGGATGGACGCAGCGGACACGTTACTAATAGCAGCGATGGATGACGGAGAGACGGGCAGGAAGAGAACCCTCTCTGAGGCGAGAGGGCCGAGAGCCGGGTGACTCACGACCCCACATCGGACTTCTCTCATCTCCGGCTGGTCAACACAGCACTTCTCCCCTCAGAGGCACGGCTGCTACAACGGTTTTAGAAAAGCTGAGGTCATGAGACCGAGCAGCCAGCTGGTTGGTTCATACCACCAACGCCGGCTTTGTTTTCCTGAATGATGGTCAAGCTTTGGCAAGTGCAGCCTGACCGGCCCACAATCTCTACGACAGCAACAAGAGCAGAGCCGTGCCTGCACGCTGCGAGCTGCCTGCAGGCTTCTTCACAGGTGTAGGATGGTGGAGGAGCTTTGTGAGCTGTGCACACTCAAACCTTGACTCAAGTGTTGATGGGAGAGTTTGAAACACTTATTTTGGTGACTTCCTGGAGGCGGGACCATTGTTGCTGTGGTGTTTTCTTCGTCTGTTCCTGTCACTCAGTTCTTCTCTTCCGTACAAACTGCTGCTGGAGGAAACAAGAGAAATCCTTTTTCCTAAGAAAGACTTAATTGGTAATAATAAGGAAGGTGAATTGAGAACTGTCTGTCTGGTATGTGGAGGTGTGGGGCACTGGTGGGGCAGGTCCTTATAGGGTGACGATATGTCTGTTCATGGTTTGTGTTAATGTGAGTGATACTGATGGAAGGACTGATGAATCTGTTCCTTTTTGTACTAATAAGTTGTAGTTACTTTAGATGATCAAATGTTCATGGAGCTGTTCTAACAGCATTCCTTAATGAGTGAACAAGACCATCATTAACACAATTTATTTTTAATTTCTTTACATTTCACATTATGACTGAACATTTTATCGTGTACTTTCAATTCAACTGCTGGAACCGCGATGTTTACGCATCACAATATTACATCAGCAACAATGTCCTCTTGCATTCAGCACAAACTTGTTTATTTCATGTTGTCATGAAGATGGACTCAATCATATATATAATATCACTCCGTCACTCCGTTGGTGTTGTAGTTTATATTGTGTGAGCTGAACTCTGTGTGGAATATTGTGACTAAATTGCAGTTTGTTGTTATGGGTAATTGGGTTATTGCAGATGTGCATCCTGGAGTTGCTATTGTTGGTGAAAACGGTCTTTTCCCAAATTCAGAATTTTTGTTGTTGTGCTTTTCATTAATGCAGAGTAATTCAGAAGGAATAGCTCTGGCAGCTGTGTGGGAATATTGATACCAAATGATTTCATGTTTGCTGTTGCTATTGTGAGATGGAGTCTCTTCAGGCACAGCATTCCAGTATTCTGCAGAGTTGTAGAAGTTTTAGATTCAGACTAGTTTATGGAATAGTGAGAAATGTTTGAGAGTGTGGATACGACATCGAGGACTTCTGGAAGTGCTGTTGAGGGATTTGTTTGGGATAGCAGGATGTCATCTGCATACAAACACATTTTATTGTGAAAGTCTTCTATTACTGCGATACGAGTGTTCTGGGTAAGGGTAAGGTCTTGAGCTGTGTTCATGTGTGTATGTACAGCATCTCATTATTTCATTTCATTGAAAATATTAAATGTTTATGTTTTGCCAAAATAATTCTACTGGTTAGTTTGAATGGCTTTTTAAGACGTGCTTTACGATACTTTATTACCGTAGTTGGACTTTTTTTCTTCAACAAAATATACTATGACTTTTTTGACATCCAAAGCTATGGCATTTCATTTTTATAAAAATTTTTTTTTGGTGCTGGGATTGTCTTTGGAGGAATGCCCTTCTTCTCAGTCGAGAAAGAGGAGGAGGAAGATGTGAGACGACTGATATGGTGACAGTGGAATGAAGTAGTGCAGCTGTTTTGAATTCCTCGCTGAGAACTCAACTCGACTTCTGTCTTAGAGAAGCAGACGGAGCCAGCATCCCCTTTGAAGGAACCCTTAACTTTGGTAATATTGTGTTTGCTCGCAGCAGAGAGGACATTTGCCTCATTTGCCACCACAGAGCTCACTAAGTGAACGATTCCAAGGCGGTGAGATGTCGTCCTTGTAGCACACGGGGATGTAAAGAGATGTCACGCCTTCTTTTTATGGGTTTATCCGCTGACCTCTAGCAGCCAATCAGGTGGCAGGTTTGAAGACGACATTGGAAGGTCTGGGCTTCTCTAAGGAGGACGGGACAATGGGATTACACAGCGCGCACACACACACACACACACACACACACACACAAACACACACACACGCACACACACACACACACACATACAAACAGCGGAGACACAGGGGAGAGGAGAAATTGATATTTGCGTGAGTGTGTGTGTTCATGCATGCCTTCCTGTATGTGTGGGAGGACCAAAGCATACAAGAGTGGGTAGTTGGTTGGAGGTGTGTTATTTTCAACATAGTGCAGTGTGTGTGTGTGTGTGTGTGTGTGTGTGTGCGTGTGTGTGTGCAGGCAGGTGGGTGGTAGATTTTCAAAGAGCAGACCATTTAATTGAATTCTGTGCAGCTCCTTGTTATTCTAGTCATGACTGAGAGCCCGCTCCGTGTTGTCCCAGCAGTGTGGGAGGGCCGGTCGTACCTGCAAACACTGGCGGGTTTTGCACTCTCTGTGTGTGTGTGTGTGTGTGTGTGTGTGTGTGGGGAGACAGGGGTTGTGAGGTGATTGTGGTAGCGCTGGGGTTTTTCTAGCACAACTCGAGTCCCGATGTGGTAACGAGGGGGGGAAGTGGTGAAAGTCAGCCCTGAACCTCACCCTGAAAAGAAAGCATGAAACTGCCTGAACTTTAAGACTGAGTGTGTGTGTGGGGGGGGGGGGGGGGGGGGGAGTGAGGAGTATGATTTGAGAATGAGTTCACGTGAAGCTATCGACTCATTGTCCTTATTACAAAGCGACCCAAAGTGCACAGAAAGGGGACAAAACAACACAGCCACCGACACACAGCCACCGACACAGCACACAGCCACCGACACGCAGCCACCGACACAACACACAGCCACCGACACAACACACAGCCACCGACACAACACACAGCCACCGACACAACACACAGCCACCGACACAACACACAGCCACCGACACAACACACAGCCACCGACACAACACACAGCCACCGACACACAGCCACCGACACAACACACAGCCACCGACACAACACACAGCCACCGACACAACACACAGCCACCGACACACAGCCACAGACACAACACACAGCCACCGACACAACACACAGCCACCGACACAACACACAGCCACCGACACAACACACAGCCACCGACACAACACACAGCCACCGACACAACACACAGACCCGCTTATGGAGTGGTCTCACCGACGTCACGATCTCCTTAGTTACGAGGTCGGTCGGCCATGTTGGAGTACATACAGAACCTACATGGCGGCGCGTAAACAAGGAAGTGCGGCGAAAATACAATACTTTGAATCACTGGATAGTGCATCAAAGGTTCGCTACCTGGCCAAATTGAAGGTTATTGGTAACTTGGATCCCTATACGATGAGTGCAGATCGTTTCAGTGCCGATCCTACTTATCTTCCATCGGTAAACTACGCCAACATCTACGCGTATCTCGTGAACACCCCGAGTCCTCACACAAAAGACGAGTTGGAGTGCTACAAAGGGCTCGACGCTTATAATCAGTTTGTCAGTGGATGGGTCCGAGACGTCAAAGCAACGGTCGTCGGGAATTCTCATCTCGTCATTGGGAGGGTAAATATATACAGATCTGGTCAAATATTTAGCAATATTCAATGTTTACTCAGCGCAAACAGACACGTGTGTTTGTTTACATTGTACATGCACGTCATTGTGTGCGTGTGTGTAGGAATTCACTTTCAACTAACTCCTAACTTCATCCCCCCCCCCCCCCCCCCCCCCCACCACACACACACACACACACATATATATATATATATACATACATATATATATGATCTGACGTTAAACTCATATCAAGCAATGCTGAGGCTGCATCTCTGTGTTTCGCCTGTTGTACGCGCTCGACACGTCTCTGGCACCGACTGCTGTCACGGGCCGATGAAGCTTCGGTAACCTTCTCATGTAAAAGTTTAATTTATATTTCCTTTATTAAATACTGTTCACAAACGAATTTGTAAATAAAATCACTGAGCACTTATAAAGTGATCGGCACATACTCGAGTGTACGCCAAATTCCATTCCTTTATATCTTGAGAGATGCGTGACAGCCATTTCTCGCGACGTCGCTTGGATAGCTCCTTCGTGTCATTTCCTTGATGTGTAATGACCGCTGGCAAACGAAAGAATGATTTCTTGTCTATCAGCTCTGCTGCCACAACCAAAGACAGCACAAAAGTTCACCATCGATAGGTTATGCGACTCAGCCGTGCATGCCAGTGGCTTTGTGTGTACTCCAACATGGCCGACAGCTAAACTGTGACGTCACACGAGACCACTCCATAAGCGCCGACGCAGCGAAAATCGGTCTCTTCGCTCTGGACTCCCGTCCGGCCTCTAAGAAGAACCACAGAGGACCCGATTGACCTCACCCCCCCCCCCTCATCTTTCGCTGGCCGAAACCGACCACGTCGATTCTGAGTTAAGGCCTTGGCCCGCGAGAGCGCATCCCTCCCGCGATCCGCTCCCCGCCTTTCGTGTACACGCAACGGTACCCGGACGACTAAACCTCTTCCTTCACCGATCATTACCGGGCGATACGAACCGACATGTGTCTCAGCCGACGTTGAAAACCACAGGCCCCCCTCTCTGCAGCGAGCCGGGCTGAAACAGCAGCCGCTCACCAGCGACGCCGAACGAAGCAGCAGCCGATACGCTTTTTTTGTCTTCTGGAGGAAGAAAAACCATTCATCGACAAACACTCTCCGCTTGTGCAACAAAGCGCCTCAAAGTAAGAGTTCACGGTGTCTGGGCGTAGCTTAGCTTAAATTAACTTAAGTTTAATTCAGGCCATTCATTTATATGTTATTATTCCCGTGTTTTTTTCGTTGTTTTCGTTTTGCTGAGAGATTGCGCAATCGTCGACTGACCGCAGAGGGCCCGTTGTATTGTGCGCTTCCTGTCTGACTGTTGTTTTGGGGATTATTTGATTTAATTTTGTTCTTGCTCTATTTCCTTGAATCGATTCTGTGAGTAAAGTGTGGAAGCGCGGCTATCGGGCATAAGTGTCGTCAGTTCGCGACAACGGCCACTGTGTAAGATACGATCGGCGATCCTCATTCTCACTACAACGCGACACCGCACACAGAAACTCTGATTCCTCTCTCTGCCCCTTTTATTTCTCTTGTTTTCCGTAACTTGCACACACATAGAGCTCCGGATTGTGGGTGAAACTCTCACCTATTGTTCCAACACACGTGTGCGCCGACACACGTGATCACACACAGCTGACCCCCCCTCCGCCATTTTGTCTAAGTCACTCGACTCCGCCATCTGGTGGTAGCTTTGATCTGTAGTTCTTTAAGGCCCCTCCCCTTTTACACACTGACTCCCACTCCACCATCTTTGTCGTCTTTAGCTGTAGTTTTAAGACCCCCCTTCCTTTCCACACACATAGACCCACACACACACACACACATACTTGTATTACATACATCCTCACCCATTTTATTAATTTGTTAGGTTAGGCACATAAAATTGTATGATAGCGTTTGTTGGTTGTGATATTAATTGATCTGATCACTTATTATTTTGATTTAATAAATTCTGTTATATTTTAAAGAGCAGTCGTTCGTGATTACTTGTGCATATGCGTGTAATAAGATCTGTATGTGTCTTGTGTACGAACTTAACCCTTCACTGTCACTTCGAATTTGTAGTCGCACCCGACTATTGACATTATGAGTGGCCACTAATTATGAGACTTAGTTTATCGTTTGGTTATTAGTCCCTGTTTACAGGGTGGTGCCCCGTTGTTATTAATAATCATTAATAATTGTTACTTACATTAATAATTCCATTGATGTCAAGAATTCAGTTTCTTAAATGCTGATAACCCAAACACGCTCCTTTACGTTCCCAACACTGAATGTGTAGTCTTACGCAGACTATTGACATTATGAGTGACTACTAATTATGAGACTTAGTTTTATCGTTTGGTTATTAGTCCCTGTTCGCAGGGTGGTGCCCCGTTGTTATTAATAATCATTAATAATTGTTACTTACATTAATAATTCTATTGATGTCAAGAATTCAGTTTCTTAAATGCTGATAACCCAAACACGCTCCTTTAGATCCCAACACCACCAACACACAGCCACCGACACGCAGCCACCGACACGCAGCCACCGACACGCAGCCACCGACACGCAGCCACCGACACGCAGCCACCGACACGCAGCCACCGACACGCAGCCACCGACACGCAGCCACCGACACGCAGCCACCGACACACAGCCACCGACACGCAGCCACCGACACGCAGCCACCGACACGCAGCCACCGACACGCAGCCACCGACACGCAGCCACCAACACGCAGCCACCAACACGCAGCCACCGACACACAGCCACCGACACGCAGCCACCAACACGCAGCCACCGACACGCAGCCACCGACACGCAGCCACCAACACGCAGCCACCGACACGCAGCCACCAACACGCAGCCACCGACACACAACCACCGACACGCAGCCACCAACACACAGCCACCAACACGCAGCCACCGACACGCAGCCACCGACACGCAGCCACCAACACGCAGCCACCGACACGCAGCCACCAACACGCAGCCACCGACACACAACCACCGACACACAGCCACCGACACACAGCCACCGACATACAGCCACCAACACACAGCCACCGACATGCAGCCACCAACACGCAGCCACCGACAGACAGCCACCAACACGCAGCCACCGACAGACAGCCACCAACACACAGCCACCGACACACAGCCACCGACACACAGCCACCAACACACAGCCACCGACATGCAGCCACCAACACGCAGCCACCGACACGCAGCCACCAACACGCAGCCACCGACACACAACCACCGACACACAGCCACCGACACGCAGCCACCAACACACAGCCACCAACACGCAGCCACCGACACGCAGCCACCGACACACAGCCACCGACACACAGCCACCGACATACAGCCACCAACACACAGCCACCGACATGCAGCCACCAACACGCAGCCACCGACAGACAGCCACCAACACGCAGCCACCGACAGACAGCCACCAACACACAGCCACCGACATGCAGCCACCAACACGCAGCCACCAACACACAGCCACCGACATGCAGCCACCCACACGCAGCCACCGACAGACAGCCACCAACACGCAGCCACCGACAGACAGCCACCAACACCCAGCCACCGACATGCAGCCACCAACACGCAGCCACCAACACGCAGCCACCGACATGCAGCCACCAACACGCAGCCACCGACATACAGCCACCAACACACAGCCACCGACATGCAGCCACCAACACGCAGCCACCAACACACAGCCACCGACATGCAGCCACCAACACGCAGCCACCGACACGCAGCCACCGACATGCAGCCACCAACACGCAGCCACCGACATACAGCCACCAACACACAGCCACCGACATGCAGCCACCAACACGCAGCCACCAACACACAGCCACCGACATGCAGCCACCAACACGCAGCCACCGACATACAGCCACCAACACGCAGCCACCGACATACAGCCACCAACACACAGCCACCGACATGCAGCCACCAACATGCAGCCACCAACACGCAACCACCGACATACAGCCACCAACACGCAGCCACCGACATACAGCCACCAACACGCAGCCACCGACATACAGCCACCAACACACAGCCACCGACATGCAGCCACCAACATGCAGCCACCAACACGCAGCCACCGACATACAGCCACCAACACACAGCCACCGACATGCAGCCACCAACATGCAGCCACCAACACACAGCCACCGACATACAGCCACCAACACGCAGCCACCGACATACAGCCACCAACACGCAGCCACCGACATGCAGCCACCAACATGCAGCCACCAACACGCAGCCACCGACATACAGCCACCAACACACAGCCACCAACATGCAGCCACCAACACGCAGCCACCGACATACAGCCACCAACACGCAGCCACCGACATACAGCCACCAACACGCAGCCACCGACATACAACCACCGACATACAGCCACCAACGCGCTCGCTCCAGCTAATGAAATGAAGAGTCTCCAAGCAATTACAAGCTTAAACGATGATGCATAAATTTCATTCATAGATAGATTTCACCAGGGCTTATCTCTGAGAAACACTGTAATAGGATTCAGCTGGAAGGCAAGAGAAGGTGTGTGTGTGTGTGTGTGTCTGTGTGTGTGTGTGTGCGAGTGCTTGGGAGAAGTGAAGCTTTATTTGTGATCGAGGTGATTGGTAAAGAGGTGACCTAAAACCTCAACATGAGTTAACGATTGTCTTCATATTAGTGCAGCTGAAGGGTAATTCTCCAGGGAGATGTTTATGGTACGAGCTAAATACAGCACAATGACAATCCAATCAACCCGTTGGTGCGCACACACACACACACACACACACACACACACACACAAGGATGTTCTCACTGACCAACTACTTTCTGCCCCTCGACATCTCCCATCATGTACTTATGTGAAGCATAATGTTTAGTTACGCTTCAGAATGTAAAAGTACACAACACGCCATGAAACCAGACACAACACACATTATGTTGTGCTTTGTTGCATAATATGGTTCATTATGTTTCATGTGATGTGATATTGTATGTTTTATTTTGATCCTCTGTGATGCTTTGTTATATGATGTTATGCTTAATGTGATGGTGCACGTACTGTACAATGACCAATCTGTGGGCTCACAATTATTCATTCATGTGAAACTGAAATCAATAAGAAGTGATTCATTACATTCTAAATTACACATTTTTTTTATTTTATTCTAATTTATCGGGATCATCAGGACCAAGCGCTGGACCTGGGGTGACAGGGCCTTCTCAGCCGCTGCACCTCCTCTCTGGAACGCCTCCCCATCCTCATCCGTGAGGCTCCCTCCCGACCATCATTCAAACAAGCCCTCAGTACCCACCTCTTCAACCTTCACCTGCTGACCCCTGACCCTCCCCTCCCCTACATGACCCATTCAGCACAGCTTCTCCACTTATTCTTTTTTTTGTTTTGTTTTGTTTAGTTTTTTGTGTTTGTTTGTTCAAATGTCTCAGCCCTGTGAAGTGTCTTTGGGTATCTTGAAAAGCACTAGAGAAAATTGATTTATTATTATTATTATTATATTTCTTTCTCCAAATACCAAAATGTTGTATAATCGTATCATGAAGAACTGATTCAATAAATGCACGAGGGGAACTCGTGTGTCCATTGTGACTCGAGTGCGTAATTGTTCGTTTGACATGCCCCCCCCCCCCCACATGGGTTACATGGGTAAATACATAGATTTTCAGATGAGCATGAGCTTATGCTGACCAGCGGGTTAAAATGGAGCTCTGAAACAGCAATTTGTCACATGAAGTGACATATTAACCCTCCCATTTACACATACGCACACACACACACACACACACACACACACACACACAGACACACACACACACACACACAAAATGCCTCTGTGTACGTTCTGCTATTTAGTGGTTGAGTAAATGAACATGATATTTAAGTGACTGCTATTTCCTGAGAGCAGGCTTTTCTTTCCTCCTCCTCCTCCTCCTCCCGGCTTTTCTCTAAATTTCCCCGGGGAGCTTGGCCCCCCTGGGCTTGGCTCGGTGTCAGAGCCCCGGCAGCCATGATACTTCATCAGGCTTTTGCACCATTATTGGCAAGAGCACTCCATATCCTCTTAGCAGTTATAGCTTTTCAATTTTCCTTTGAAATGCTGAGCCCAGCAGAACATGTGGCAATATCTTGGCTTTTAAGTCGCGGCTCGGACTGAAGGCCTGTAAAACGGCCCCCGCGTCCCGGAACACGCCGCCACGGGCCACACGCTCTTTGACCTTTTCCGGAGTCTCAGAGTGGCGCCTCCGCGGCCACCGTTGGGGACTTTCCTAATAGGCACAATTACGCGAGGCCGTCGGAACAGTTTGACACAGTGGTGTTATGGCGTGAGCTGTCCTATAAAGCATTATTCCACCGGCAACACCCCCCCCCCCCCCCCCCTTTTTTTCAAGTGTCTCTGGGGGCCCATTCAACATGATGGCGGTCAAACCTCCTCTGTCACACAGCCCCCTGAGCTCAGGTAGTTCGGCCGACACTTCACTCCACTGGATCCTGTTCCCCTCACACCTGCTTTACTTTTAAAGACTTTAGTACTTTCCTGAACCCCCCCCCCCCCCCCCCCAAATAAAATAAAATACCAATAACCCTTCTTTGGAGGAAGAGGTGCTTCTGGAAAAACAGAGAGAGAGAAAACTATCAAATATGTTCACCAGCTATTGTATCATTTTCAGCTCCTCAACAGACTATGGATCTTTAGTCCACTCCATTACTAATGAATGCTGGTGGAGCGGGCTGGGGGGGGGGGGGGGCTGGAGGGGTCAACCCTCCTGGAAACCTAGTCCTGATCGATAGGGTTGGCCTTGGGCTGGGCTGAGAGGAGGGGTGTGACTGATCTGTCGCTGAGGCTTATTTATGCGCAGCTCCTCGATTATTAACGTAGTTCAGAAGAGTCGCTTGATATTTGTTGGGACGTCCGATTATCTGCTTTCTGTAGATTTAGATGAGAGGACCGATACCACATGCTAAAGAAGGACGTAAGAAAAGGTTAGCTCAACCGCTAGCTGCTGGAAACAGCCTGCAGCTAGCTCTGTCCAAAAAAGTATCAATACCTTTAAAAGCTGACGTCATTGTTTTGGTCGGATGCAGTCACTTCCTGGAGTCTCAGCAACCAATCATCAGTGAGCTTCAGGTGCTAGTAACCTTCAGACAGAGCCCAGCTTGCTGTTTTCCCTGTTTCCAGTCTTTATGCTGAGCTAACCTTCATGTTTAGCACAATAGTGTGAAAGTATTTCTTTAACCCTTTGGCTCTAATGACATTGGCTTTACTTTGTCATTGGAAATATGGAGACAATTAAGCATAAATAAGCATAAAGCATTATCACACCATGTTAGGAAGTCATGTTAGGAAGTGTCATGTTTTATATGCTGTGTGTTTTGCATGAACAAATATAAATAATAACAAAATAACATTATATTCACACTACATTATTATTATCAATAATTGTATTATCTTAACAATAATCATATTATAGTAATATGTCATTAATAATTCAAATATATATATTTGAATTAAATGTTCCTTTACTTCTTCAAAAAGTCTTTGAAGCAAAACAACAAAAACAAAGTTCAGTGTTTGTTGAACTTGTAAAGAAGCCAAAGAGTCTCCAGGAGCCTAAAAGGTTTAAATTATTATAATTCTAAATAATGTTCTGAATCTATTTCCCCCTCTTTATTTCATACAATGTTTTTCAATGTGTCCTTTAATCCTAACTTGATTATTGCAGTACAACAATCTAATATCGTGTGATTCTAAAAACTCAACAATATCGTCACAAACCCAGCAGCTTGTAATTGATGTATTTTATTGTGAGATGCGGAGTCATAAAAAAATGAACAAAAAGAAAAAAAAGAAAAATCACTATAAAAAGATGAGGGTGTTAAAAGGGGGAGGGGTATATAAAAGTGGGCGTGGTCTTGACACTGACAAAGTAACAAATTGGCACAAATAAAAACAAGAACAAATGTCAATATTATTTTGGCTTGGCAAAAAACGACAGTTTGTGTGGTTACGGGTAATCCTTCAATAAAACAGCACACACTCATGCTATTAGACATACGATTAGTTTTCATAAGTTCAGTAGCTTCATATTAGAGACGGGAAGAAAACTAACATGAGAATGGATGCACAGAGGTCACAGGTTCCAATTTTCAGGTTTTCAGGGTGCGAGTCGTTTTCTCGCAAAACATCATTTTATTTGATCGAAAAGCATACTTCAGTACGCCGGAGTCTCATATTTCCAGGCTCGTAGTTATTTGCCTTTGTTTTCCATACTAAAATATATTATCGTATTAATACAAACTACAGTCTTGTACACTACATCGTGTAATAAATAACCATGAAGAAATATAAAAAATAAGACACATAAATATAAAAGTTCTCTATGACTAAACAGACATACCCATCTCCTTGGGGGTGGGGATAATACTGCCATAGTGGAAAACATACAGTACACACAAGGAACCAGAACATAAACAAGATAAGAGACAAAAAAATAATACTGACAGGTAAAAACATCGTTGAGTGACACTCCTGGGATTCATGTTTGCCTACATTTTGTTACCTGAAGAGACATCTGAGCGTTTCATGGTGTGTTAAACAAGTGCACTGAATGAGCTTTGACAAGGCAGGACACAGTTAGCAATTACAACTCATACTTCATCATCCATTTCAACGCATGTGCAGCGAAACTCTTTAGCTGCTCAGATTAGAACCAAAAAGCAACTTCTCTAAAATCTCGGGGACATAAATACGCGGTAGAACTAACTACGCTCTCAGGTGTGGTGGCGAGTCAAAGTCAACAGTATTCCGGCTCATTGGTCGGTCTGGGACCCGGCAATACCCGATCATAGCTGATTCAAGAGCAATATTCAATGGCACTTTTGATATGCATGTTTCTCTTGTTTCGTTTGATTCCGTTTGTTTTTTGCATATGGCTGGAAGTAGGGGGAGGGGAGGGCCAGACAGGTCTCTCGATCACCTTCCTGCTCGCTGTGAACACTTAAAGCACTAGTTCCACATTTTAAGAAAATACTTTCTGGATGAGAATTAGATGCGAATAATACTACACACGTATCTGTCTGTAGATATGCAGCTGAAGCCAGGACATGATCAGCCTCGTTTAGCAGAACTACTGCACACTGGGGGGAAAGTCAGAAATAGTCCAGCATGCATCACTGCACCTACTGGACTGGAGTGTGGAACAGTAGCTGGGCAGGAAACAACTGCTAGCTTTAGCAGTGTTAGCTGTTTTCCCTCTGTTCTGGTCCTCATACAAAGCTAAACTTAGCTAAGCTAACTAAATTCAGTTAAGCTAAGCTAAGTAGCTGCTGGCTGTAGCTGTAGATTATCGGACAGATATGTGGGTTCTTTTCATCGAACTCTCACAAAGAAAAGAACCAGTTTTATTTCCCAAAATGTCAAACTATTAACTATAAAACACTGAACTGTAAAAGAAACTTTGACAACAATGAGTCTAAAAGGAAGTAAATGACTGAATAGACCCATCCATGCTCCCTAGTTATTCTTCTTAAGGCTCACAATCCAATCAAAAGAATAGCAAAAAAGAAATGTAATGCTAACATGTGCTAGCGTGATGGCGTGCTATATCTAGTGCGGTAATACTGAAGGGTGGACAACACAACTCAACTGCTCGATCCATCGGTAAACCAAACCACTTGTAGTGCACAGGATTTGTCTTATTTTACGTCCAACTTAATAAAATACTGACTTTTTTTGTTCATTGGCAATAAAAAGGTATAGAAATATCTCCCAACTGTACAGCTTTCAAAGGTTAAAATATGAGTGACATAATTAGTAACTGATAAAAAGAAATGGCCGACGTGTTTTAGCAATAAAACATTATCTAAAACGTGTGGCTCTAGCTTCCAAAGTCTGTATAATGCATTTCCTTCGTTTGTTGAAAGTTGTGTTCGTCTTCATCTTTTTCTTTACAAATTGATTTTTTTCGGACAGCAACAAACCGCTCTCCTGCGGAAAAGTCACTTGTATCACTTGTTTCAGGCACACCTGGATTTCTACACAGTAGTGACCTGAAACGGACTGTCAGAGTGACCAGACATCATCTCCTGCGTTCTTCCTCCGCACGGGGGGGGGTCTGATTGTGTCTCATGGAGGAGTCGGATTCCTCTTTCAGTCAGTATCTCCTTTCTCCTGCAGCGTCTGGTTCTGCTCTCCACAAACCGTGTCTGTTTCGCCTCCACTCCCCTCTGTGACCTCCACCTCTGCTTTCCCCTCTTCCGTCACCCCTTCCTCTGCATCCATCGCCTCCTCTTCCTCCTCCTTGGCATCCTCCTCTTCCTGAATGCTCTCGAGCACCTCCTCCCGCCTTGAGTCAGCCTCCTCATCTTGTTCTTTAGCCTCCATCACTGTCTTCTCCTCCTCTTCTCCGTCCTCTACCAATCCTCTCTCCCTCTCCTCATTCCTCTCCTCCGCTCCTCCCTCCACCAATCCTCTCTCCCTCTCCTCATTCCTCTCCTCCGCTCCTCCCTCCACCAATCGTCTCTCCATCTCCTCCTCATTCCTCTCCTCCGCTCCTCCCTCCACCAATCCTCTCTCCATCTCCTCCTCATTCCTCTCCTCCGCTCCTCCCTCCACCAATCCTCTCTCCATCTCCTCCTCATTCCTCTCCTCCGCTCCTCCCTCCACCAATCCTCTCTCCCTCTCCTCATTCCTCTCCTCCGCTCCTCCCTCCACCAATCCTCTCTCCCTCTCCTCATTCCTCTCCTCCGCTCCTCCCTCCACCAATCCTCTCTCCCTCTCCTCATTCCTCTCCTCCGCTCCTCCCTCCACCAATCCTCTCTCCCTCTCCTCATTCCTCTCCTCCGCTCCTCCCTCCACCAATTGTCTCTCCATCTCCTCCTCATTCCTCTCCTCCGCTCCTCCCTCTACCAATTGTCTCTCCATCTCCTCCTCATTCCTCTCCTCCCCTCCTCCCTCCACCAATCCTCTCTCCCTCTCCTCATTCCTCTCCTCCGCTCCTCCCTCCACCAATCCTCTCTCCCTCTCCTCATTCCTCTCCTCCGCTCCTCCCTCCACCAATCCTCTCTCCCTCTCCTCATTCCTCTCCACCGCTCCTCCCTCCACCAATCCTCTCTCCCTCTCCTCCTCATTCCTCTCCTCCCCTCCTCCCTCCACCAATCCTCTCTCCCTCTTCTCCTCATTCCTCTCCTCCTCCTCATCCCCTCCTTCGTCCCCTATCTGCACCACCTGGATGTCATCCATGTCCACCGCGCCCTCCTCCTCGCTCTCCTCGTCCTCCCTGGCGCTGCTCCCTCGCTCGTCCAGGTCCAGCTGGGAGGGCGCCAGCAGCCGCTCCAGCCGACTCAGTGCCTCCATCTCGGCCCGGGCCTCGGCGTCCTCCTCGGGGCTCTCCCGGCCTCCGCCTTGGCCCTGCGTCTCCTTCTTGCAGTAGGAGTAGCGGTGGTTCATGTGCTGGGAATAGGAGCCCGAGTGTGAGAAGCGCTTGCCGCACTTGTCGCACTGGTATGGCTTCTCCCCCGAGTGGAGGCGCATGTGTTCGATCAGGTGGTGCTTGTGTTTGAAGGCCTTGCTGCAGATGCCGCACTCGTGAGGTCGCTTCCCTGCAGAGGACAGAGACAATAGCGTGTGCGTCAACATTTAGGAGTTACACTGTGGAGTTAAAAAGGCACAGACATGGGAGGAATGAACACTACTACCCCCCCCCCCCCCGCAGTGTTGCAAGACAGTATCTACCATCAGTGTATCCAAGGGGGACATTTCACAACAATACAGCAAAATCACAACAATGTGCTCGCAAACCTTCAAGGGAACGTTATCCAGGCAGGGACCTGCTCCTCACCTAGGGATGAGGTCATTTGGAGCTGAAAACTACAGTTGCAAGCCAGGTATCAGAGTATAAACGCCTCTGAGAGCGTTGACCTGCACTTGGCCACGGAATCATCATCTGAGAGCAATGCAAATCACTAGCAGAGCTCGCCTCTTGCAACACTCGGGGCTTCACATGAGAAGCTGGCAGTGCAGCGGTGGGGAGTTGGCTCTTCTGCGCGTGTTGAGTAATACCTGCTGGAATGGAGGTGTCCACCCTTCTTTACGCTGCAGCTCAAAATCCCCCTTTACTCTGACTCATCTTTCCCAAGAACAGCAAGTGCTGGTGAGAAGTTGCGGTTGTGATGTTTCTGAGATTGGTTTGGCTTGTGTGTGAGTGTGGGCCTGGGAAACACATGAGCGGTGGTATTTACCCGTGTGTTCGTATTTGTGTCTCAGCAGCGAGCTGCTCTTCTGGAAGATCTTGTCGCACAGGTCGCAGCCGTACATGCCGCCGTCCGTCTTCTTCATCTTCTTCCGCGCGGGGCCCGAGTCGGAGTCGTTGTGCTCCTCCACGGTGGACACGCCCTCTGAGCCCGTGTCATGCTTCTCCTCCTGGGGAATGTGAGAAATCACAGATGTATTCAAAATGTTTGGATGATGAATTACTCAGAAATGTACCAACACTAATGAACAGCTTGTGTTAGGGGTGAGCCATCTTTTCCTCGGCCCGGTCCCTTACGAGCACACCTCCGGTTTCCTGCTGGAACAACTCATCTACTGATGCAGCGGAACAGGATGTGGGGCAATATTAAGGAGATGATATACACACAGAGCTCTTTCGTTTTACAAGGCAGGTCTATGCCAATCCACTTAACACCAAAGTATAATACAACAGCAATAAATCAATGAGGCAGGCGGAGGTGTGCCGTTTAAACAGATTCCAGCAGATCAATAGGGGCTCTGCAGTAAAGTGCAGCCTCATGTCCTCTGGGTGACAGCCGGGAAGATCACTCACACACCCGGAGAGATCTGCATCCATCATTAGCCATCTGCACAATGGAGAACTATTAAGGGCTATCACTTTAACAAAGGGCTGAATTCTGACGTTTCTATATGACTTATTGATTACATGTTGGATGGTTTCACGCTATCTATCATGTACTGGTGGATTTTGAACAATGAGAAGTAATGATCTGGACTGAGGGGTTTGACTGATCGCTCCTAGAGAGAGAAAAGACAACTTAATTCCAAACCACTTGCTTCTCAAAATGCCTACCGGATTAGTCACTGAGTTCTTTCAAACACTATCTGCTGTCAGCCGGTTGAGTCAAACCTGTTTGCTGTAGGCGACCAAACTCCAGCAGCATCGTAGTGTAAAGAGCAACTGCACTGTCAGAGCTGTGCCAATGGACCGAGGGTAACAAGACCTCTGAAACGCTGACGAGGCAAATAAAGCTGTGAGCATTTAAAAACAACATTCTCCGTTGTATACGGTAACTGAAGAGTACAGACAAGTAATTAAAGTAATGTTTTGGTTGTTAAGCTTTCTTGGCAAGAGTCAGATGAGAAGATTGATACCACTCTCCTGTCTGTACAGTAAATATACAGCTACAGCCAGCCACCTAGCTTAGCACAAGACAGCTAGCCTGGCTTTGTCCAAAGGTAATAAAATCGGTCTACCAGCACCTCTAACTCTCACTAATTAAAGAGCTATACTTTCTTTAGAGTATCCAATGATTGCAAAGTAATCTCAAATGAATCCATGAGGCATCGATCCATAAACTATAATGAAACGTTTCTACTGCTCTTTTTCGATGCATCGAACAAACACATTAATTATGATCAGTGAGCTTTAGAGGTGCTGGTTGGTTGAACTTTGGCCAAAGCCCGGCTTGCTGTTTCTGCCTGTTTTCAGTCTTTCTGCTCAGCTGTATGTAAGCTGACTGTCTGCTGTGTGTAGCTTGATGTTTAGCATACAAGCATGAGAGTAGTACCTTCTGACATAACTCACAGCAAGGAAGCAAATCAGCATATTTTGCAAAATGTCAAACTATGCATTGAACAAAGACACGGACGCTCAACTGTTGCTAATCTGGGGAAGAAATGATTGCACACCTTGACTCCGTTGAGGTGGATGGTTTCCTGCGTCTCGGTGCCAGCAGGGCTGCTCGCTGTAGTGGTGTAGGTGTAAGCCAGCTGGGGGATCAGGATAGTATGCTTGCTGTTAGTGGCGAGTGCCCGTAGGCATTGCATTGTGGTCATAATGTCGAGGGGTTTGGCACCGAGCTGGCTGGCGTACAGTGCGATGGGGCTGACGCCCATGGCTGAGAGTGGCGATGCCTCTTTCTTTGTGCAAGTTAAGTTTAGGGGTTCATCCACATTGGTAGAGCCGGAGGAAGGGGAGGGGTAAACGCGGGCTACAGCCACCACTCTCTCCGCTTCCTCTCTGGCGGGCTTTGGCAGCGACAGGTCAAGGGGTCCCTCAGTGCTCTGGGGAGGCGGGGCTGGGACGGGACCGCCAGCTGTCAGGTTTAATGGTGAGGGAGAGGCCGGCGTGCTGTGAGTGCCGTTGACCTCCGCTGGGGCGGCTTCTGTCGGGCTGCCCTGGGTCCCGGAAGGGCTCATATTGGCCGTGTCCTTCCCTGGGACCAGAGACACCACGCTGCTAGCTTCACAGGTGTCCTCCTCCTCCGAGGGAGGTGTTGGGGCACCCAGTGATATCTGACCCGCCTGCATTTTGTCAAACCACTTCTTAACCACATGGGTTGGCAGGCTGACTGAGTCCGAGATCTTCTCCAGCTCGTCCTTAGTGGGCTCTGCATTTAAAGCAAAGTAGGCCTTGAGCAGGGACAAGAGGTTCTTGGGCTGGTTACAGAGACCCCCCTCTGACAGCAAGGCAGCGACAGCAGACTCAGACCTATCCAGGCCCGCTCCGTTCAGCCTGAGGCCGTCCTTCTTGCAGTGCTTGAGGACGTGGAGTGCTTCCAGCCCACCGGGACAGTTATCACACAGGAGACAAGTGTTAGTGGTCTTTTCCTCTTTTTCTTTAGTTTCATTGGGCCTGGCTCCCCTAATGGTTAGGTCCTCGGGGAGTTTCTGGGACTTAAAGGTGTCAGTGGTGGTCTGGCCTGGTGAGGTGGACTCAGGCTCTTTCTTCAGGTTATGGGCCATGAGCTGGCTCTGGCTGGGGTCCAAACTGTAGTTTATAATGATTTTTGCATTTCCATCCTGGCCCACAATGGGCAGACTGATGGCTGAGATGAGTTGCTGCTGTGCGGGATAGAGCATTCCAGTGGTTAACCCCGAGTTCCCCTGGCCTTTGGCATTGCTTTCCAGCACTTGACGAATGACGTTACCGTCCACGGCCACTTTGAGAGCATTCTGCAGGTCTGCCAGGTTGATGCTGATGGGAGACACCAGCCCCACAGTGGGCAGGACCACGGCCTGCACTGTGCCCTGCAGAGAAGCTGCAGCACCTCCATTGAAAACCCCACCGTTCATAGCGGCCATGGCTGAGGACATTATCAACGTCGGCTTGTACTCGTAGTCCACTGGCTCGGTCTTGATCTGATTGAGTGGCAGCTGCTCCTGCAGGGGCTTGCTGTGCTCCAGCTTCTCCCTGATCTGGGTGCGGAGGGCCGAGGGTGACGTGGGCAGTGCCGGCGACGGACCCTGGGTCTGGGTTTTGGCGTTCCCCGAGCGCGGTCTGCCGTTGACTGAGATGACGCTGATGCACTTCTTACTGCTGATGTGGGAGCTGTATGAGCCCGAGTGGGAGAAGCGCTTCTTGCAGTTGGAGCACTCGTAGGGTTTCTCTCCTGAATAAAACCATGATGTGAACAACAGAGAGAAAGGAAGGGAGGGGGGCAACAGATTTCCATGAGTGAATGAAGCTAAATGAGCGAGCTAGGCTATGAGCAGTGCGGTAGGAAAAAGCTCTAATGCATTTCAATGATGCTTAAACGCTGATGTAATTGCACCGTTGGGAAATGCCCCTCTCTAATTGCTGTCCCATAATGCCAAAAGAAACACAATTGTGGAACATTAAGGAAGAGCGCACGAGGACTGAAACACAATGAAGGACATCTAAATACAGGGAAATGGCAAAAACATAAATACAACATAAATATTGGTATAACGGAAACATCTGTGGCCAACAGAGATTAATGGCAAAGACGTGTACAGTATCACGTGCATGCACACACCCATACCCACACACACACACACGGGCGGAATGCTGTCATGGTGACAGGGGTTGTCCACTCACCGCTGTGGATGCGTAGGTGCTCCTTCAGATGGTGCTTGTATTTAAATGCTTTGCCACATTCAGTGCACTTGAATTTACGATTGCCTCCCGACTGTGTGATGTGTCTCTGTGAGACCAGGGGAGAGAGGGGACGTTCAGCGACACGCACCATGAAAACACAACCTTTGAACTGCTGCTGATCCACGTCGCGGTGTCATTAATCAATCGAGGGGCAAAAGTTCATGTTTGTTTGTCGTGTGTGGAAGCGAGCTGCTGGAGACAACGCTTCCATGTAGCTTTGCATAATTTAGGATCACTTTGTCGGTGCGTCATCACTACCGCACGCCACTGAAACCTTCCGGCCAACCAGCGACCCAATCCAGCCTCACTGACTGTTTGTGTAACGTGACGCATATAAATATCAGAATATCAAACTGAAGCACAGAACACAAAAGATACAAATATAGGCAAGTACTAGTAAGTACATATCTAAGTATTTGACTACTTTCTCACTACCTGCTTTCAGATAGTCTGTTTGAAAAAATAAAAAATGCATTTCCACTTATACCTTACAACACTAAGAGAAGAAAAACGACTGTAAATACAATTAAAAGACCATGAAAATATACCAGAAAGGGAGATTGTTCAGTTCAACCAGTGAGGGGTGTTATCAGCATCCAGCCCTCACCAGTTTGTCAGTCAGTTGTTTCTTTACCTGATCCCGTCCGCCCTTGTGGACCGTCATGTGGCGTTCCAGTTGAGCGCGGTACGCGAAGCTGTAGCTGCACTCGGGGCAGTTGAAGCTCTCCTCCGTCTTCTCGTGGCGGTACTTGATGTGCTCCTTCAGGGAGCTGTAACGCTTGTAGCCTCGTGCGCAGTACGGGCAGGTGAGCAGCTGAGAGAACGAATCGGGAGTTCCTGGGTGGACGGGAGGAGAGTGTTGTTAGGACGTGTGAGAGTGACGGGGAGGGGGGGGGGAAGACGGGGGTTGAAACACACTCAATCAATAAGGACGGCTCTTTGATGTTACACAAGGCCTGCCACAGTAACACTCCTCTGCTAGTTCTCCAATCACTGAGAGACCCTCCCCCCCAGGTAACCAAATGGATAAACGCTGATTAGTGATCATAGGACCTGCCTCCCCGTCCTTGTGGAAACAGCGTGCTCGGTTGCCGATGCGGACCGGAATCATTTGTTTTGCTTTTCTGCTTCTTGCCCAGCAATTACAGCTTTTGCACGCCTGAAGTTCCGTCATTTGATTGGCCATTGTGCGCTCGGAGCCGTTCAGAAACACCCACGCGTGTAAGGAAAAGTGAGCTGGGTAAACAGCAGCCGCCTGCAGAGATCCGAGCCAGGCTGACAGAGGGTCTCGGTTGCCTGGCTCCCACACAGGTGAAGCATTAATTCGTTAACAGGTGATGTATTGGTGAGGGCCTCGGGACGGGAATGCACACACATTATCGCCCAGGTAGCTGTGAGCCAAGAGCTCGCGTGGACGTGACAAATTTGCTCAGGTGTTGCAGTTTCTCTTCCTCCCCTCTCCCTCCAGGGGCCCTCACCCCCCCATCCCTCCTCGGTGGCAGCAGGTAAAAGGCAAAAAAAGCCCGGAGCAATAAAGGGCCCCAGTGTGCCGCACTTAACAAATAACGGCGTGTTGTAATGATGTCGGAGAGTGGCGTTAATGGGGGGGGAGTTAACACCTAAAGGTGAGACGGGGGAGAAGGTAGAGCCGGGGGGGGGGGAGTAATTACTGGGTAGGTGCAGTAATAGTGTGAGAGCTCGGTGACTGTGAGCTCTCAGGTGGAGGCGGTGGTGTGTGTTTCAGCGTGTGTGCACTACTAACAGGGATATGAATGACATTTAAAGTAATCAAAGGAAATGTACACAACAATGATCTTGCTAAGAGTGTTATTATGGTTTTTTCTTTTCTTTTGTTGACATGAATGCTGTCCCGTACCGTTCTCGTCGTGGACGCCGGCGTCGGGGGTGCCCCGGCGCTGAGGCTCGTCCTCCGGGGCCTCTGGGTAGATGACGGCCGTGTCCCCTTGCTGCAGCATCTCCTCCACCAGGGCGTCCGTGCTCCCGTCATCCTCGCCGTCCGACGCGCAATCCTCCTTCACTGCGGAGGACAAACACGCGCATCGATTAGAGTCTCGCCTGCGGAAAAAAAGGCATCATCGATCACCCCGTTACTTCCAGACGTACATGTTCTTCTGTCGATGCGGGCAGCGCGTATGAAACCCTAACCCCCGTAATGTGATAATCCAATAATGTCCCCGTCATTACAGCTGAAATGGATCTGACAGTCCGGGCCCTTGATCATGACATGTTCGCCAGCCTGGAATGAGGCATGCGGCACCGGGGGGGGGGGGGGGGGGGGGGGGGGGCATCCTGAATGCTGTTGTTCACAATAGGATGAGAAAACGAATTTGCATCAAAGGCCACAGGCTGCTGTATGAGCATCACGCTCTTTGTAAGAACTGAATGGCAAAGCCCCATTTCACAATGTTAGGTAAGGTACTTGTTGAGACTGTGACTGATAATTAGGTGATGAATCTTGTCCTGATGTATTGCGGCGGATAGATATCACGCAGCAAGGGACACGTGCACACACACACACACACACCCACACACACACACACACAGCACTCTGCTCTCCGGAGAGGCTTGGCCTTTAGACTGTGCTTAATATCCCAGCAAATGAGAGTCTGCACGTGGGAGCCGAGGACGTTTTTTCCCTCCACATCACACGGGCCTGGCTAGCGAGCCTAACGAGCACAAATTAGCAAACTGCGGCTTATAGGAAGTGTAACCCGAGGACGGAGTTTAGGATGCGCAGGAAGCTTCCTTTCCCCGTTTCCGTCTCTGCTCTCCCAGAGCTTCCTGAAGTGGATACCGGAACCGAGTGCGGTGTGTCTGCGATTAGAACCGAGCAGTACATGTCAGCGCGCCTGTGTGTATCATTACAGAGGATACGGAGGGTGAGCCATCAGCTGAAAGCAAAGTTAGGCCACTGCGGATGCCTTTGTGGTGTTTACCGGGCAGATGTTTCTACAGATGTAAGCGCTCCTCCAGCGTACAGGGGATCAGAGAACTGTGTTTTGTGAACTGCGGTGTGAGCCGAAAGACGGGGGTTGGGGGGCAGCTGTGACTCCTCGGTGAATACCAGTGCTCAGCCCTGCTCCGGCTTCCTCCGGCGATATTTCATCTGAAAGATATAGTTGGACATTTTGGAAAATATGATTGCCATTCTATTTGAAAGGGCTTCTACATCATATTCAGAGCATTAACGTAGCAGCAAACACCGATTACCTACAGATACAGTGGAGTAGAGTGAAGTCGCTCTCTCTCTCTGTTTGTGTGCGTGTGTGTGTGTGTGTGTGTGTCTGTCTGTGTGTGTGTGTCTGTGTGTGTGTCTGTCTGTGTGTGTGTCTGTCTGTGTGTGTGTGTCTGTGTGTGTGTGTCTGTGCGTGTCTGTGTGTGTGTGTCTGTGTGTGTGCGTGTCTGTCTGTGTGTGTGTCTGTGCGTGTCTGTGTGTGTGTGTGTCTGTGCGTGTCTGTGTGTGTGCGTGTCTGTGTCTGTCTGTGTCACCAGGTAATGGTGGGCTGTTGAATGGGTGTCCACCTTGTCCGTGTTGCTGCTGTGTGTGTGTGTGTGTGTGTGTTGTAATACGAGCTTCTCTGTGCTTTGTTGTTGTTGACATAGCCGGCAGGCCGCGCATGCTTTTAGTGCACGTTAGTGCGTGTGAGCGTGCACATGGCCGCTACTCTGAATGGCGCTCCACCAGTTGCAGCTGATCACGCCGTGTCGTGGGAGCGTGGCGCCCTACGGTCCCTTCAGATAAACACTGTTAGCGTTGTCAGCACCGCCGCCGTTAGCTTCTAGCCGCGGCAGTAAAAAATGCTTCAATTTCAAATGTAGCCCCTTTAATGAATTGCCTTCATATTCATCACACTTCTAGTTGACTAGACATTGTCAAACACTGCTGGATGTGGGAAGTGCTGATCTGACTGTGTTCAGCTTCCCTCCACTGCTCAAAGGCAGCATCCCAACACACCTCTAGGCTGCTAAATGTTGAGCATGCGAGTGAAGTAGAGTCCCGGTTGGGGGTCTGCGGTGCAAAGGTATGATAAGCTGTTGTTTTCCCTTCGTGTGTGTGTGTGTCTCTCAGCTCTTTGTTGAGGACAGAGTGAGGCCAGAGAGGTTCACAGCCTCGCTGAGGCGGCTCCGTGTTATCAGGCTGCTCCCCTGACATGAAACATCACACAGGCCATTTATGTGCTGACACAGGGATGTGCACGCACCACTGCACAAGTGGAAAATCGGTTTAAAAAACCCCGTACCGACAGCCCTGTGAGGCGCTGCAGGACACTCTGTTGCAGCTCTGATGTAAAAGAAACAAAGAGAAAAAGTCGTTCTTTTTCTTACAGAGTAACCTAACTATAGTACCACTTCCAACAAAATCACCAGACCACCCACTCTCTCCTCTTCTCTTTCCCTGGCTTCTCTCTCATCACTCTCTGCCCACATCTCTGCAACGTGATACAACGGCATCCCATGTTGCATTTCCTGCCCCGGCCGACCTTTGCCCCCCACCGCTTCCTGTGGCTGTGCATGCAATGGTGGGTTCTATCTGGGATGGGAGAGACGCACCAGCGATAAGACTTCGCAAACAGCTCAGAATACGCCACAGCCGTTAGTGGAGATGTTGCCCTTTATCTCCCATCAACAGGAGGGAAGTCAGAGAATACATGTGAGGTCTTTACAAACTCTACAAGGACTTGCTTATCCTTGGCTTCGTGCAATCAAGTATTTGTGCTTCGTGTCTCCGCTGGACAATCTCCCCCAGCTCTCTGGATGAGTCTTCCTTTCTTGTCCAGAAGGGTGGCTCAGCTTTAACATCACACGCAGGACTGTAGGTGTTCCCTGCGTCCAGAGAGGCCCTGATGAAACAAGTCATCCAAAAAGGATTTGATTCTCAGGGACATCATCATATATCATCACGGCATGTCAGGAGTGAAACGGTGAGGACAAAGCAAGTGTCATTGTGCCTTGCAACTTCGCAAGGCTCTCATAGAATAATGCAGCAGAGCACGAGTGCCTGCCAAACACGCTCAGCTGAGAACCAGCTGTAATCATGCTCTGCAGCTTGTCAGGGATAAAGGAGAAGCCCTCCCAGGTCAACGCTTCCAATCCCTCCGGAGTTACTCGGCCTGTTCTTAAGAGGACAACAGGCTGCAGTTTACTGCACCAACACTTGGCTGCTCCAGCACTACATTATCATTTAGGAGTGAATGAGTAATGACAGCGAGCAGGGAGCCTGTGATACCATGTAATCAAGAGGAATGATTCAGAACAAGAGGAAACCAGTGAGAGAGAACGGAGCAGGGAGGGGAGGGGGGGGGGGAGGGGAGGGGGGCTAGATGGCAGAAGTGCTGAAAAACCACCTTTTTGGTTTTGGAGCGCGGCAGTCTAAGAAGGGGTGTCAAGGTTGTTGTTTTTTATTTGAAGCAAGCTGGGCTATGCCGAGGAGAAGATTAGCGGGTGGCGGTCACTATTCAAGGCTGGGCCCGGAGACAGAGGGAGCGATGACGGGAGGAGATGTGCGTGTTTGTTCCCTCCGTCTCGTCAGTCCGATTCAGAGTGACAAGAAAGATGCTGCTAGATGTCTGACATGAGGGCTACAGACAGTGAGAAAGAGAGGTGTGTGTGTGTGGGGGTGTGTGTGTGGGTGGGGGTGAGAATGTGTGTGTGTGTGTGTGCTCATGAGTGAAGGCCAAAAGAAAAATATGCCTGATCAGGCATAAGTGTGGAGCGCAGCCAGCTCACTGAGCTGTTTCAGTGTAACTCATGCTTTTGAAGCGTTTAATGTGCGCGAGCCCCGGCCAAAACCAATGACATTATTCTTCCTCCAACCTCCCTTTAGGTCCGGCTGGAGAGCAGTGATGAATACGACGGTGCAGCCCGGGGAATAGGTGGCTACACGTGCACAGGTCTGTGGTCGTGAGCAACCGAAACCTCGCTGAAACTGAAACTGACTGAACTGAAACTCGCTGGAGAGGAATTCCAAAAAAACTAAAAAAAACTCCCTTAACTGAAAGTGTTGGGTCGCTGGACATTTTCACTACCTCGACCTCTTGCCCCCCCCCCCCCCCCCCCGCCCCCTCACACATCGCTCACCCATGAACAATCCAGCCAAGATCTGCAAAAGAGAGCAACGCCCTCAAATAAATATCCATGTGGCTGAATATCTAATTACATTTCATACGGACCTGTCACAAGTGTTGCACATACAGTACTTGGCGCGGGCCCTGAACTAACAGCGTCTCTCACACACACACACACACACACACACACACACACACACACACACACACACACACACACACACACACACACACACACACACACACACACACAGATGTGCAGTATGAGGTCAGGAGAGCCGTGTGGAGGCCTTGGGCCCAGGTTGGAGCACCGACATCCTTCAGCACCTGCAATTGTTGTTTTTGGGGGGGGCTCTGATGTCACTTCCATGCGGTTCGAGGTAAAAAGAAGTTCACGGCGGCCCCCTCCAATGCCCACCAGTGCCGTAAAGCTCTCCTGCTTGCAGGGCTATTTTCTGTGCTTGAAGGTCTCCATGTGTTGGCATTGTCTCTGTTTGATATCGAGCTTCCTGCCTCAGTTGGGAACCCACCGCGTGTAGTACCTGTTTCCTCGCACTCTGCGTTTTCACAATGAGACAAAAGCCTGGCACTTGACTGCGCCGACGTCAGCGGGGCACTTCTTATCTTAGCCTGGCTCGCGTCAGCCGAGGTCAAAACGAGGCAGCGGCGCTCAAACAATCAATGTGGTAACAGTAAATAAAGAGGCTGCGTGACACAGTTCATTTGACACTGATGCTCTTATCCTCTTTCAGAGACACTTTGCAGCACAGACAGCGAGGAGACACCGGGAATGTACGCATCTTAAAAGGTTATTTGTCTTTATACAGAAACAAACAGTGACTCAAGCGCTGTTCTCCCCCACTGGCGTGATTTTAAATAGGTTTTTAAAACCTGAAAATAAGAGCTAGAGGTGTGTGTGTGTGTGTAGGTGCGTAGGTGCGTCTGGCCTCACCTCCGTCCCAGCAGCGCTCCCTGGGGTGCTTGTCATCCGGCGGGGTGCTGTCGCAGTCGGCCCCGTCCGCCAGGCTTCCTTCCTCCTCCGCGATGTGCAGCTTGTCCTCGTCATCCGAGTCCGAGCCGGCCTCCACCGCATTGCTGTAGTTAGTCACTGCACGGGGAGACATGGGGGGCAGAGGTTAGGATGACTGGTCTATCTTCTTTTTTTTTAATGAGTCTTGAACGGCGAGCATTTAGTGTTTTCATCCTTGATGAAGATAACGGGAGGGCTTCTTGATTGTGACCACTGTATGTGAAAGGCCACGAGTCGGAGAGGTTAAATATATGTACCGTCATTTAAATTTCAGAACTATCAAAGGGAATGGTTGAAGGGGGAGGGGGGGGGGGGTAAAGGGCTGGAAACACCAATTAAACAGACCACGGCCTAACTGCAATAAATGAGATGCAACTCACCCATTGTTAAAGCAGGAGAGAATACAACAGCTTGGGCACTAACAGAGTGGAGGGGGGGCCGTTAAAAAACACCGCAGCTTGATGATTCGGTTGCCTCAATGAAGTAAGTACGCAACATTCAAGGAAGATGTGAATCCAGAGTGACTGACGACAAGCTCCCAGAACACCAGTCCGGGTCGCACACAAAACACAACATTGGCACTTGCAGACAACACATGCAGCACCAGCATGTGAAATCATTGGATTGCAGGCTGAAGTGGTGGTGGTGGTGGTGTGTGTGTGTGTGTGTGTGTGTGTGTGTGGGAGTCGGTGTGACCTGGTCGGGTTGTGTTATGGGCTGAAGGAGCCAGGAGACAACAGAGACAGCAGAGAGGGTTATTACGGGGAGTAGATCTCCCTGACCGACTGTCTGCCTCAGATGTGCGCGAGTGTGCGTGTTCCCGTGTCTTCTTTTCATTTTCCACCCGGTTCCTTCCACCTCTCAATTCTGTTACTTCCGCCCACTCTCCTTCCATTTCTAACCCCCCCTCCTCCTCCTCCTCCTCCTCCTCCATCCGTCTGTTCCACTGAGGGAGCTACAGATCCTCTCGGAGGCCAAATCAATTCTCCAGTGAGAGCAGCCCAGTCAGCAGAGGGCCCGGGCTGAAACTACCGCTCCAGCTACTTTATCTCACATCATACACAATGCGCACACACACACACACCTGCACTCACTCGCTGAATACGCTGGCAGTACAAAGCTGAATGTGTTCCTTCACTCACCCCAACCCCACCCGCCCACTTCTTTCTGAAGTGTTTTTTTCTTCTTCTCCTTGTTGACGGGAGGAGGCGTATCTGGGAGAATCATGAGCCTCAGTTTCAATCAATGAAGATTGTTTCAGTGAGGTCTCTCCCTTTCTCTCCGCACCGCTACAGGTCACTACAACCGGTCGGCGCTCACGCAAACCCGGTAGACGTGCAGGGATCGGAGAAGGAGGAAGGGGGTGGAGGGATGAAAGGTGGCGGAGGAGGAGGAGGCGGAGGTCTGTTATTTGGTAAGTCGTTCGCAGGGTCAACACCGCTGTGCCGTAGCTGCGAAATCCTATCAGGGCTCATCAGGAGAGCTATTTCATTCTCAACCTCTTTCCTCGTCCCTCACTCCGCAATATCTTTTTCCCACTCCCATTCAAATACACTGAACTGGATTCATATCGTATTGTGAGACTGTATAAACTAGTCCCCCCCCTCTCCCTTGTCTGCCTCACACCACCTCTCTCTCTCCCCACACACCCTACCTCTCTCTTCTCCGCCAGAGAGACTGCCAGGTGATGTATCGTCCATTCAGCAGCCTGAACAGGGTGCAGCACTTCTGAAACAGAAAGGCGCTTCAGGACGAGTCTGAGAGGCTGTTTAGGGCAAGAGCCACTCAGGTGTGGAGCTGAGGTCAGCGATTGCAATGACGACACTCTCCGCCTGCGGTGTGTCGAGAGAAAAATGATCAACTATAAAGCTGGAGAGAGAGAATCAATGTGCTGGTGTGTGCAGAAGGGGAGGCGGCCACGGCTAAGCGGGACAATAAAAGCAGGGAGCTGCAAAGTACAGAAAGAGTGAAGGATGGGCGAGCGGTCCAGGTGGGGGAGGTGGACGGAGAGCGGTCTTCCTGTGCCAAATGGTCGGCGGTGTTGCGACAAGAATGTGTGCTCCGACAGGCGATGTAACACCTAGCACCAGCAAAGGCTGCGGTCCCTTCTGGCTGACCGGCTGATCGTTTGGACAGCTGGCCTCATTAGCGCTAACATGCTAGCGCACAACAGGAGGACGACTCCTACGCGGCTGAGAGAGTGCTGGTCGGTGGAGGAGGTGAAGAGCTTACTTCTAAAAGTTTGCTCTCTTCCTGAGGCTGCAGTGTGTTGAACACCTGGGAAAATAAAAGCCTGGCTTTTTGTTAACCCCTTGCCACAGATCACACCTTTGCAGTGCCCTCCCACTCACAAACACTGGATGGATCTGGGTAATCAATGCGAGGCAAACAAGCTTCAACGTAACACGCTTGATTACAGGCCTTTACCTCGGAAGACCCAAAGCATCCAACTTATACGAGCTGTTGTGAAATGAAGGGACCTAATGTTCTCATTTGTAGCCTGCTACAGTAGTGCCCAAGTGACTGCTCAGTTAATGACTGAAGCCAAAGCTGCTTGAATCTATCCACCCTGACTCTCACTAGTCACCCCTTTGCAGAGTTCCCAGAGTGCATTGGGAGACACAGCCAGACAGCCCATTTCAGCCACACTTCAATGTGCTGGCCCGGAGGAAAAGGGGCTGTGTTGTTATGACACCTGCCAGGCTGTATCAATTACTGGCAAAGGAATGGGTGACTGGGTGGGTTACTCCCAACACGTTACCCCATCTGAGGGGATCACCTTGGCGAACATATCGCCGTTGATCCGTCGGCGCAGGACGTCAAGCGCCATATGTCCCCTTGACGCGGGTTAATTTTGTAGATTTGTAATTCTGTAAACTCGCTGGCACTGACTTTAGGCCCGTACTCTTTTGATCCCGGCCTGATTGATGAAGAAGGAGACATTGGGAACTCAAAAATAATTGCAGAGGCGTGTTTGTACAACAGCAGATGGCTTGGTTTGTGCTTTCATACACTGGGGCGCACCAGATAGGAATGGCAGTATCTCAACCTCTGTGGGAGTGAGCTACCTCGGAGGCCCTCGAGGTGTGAGTGACTGGCTTTGGACGAGGACACAGAGCAACACATACAGCCTGTGAACAAACACATTACCGTCCGGAGTGAGCTTTATCTTGATCTATCATCTGTGAGGACATCTGTAAACCTATACATCTCACGGGCAGGCCGACCAGAATGTGTGGGAGGTATGTCTGGAATGCTCAACCAAAACACTTTCCGCCGTCTTAAAGAGAGATCAAAGGATGTGTGCTCTCCCTGCTGCTAATTTTAGCCAACTGACTGACATATATCCTGAGGTCTGCTGTAGTCCTGGTTGTGATTCTCAGCCACAGTTTTTGTCTGCCCCTTGTACCTCTCTTCTGTCTCTATATTTAGCCTTGGCTTTCGCAGTATTCCCTTTTCTTTGAGGTACGCCATTTATCTCATTCAGAGCTCAAAGAACTGCAGACATCCTCGAGGACTACAGAACCCTGTTGTCACAGAGTCTTCCATCGCGGCTCTGCAATCGCATTTGTTTTTTTCTCAGGGAAGCCAACCACTACAAAAAAGAAAGAGAAGAAAACAGCTCAAACCAAAGTAAAACAAAGCCGTGCCATTCAAAACCTCAAGTATGCCGTCTCAAGGTGAGGTGCCTCATTCAGCGCTGAGGTAAACGCTTAAAACAGCAGCCTTCCTCCCACAGAGTCAGGAAGGTCAGCCTGAGTGCCTATAACAAAACAAAAGAACTGGGGATTTTTGGTTGATGGTTGGCTTGTTCGCAGGCCGCCTCAAGACCTGCCGTTTGGGTCAGGCAAAGACTAGCTGGCTCCAGAAGGTAAGAGAGATAACTGTGCTGTCAGTTTGCCGAAGAGGGCACTAGGGGTCCCAAGAGACTGTTTCCTGAGAGTCTACCAACTACACCAGAGGAGGACAGTCCCACCTAGGACTAGTCATATCCTGGACAGCTTCTCCATGGATACACAGCACAACATTCAGCTCCAAAACTCCCCAAATGACATCCAATGACTCTTAGTCATCGTTCTAAATTCGGCTGGGAGAAGCAAAAAGCAGAAGCACTAGATTAGTCAAAATAAATAGTACCAAGGAATCCTGAGAATTAGTCACTTTTGATGCAGTTCTGGATTTGCGTGCGACCACAAAACTGCTAAATGTTCCATTGATAGATCCAGGCAGCAAACAACAACACAGGCGAGCGGTTGAGATTATTTCCGAAGCACTTCAACAACCTGCGGAGCGGAGCTCTCCAAGTGAATCATTTCAGAGGTGAGCTGGCGACAATGGGCTCTTGTCCTCCTAATGACGCTGATCAAGGTTTTAGCATGTGAGCTAATGGGCCTCCGCGGGTCACTCATCCCCCATCTGATGAGTACTTTCCATGATAACACTAATGCTAAAGGCGGCTATTCTCTTAATCTGCGTGATGACACTTCCATGTGCAAAGGAAGTCGGCGGCTGGTAATGAGCGTTAGGAAAAGCAAATAAAAAGGACTTAACTGCACCTCAGAGATTGTGGAATGCGTCTCAAAAGAGAAATGGACTAAAACGCGTCTATTATAGGCTGTGCTCGTAGGCCACGTGGTTTCATTGCTCCGGTTAGTCCTGATAGTGCTGCTGTGCCTCAATGATACCTGGAGAATAAGCTGTGTGTTCTACCGAGGGGAGGTCAAAAGGCTGTTCTGGGTCGGAATCACAGGGGCAGGTGATGGTATTGCTCTCCGGGGCTAATGAGTGCGGTGATGAGCCACACACACACACACACACACACACACACACACACACACACACACACACACACACACACACACACACACACACACACACACACACACACACGCACATACACACACACACATACACACATACATACACATACACATACTGGTGGATATGTAATAGGCAGACTTTTTCGCCACACAGGCCCGGTTGTGGTTTGGATGGACTACCCTTTCCTGAGGTCCCACAGCTTTGGCAGTTAGGTTAAAACACTTCAAAAAATCTGAAAAAAATTCAGCTCACTTTAGATTTCAGATACAACCTACACAACTTCAATACACAGCAACCTAATTCTATTGTGGTATAGGCAGACATTTCTATTTTTGACAAAAGTGTGACTTATGAGGACCAAAAAACACTGTTGGGTCTTTAAAAACATAAATACACACTAACCTGACAGGACACAGCATTACTGGAACAGTTCATTTAATATCAAAACTAATCTTAATGGATGACCAAATTGGAGGCATGCAAGTTGGCCACCTCCAGAGTGAGACCGTATGTGTATAGATAGATCTATCTATCTATCTAGAGAGAATCAGCGAGTGCCTGAACAACCTGGCTTCAATATCTGGCTTTCATTTAACATGAAAAAAAACAAGAGGTGGGGCGCTTTATCATTCAGTCAAGTTTATTAAGTTGAAACTCAGGCCACAAGGAACCAGACTTAATATTTTTGGAAACAACTCTTGTTTGACAAACAACTCGACAAACCGAAGAGAACAAGAGAGAGAGACAGACAGAGAGAGCAAGAGAGAGACAGACAGAGACAGAAAGAGAGAGAGAGACAGACAGAGAGAGAGACAGAGCGAGAGACAGAGAAAGAGAGAGGGAGAGAGAGACAGACAGACAAAGAGACATACAGAAAGAGAGAGACAGACAGAGACAGAAAGAGAGAGAGAGACAGACAGAGAGAGAGACAGAGCGAGAGACAGAGAAAGAGAGAGGGAGAGAGAGACAGACAGACAGACAAAGAGACAGACAGAAAGAGAGAGAGAGAGATAGAGAAAGCGAGAGAGTCAGACAGAGAAAGAGAGAGACACAGACAGAGAAAGAGAGAGACAGAGAGAGAGACAGACAGAGACAGAGAGAGACAGAGAGAAAGACAGAGAGAGAGAAAGAGACAGACAGAGAAAGAGACAGACAGAGAGAGACAGAGAGAGAAAGAGAGAGACAGAGAGAGAGACAGAGCGAGAGAGACAGAGCGAGAGAGACAGAGAGCGAGAGATAGAGAGAGACAGAGAGAGCGACAGAGCGAGAGAGAACGCGACAGAGAGCGAGAAAGAAAGAGCTGTTTTTTCAGCTGTTCCCCGATTCCGAACGAAGTCGCTGACATTTTGCACAGTTCTTTGTTCCAAGACTCGTCCTTCCACCAACTTGCAGTGACTGCATTCGTTCTTGGAGGCCAGGTGACCTTTACGAATGTGATTTTTGAAGTGCCGCATTACTGCTGCAACCTCAGCCTTGGACCACGCTTTCTTTGTCCCTCTTCTGGACCCAGCATCTTTTCCTGGAAGATATACAAAGTAGACAAAACGATCACACAAACAGAAAACAAAATGTAGCAATCAAGTACGGACACTTAGGAATATGTTAAGCAGTAAAACTTACAACAAATTACTGTGATAACATCTTTAACATTTTAAAGTGGCTGAACCTTTTTATATTTCAATAGATAACTCATTACAGTGCATGAGGGAAACCATTTCTGTTGTTTTGGTTCTGTACTCTAACACACTAGATTGGAAATTAAAGAAAAAAAACAATATTGAGTTAAAAGTCTCAGTGAACCGTATTTACCTTCTATACTGTGACACAATCTCCAATAAAACTGAATATTTGAGCTGTGTACAGTAACAAGAGGGATCAAATTCTTCACATTTGATTGGACAGCTAAAGAGTGGGCAGGCTTAGAGTTTAGCATGATATGGAGCTACAGAGGACTGTTGGCTTTACACACCTCACCAGTTGGTAGAGAGATGGAAGGGAAACCTTGCAGATTTTGAAACAGCACAGTAACACTGCACCTTAGCCAGTACATGCAGATGACCGGTACCTAGAGCTCTCTGCTGAGCCACTGACAACGCAGACCGGCGGAAGTACATTTTCTTCCCACTGATATTCAAATGCACATCTCTTGTTGTCTGTCTCCACATTGTTACCAAGATCAACAAAAAGGTGATATCACTGGTGTGGCTACTTCGTGGCTCAAAGTCTTGTTTGATCCGATACATTTTGAAGACTTCAAACATTTGAAACTGTTTTGCTGAGAAAAGAAAGGGACTTTATGGGGATTTTGATGAAAGTTACCTGGATATTGATATTGTTTTACATATATTTGGCATATAACAAGAAATAAATGAACAATCAACACTGGAACTTTAATTAAGATCCAGTTCACAGTTAAAAAAATTATTGAATTAACATCCACATTGGATTAACAGTGGGAATTGGGCCTGAAAGTTCAATATTGACCTTGAAAATAATAGTCATAACCTTCAAACAGACTATGGTCTGCTCTGGAAAAAGGCAAGCGGAATTTAAGTTGGGCTTTTTTTAAGGACTTTAAAAAGCCAGGTCAGGTCAATAAAAGTCACTTTTGGGATCAAAAGAGTACGGGCCGCTGTACTTAACGGTTTGTGTCTGTCCTGAGACTGCAGATCGAAAGCAGCGGAATTTGGTAAAATGCATCGGTCTCCTTGCATGAGATTAATGTGTTTTGTACATGAATGATAATGGTTTGTTGCCGTGATAACTTCCTTCTCAAAATCCTTCCATAAAGTATTATTAGCCATTGTGAATGTTATGGCTTCTGATAAACCTTAAAACTATTACTAAAACCCGCTTAAAGCTATTTCCAAGAGTCGAGACAAAACAATAAAAAGTGAGTCAGTCGGTTACTGTATAAATATGTATGGACTCCAACATATTTTAAATAGGATTAGTCAAGCCTGCAATTTTCTTACCAGACCAGGAGTCTCTGGTCACAGTGAAAATCAGGGTGAAACATTTAAATGGGTCCAATGAGTGTAGTAGACTCATTCGTATGTGTGCCTGAAAGGGGTAGAATGAAATTCACTACGGTCATGTTATGTTTTAGTTTATAAATAATGATACATTTGTTAACAGATCTATTAGCCTATGTTGTGAACCAAGGATTATTTGTCATAAGTGTTTCATTATAGAATGGTTTGTACATTAGAACACAGCAAATATACCGGCCCAATACCCTAAGATAAACTCTGTACCAATTCAATAAATATCTCACCTCTGCATTCATAGCCAATCCACTTGAAGGAGGATACAGGTCCCACACAATGAACACACTTGTCCAAGGAGGATATTGTTGTGCACACCAGGCGATGATTTTGACACTGTTAAAATAAAGTATAATTTATTTCTGACAGTTTTACATTGACATCTACCAAGTTTCCTACATTTTCCAATTGACCTTCTGAATCAGATTTTTCTTTTAGGAACTGTAATTGTTCCATATACACCATATGAGGCAACTGCACGCACACACACCAATGAAACATGATTTAATGTTTTTTCACAAATAATGTAATTAAACTTAAGTTTACCTTTCCAACCCTGTTGAGGGGACCAAGTTGTGGACATGTTTGAGTCAGGCCATCCTCAGAGGTCTCAATCTTGTCAGTCGCTTCACTCAGCAGTCTCAATCAGCTCACTCTCAGTTATCATCTGTAGCAGGCAAAAAATGAGAAGGACAATGAATAGAGAGAAACTGTAATGTACCATTACAGATAATATTTGGGGTTTTAATGAGAGAAACAATCCTACTGTTGCTAAAACTATGTTTTGAACCTAACTAATTTGTGGCCCCAAACGTTTCCAGAGGCATTTCCTTATCAAGACCCTGCAAAAAAGGTATCATATATATTGAAGACTGGGTGCTTCTTGTGTAACATTATGTGGAAGTTATGACTGTTTTTGCCTCCATAGTTCTTATATTAGCTATGATTGATAAGTTAAACCGACATACATATCACATGCAGGTTGTGCAAATATTCTTAAAAAACAATGTGCTTGACACACACACACAATACTGACTTACACTTGGACAAGCATTTAATGAGATGGCTGTCCCAATAAAACATACGACAGTCAGGCAGCTGCACACACACACAACCAACATATTGGTATATTTAGACAATATCTCATGTCCTCATATACCACCCGTCTCTATAAACCATAAGAGGAGACTACAGACAGACAGACATACATAACCTCTGAGTTACATCATCATAGTGATGAAGAGTAGAGCTGGGTCACCTTCATCACCTCTGAGTTACAGCATCATAGTGATGAAGAGTAGAGTTGGGGCACCTTCATCACCTCTGAGTTACAGCATCATAGTGATGAAGAGTAAAGCTGGGTCGTCACCATCATCACCTCTGAGTTACAGCATCATAGTGATGAAGAGTAGAGCTGGGTCGTCACCATCATCACCTCTGAGTTACAGCATCATAGTGATGAAGAGTAGAGCTGGGTCGTCACCATCATCACCTCTGAGTTACAGCATCATAGTGATGAAGAGTAGAGCAGCATCATAGTGATGAAGAGTAGAGCTGGGTCGTCACCATCATCACCTCTGAGTTACAGCATCATAGTGATGAAGAGTAGAGCAGCATCATAGTGATGAAGAGTAGAGCTGGGTCACCTTCATCACCTCTGAGTTACAGCATCATAGTGATGAAGAGTAGAGCAGCATCATAGTGATGAAGAGTAGAGCAGCATCATAGTGATGAAGAGTAGAGCTGGGTCGTCACCATCATCACCTCTGAGTTACAGCATCATAGTGATGAAGAGTAGAGCTGGGTCACCTTCATCACCTCTGAGTTACAGCATCATAGTGATGAAGAGTAGAGCAGCATCATAGTGATGAAGAGTAGAGCTGGGTCACCTTCATCACCTCTGAGTTACAGCATCATAGTGATGAAGAGTAGAGCAGCATCATAGTGATGAAGAGTAGAGCTGGGTCACCTTCATCACCTCTGAGTTACAGCATCATAGTGATGAAGAGTAGAGCAGCATCATAGTGATGAAGAGTAGAGCTGGGTCACCTTCATCACCTCTGAGTTACAGCATCATAGTGATGAAGAGTAGAGCAGCATCATAGTGATGAAGAGTAGAGCTGGGTCACCTTCATCACCTCTGAGTTACAGCATCATAGTGATGAAGAGTAGAGCAGCATCATAGTGATGAAGAGTAGAGCAGCATCATAGTGATGAAGAGTAGAGCTGGGTCACCTTCATCACCTCTGAGTTACAGCATCATAGTGATGAAGAGTAGAGCTGGGTCACCATCATCACCTCTGAGTTACAGCATCATAGTGATGAAGAGTAGAGCTGGGTCACCTTCATCACCTCTGAGTTACAGCATCATAGTGATGAAGAGTAGAGCTGCATTCACATGCTCTGACTGTCATGAAGACAGACATTTTTGCTGAAACATTGTATTCATGTTGCACAGCAGTGGAACGTTTCACATACAGTCAGTACACTGAGCACAGACAGTGAAGAGATAGAACTGCTACTGTGTAAAGGGAATACTGCTGTTAAAAATCACTTTATCTGTTTAAAGTGTTTGTAAACCAAATGTTATTGCCCTTCTGTTCATACAGCAGTACTTTTAAAATAAAAGTGCGCAATACACTACTTTTGAATTCATTATTGAACTTTGCCATATGCTGCATCGTGCTGCAAACAAATATTCTGTCTCCTCTCACATTCTTGCTTGCTTATCAGTTCACCTCTATATTCTAAGAGAAATTCTCCCTTTTCAAACAGAGCACAGGTGAAGATGCCGCGACCTATTTCATACCGTTAAATTTATTCATACTTAAATCATGATTTCAAAATCAGAACATTCAACTTACCTTTGAAGGCATTGATGTATTTGACATCAAGTCCCACTTTGTCCCCTCCAGTATCAGTGTAGAATTTGGCATCATCCTTTGGATTTATGCGTCTTTGCCGTTGCATATTGTTTGCTGAAATTACCAAAGAAGATGGTTGTCAGGATTATCATCTTTATTTATAGAACATGCATGATCAGAAAACATTCTATAGCCATTTAAACCAGTAATATACTGGGATAAAATATGAATAAAATGCATAACTGCTCCATTCATATTTTGAATTGACACTGCTTCACAGGTTTACTGTTTAAGAATATCATTAGACCATCTAAGATTAACTGTCCTCTCTGCAGGCACAGAGTAAACGCACTATCAACATTAGCTTTAAGGTTAGCGCTAGCATATAATGGAGCTAGTAGGAACACTAGTACTGATACGTGGACCAGTACTCAGGGACTACAGGTATTAACACTAGTACTGATATGTGGACCAGTACTCAGGGACTACAGGTATTAACACTAGTACTGATACGTGGACCAGTACTCGGGGACTACAGGTATTAACACTAGTACTGATACGTGGACCAGTACTCGGGGACTACAGGTATTAACACTAGTACTGATACGTGGACCAGTACTCGGGGACTACAGGTATTAACACTAGTACTGATACGTGGACCAGTACTCGGGGACTACAGGTATTAACACTAGTACTGATACGTGGACCAGTACTCAGGGACTACAGGTATTAACACTAGTACTGATACGTGGACCAGTACTCAGGGACTACAGGTAGGATAACTGCAGGTGATCCGGTCAAGACTGGAAGAGATGACGGTGTGATATAAGCTACGATGGCATGCTAACGCTAACCTTTTACTTTGTTTAGAGTAGGGGTGTCACGGATCACAAACCTCACGGTTCGGATAATTTTTCGGATCAACAAAGAAAAGGGGAGGAGCCAAATATAACTTTGCTTTCCATTTATTAATTAAAGAACTTCAAGAACACTGAAAAGAACTTTGGGCTATAGTCTTACATGAAAACTAAAATATTGAAGATGTCCAATTTGAAACAAAATGAAATAAATAAATAAAAATAATACATTCAAGAATTCTGTTAAGTTTAAGTGCAACATGAGGTATGTTGATACCCTCGTCCTTTGATCAATACTGAAAGAAAGAAACAGCCAGTGAGCTAGCTTCCACTGTTTACACTGAACTGAACTGCTCAGCAACAGCTTGGGTCTGTGTTTACTTCCTGTCAGGTTATGCCATTCAAATACACAATAATGTTTACCATTACTGTGACATTATTTTCAAAAAGATGAGAATATCTCCATTGTCTGGGGAGAGGGTCGACCGTTCTGTGGCAACTGGAATATCATTGGGCCTGTCTAGCTTCCACTCTGATACTTCTGTCAGCACCTGAACCAGGTGTGTGTGTGTGTGACTCTCACAGAGGGGGCGTGTCTACAGCACCGGACTAAGAATCACTCCGCGGTGGTGAAAGCAGTCTCTGCAGTCTTTTCCTTCTCATAGAGGTCTGGTACAGCTTCATACTGAAGTGGGTGCGTGAGTGGACTTCGTAGCGTGGCTCAAGCATTTTAACCAGATTTAGAAATCCACGAGTGATCCGAACCGTGAGGGGTGATCCGAACGGATCACGGATCGATCCGTGACACCACTAGTTTAGAGCCACAGTGTGTTAGATAATGTTAGCTAGCGCTAGTTAGCGCTCGTTCGCTAGCTCGTGCTTTGTCATTGTTATGGACAGTGTCGAGTCACATAGTGTTAGCGAATGTCAGCGCTCGTTCGCTAACGCTAGCTCGCTAGCTCGTGCTTTGTCATTGTTAAGGGCAGTGTCGAGTCACATAGTGTTAGCGAATGTCAGCGCTCGTTCGCTAACGCTAGCTCGCAAGCTCGCTAACGCAAGCTCGCCAACGCACCACATCGCTCGACTGCCCTTAAAAATCACAAAGCATGCTATCATATCTCACCTCACACTGTCTCATCTCCTCCGGTCTTAACCGAATCACCTGTTGCGAGCTCCGTTTTATACTTACAAATAAAAATGCTTACCTGGTTGTGTCTAATCCTCCATGAGTCCATGCGTCTCTTCTTCTTCTTCTTTAAATTTGATTGGCGGGTCGCAACCAACTTGTATAGGTGCATACCTACTGTACCGGACATGCGTCTCTTCCATGCCTGCCTCTGTGTTTAAAGGGCTCCAGGACGTGACGTCCCTACGTCACTCCGACGTACCTCGACGTAAAACCAGCCCGCGAAAATTTAACGTGTGTATCAAAATGTGTATGAAACTGCACCAGCATGGTCAAGCCGATAGCAGGCGCTGTTCTATACACAGGGATACACAGAAATCAGGTGAAGTGGTAAAGAAGGACTTAAGAGAATGTATGTTATTTAGACACTTATAAGGCATTTACACTCTTTGTTTTATGAGGATCAGAAATCAGGGCTGCTGGTAAAAAAGGACTTTCCACTAAAAAGAGATTGTATGTTGTTTAGACACTTATAACGGCGTTTACACTCTTTGTTTTATGAGGACCTCAGCATGGTACGTATATACCAACTAAGTCCTCATAATGCTGGTGTGTAATCAAGGCAAGGCAAGGCAAGTTTATTTGTATAGCACATTTCAACAACAAGGTAATTCAAAGTGCTTCACATAAAACCATTAAAAGCATCAAAACATAAGGCAAAAGAAAAGGAGATTTAAAAACAATTAAGAACATTCATTGAAACATTAAAAAACAGTGCAAGAAATAAAATGCAGTAGTAAAATGCAGAAATGCAGGAAATTGATTAATATATGAATTGAATGTGGTTCAATTAAAGGCAGCAGCAAACAGAAAAGTCTTTAATCTTGATTTAAATGAGCTGAGGGTCTCGGCAGACCTGCAGCTTTCTGGGACTTTGTTCCAGATATGTGGAGCAGAAAAACTGAACGCTGCTTCTCCATGTTTAGTTCTGACTCTGGGAACAGAAAGTAGACCGGTCCCAGACGACCTGAGGGGTCGGGATGGTTCATAAGGTAGTAGCAGATCAGAGATGTATTTTGGCCCTAAACCATTCAGTGCTTTGTAAACCAACAGCAGGATTTTAAAGTCAATTATTTGTTGGACAGGAAGCCAGTGCAAAGACCTCAGAACTGGAGTGATGTGGTCCACCCTCCTGGTCTTAGTGAGGACTCGAGCTGCAGCGTTCTGAATCAGCTGCAGCTTTCTGACGGACTTTTTACAGAGACCTGTAAACACACCGTTACAGTAGTCCAGTCTGCTGAAGATAAATGCGTGGACAGGTTTTTCCAAATCCTGTTGAGACATAAGTCCTCTAATCCTTGATATATTCTTCAGGTGATAGTAGGCTGATTTTGTAATTGTCTTGATATGGCTGTTCAGGTTGAGATCTGAATCCATAACTACACCTAGATTTCTGGCTTGGTTTGTGGGTTTTAACATCAGTGACTGAAGCTGAGCGGTGATTTTCAATTGTTCGTCCTTGGTACCGAAAACAATTACTTCTGTTTTATCTTTGTTTAATTGAAGAAAATTCTGGCACATCCAGTTGTTGATTTGTTCAATGCAGTTACCCAGCCCTTGTATGGGATTATAGTCCCCTGGTGACATAGTTATGTAGATTTGTGTGTCGTCTGCATAATTATGATAACACACTTTGTTGTTTTCCATAATCTGAGCTAGTGGAAGCATGTAGATGTTGAACAGAAGAGGCCCCAGTATTGAACCTTGGGGAACACCACATGTCATTTTAGTCAGCTCCGATGTGTGAGCCACAGACACAAAGTATTCTCGGCCCTTCAAGTAGGATTCAAACCAGTTAAGTGCTGTGCCAGAGAGTCCCACCCAGATTTTTAGTCTTTCTAGGAGTATGGCATGGTCGACCGTGTCGAATGCAGCACTGAGATCTAGTAAGACTAAGACTGAACTTCTGCCATTGTCTATGTTTAAGTGGATGTCGTTGAAAACCTTAACAAGAGCAGTTTCAGTGCTGTGGTGCTGTCGAAAGCCTGACTGGAAAACATCAAAGCAGTTATTTACGGTCAAGAAGTTGGTCAGCTGTTGGAAAACCGCTTTTTCAATTATTTTACTGAAAAATGGGAGGTTTGATATTGGCCTATAATTTTTCATTGTTGCGGAGTCTAAACTAGCCTTCTTTAGGAGTGGTTTAATAACTGCAGTTTTTATGGCTTGTGGGAATCAGGTGAAAAGTCCAGCCATAACATATCCACAGACACACACACACACACACACACACACACACACACACACACACACACACACACACACACACACACACACACACACACACACGGACTGGTGGAAGTGCAGGAATAACCCAGAAGTGCCTTTTTGTTTTATTGGTCACGTCTAATTTTAAGTTTCCCTTTTATAGCAATCAGCAGGTCAGCAGAAGATCCAGGTCGACAACCTACTGACACTAACGCGCAAAAGTGCAGCGAGGGCTCTTTCCTCTTTTTTTGTTTGCTTGAAAAATCCTCCTTTTTGTGGCATTTTGACAACAGCTGACCACTCTCTCTCATTTCTCCAGAATGTCAGCTCTGTCACAAGACAGCCGAGGGCCCGAACCCCTGACACACAACGTGGAATCAAACGCACGGCCCCGGGGCGATTGCTCAGTTGTCACAGTGGTTTCTTGTTAGTCATGTGAAGCAGGGAGAGAAAGGGGTTAACGCCGTTAAACCTACATCCACAAAAGCTCTTTTGTCACCTCGGTCCTCCACTAACAACCCCCCCCCCCGCCTCCTTATGTCCTTTTCTTTTTCCCCAGGCAAAGTGGCTTTCCCCCCCGTGTGATCAGGAAGAGTTAGCCCCTTCTCCCCACAACACCAGCCTCCACGGCCACTAGGGCTGAAGAGCAGTCAACCGGTACCGATCACACCATTACCCTGCTGTTAACGACCTCGGGGGCGGACTACGGGCGGTCCCGTCGGATGGACGCCTCCGAAAATCTGTTTCGCCAAACCAGGCGAGACAGAAAGGGTACATGTGTGTATAGATGGTGCAAAGCCTCACCTAGAGTGTGTACAAGGGGGTCAAACTAATCTACTGAGCCCCTCTCCCAGCTCGTCGCCTCCTCCTTTTACCACGACTGCAATGACTAACGCGCAAACTATGATTTTCAGAAACATGAGGCGAACAGATAAAACATCGCTACAGCGCCGTCGTTAGTGCTGAGGCAGCAGGTAAGCGCGGGCCGTCACGTATTGACGGGGGCCCTCGTTTGTCCATTACGCCCAGAGGTGCTGGGAATGCCGCGTGGGCGTGTGCCTGGTTGCCACCGGCCCCCGGGAGACCATTAGTCCGCTGTGTCAGAATCCGAATGGGGAGTATCGACGGTCCAGCTGGGGCAATCGATGGGCGCAGATCTCTCACTCCCCTCTGCCATCTATGGTAATGGACTAGAGTGACTGTTATATATTTATATATATATATATATATAGTGTAGCGCAGCACTGTAAACAGGGGAAAATCAACTGTTGCTTATGAGAGTGAGTCAGCCAGACGCCGACGCTGACCTGAGTGATTGTGCGAGAATGGTTTGGACGAACACAACTACCAGCCCAATAAAGATGTGACTTTCTCTGAATAAACATGTGACTTTCTCTGAATAAAGATGTGACTTTCCCTGAATAAAGATGTGACTTTCCCTGAATAAAGATGTGACTTTCTCGTTCCCTCACTCTGCTCGGTCTTGTTCTTCCCTGTTCTGGTCCGATGCCTGGTCTCTGCTCCTCGGGGCTGAGCGATGGAGGCCCGATCGGGCCAACAGGGTGGGACGTGGATTACCCAAGCACACTGCAATGGTTGGACTGGACTCTCGGGACTATCCCGTGTGATGTCACCCATACCGTGAAGTCATTCAGCAGGGAGCGGCCAGATGTTCTCTGGGATAGAACCGCCCCACTTCTTCATGTCAAGTATCCCCAAGCAGAAACAACTAAAACACGTATCTGACAACAATCATGGCCGTCTATTTTCTGACCAACAAGTGACCTGTGCTTGTGATTCCAGTATTAAATGACATAACACTACTCCATGTGGGAAAATATCCCTTTTGGTTGTCAACTTCCAGGAAGGACAGACTAACACAGAGATGCACCGATCGAAACTGATCGGTTTTCGGCCGGGTCACATTTACACACACACACACACACACACACACACACACACACACACACACACACACACACACACACACACACACACACACACGCACGCACACACACACACACACACACACACATTCTGTTGCACCGGGCGTCCTCAGAGAGTTGCTGCGTCTGGCTCCTCTCGGCTCTTCTAAATAAGGCCCGTGGGCTGGTAGTGCACAGGAGGGTGGGATCACACAATCCTCAGCAATGCCCCCGCCACCAAGTTTACACTTGTCTCCCCAAGCCATGTTTATGTTGGAGGTGAGACGGCATCAACGGCAATACCAGCGGTACACCTAAGTGAGAGTGAAGCGCGTGTGCGTTCGAGCCGTTGAACGGCATGCTCGGCACGTAGAGGGCTTTATGGTCGCTATGGGTACATCCATCCATCAAATCTATCACAGAGGGCCTTGACGAACTGTTAAGGCAATTCACCTCAAGAAAAACTCCGAAAAGACTACAAAACTCCAACAAACGCATGCGCCTAAACCCTCTGCTACCCACTTACAGTATCTCTGCACCAGCCCTCCCTCCCTCCCTCCCTCCCTCCCCCCTCCCTCCTTTCATCCACCAGTGAAGAGGCCTGCTCCACTTCTCCAACACTCAGCAGTTCTGTGGTGAGAGAATGCCCACCCATTGAACCAGTCCAGCTATGCACAGTGCAGGCAGGTGACTGAGAAAGCAGTGATGTAGTAGGTGGGTGAGCAGGGGGAGACAAAAAACAGAGAGGAAACACCTGCTGTAGATTCTGGTAAAACCCAGAAAGCTGCAGTGGTGCTTCCTCCTGCTCTCTCTCTGTCAGCTCTGTTTTTATGCTTTTGTTTTTACGGTTCATCTGTTACTGTTTTCTCTCCTTTGTCTCCCTCAATGCTGTCAGTTATGAGACCTATACGCCGATTAATAACAAACTATGTCACCTGAGCGCTGGGCTTGATATTCACACACATGGACTGGAAATCACCTCAAACACTGAAACAAAACGGCAGCAGAAACATTCGGCCTGCACACGAAAGCATCGCCACACGAGTTATTTCCCTTCCGTTAGCGGCAAACCCTCTCTGATACCAGAACGGGCGACCCAACACAAACCGGGCTAATGTTACATGAGCCTCCGTCAAAACCCCGTTTCAGGAGTGATGTAATATCCCCGTCAGACTCCAGTCAGGCTGCAGCTACAGCCTGATAAGAATGGTCTTCTTCCGCTTTGATTTTGGCGGTTTGTGTCTTGTGTTTGTGACATTCTGAGCAGAGGCTCAGTGAGGATATTATTAGAGCAACTGCCAAAAGGTATTCAGCCACGTTTAAATGTAGTCCGTTACATCAGTGGCATCAAACTTCATCACGTAGCTCTCATCCTTTCTCTCCAAACCACTTCTGCAACTAATGTCAGCAATATGACCGGCCGGTGCTGTTTGAGCCCACATGTGTTGGAATCATCCACTGGCGCGGTGCGGCGCTGGACAATAGGCAGACGTACTCAGGGGTGTGTGATCATCATTTGTCAAGCGGCGAGCCAAACTGTTCAAGCCTGCTCTCTGTGTTGTCAGACGACAGAATCCGATTTCACAGCCTGATCCAACTCTGTCATAGATACAGTGAGACGGCTCAGCGCTGCTGGGAGCCACGGCTAACATGCTTTCATTTAAAATGTCATAAACACTTCTCATTTCTACACTGATTTCAGATTTGAGCTTTCCTGCCTGTAGCATTGTGGCCCAACAGCTGAGCCGGGCCATTGAGGTGTGTGTTTAAATATACGCAATGAGCAACAACGGTGTTATCCAACCTGCTTGTGTGTGGCCCAGGTCTATATTAGGTTAGTGTAGCACAGGGCTGTTGCATTTTAGGAGCAGGTGACTGGACATTCCTGCCTGTATTAGGCTTGACAGTTTACTGTGGGGGAGTACAGAGCAGGGAGGGTTACACTTGGCTACGAGGAGGGAGGGAGGGAGGCGCACAGGCAAACAATTCTCCAACTGGAAAATCTCATTAAATCCCGCTTACCTGTTAAGTATACCTTACTGCACAGATTGATCACCGGCATCTGTACATTCAGCCCAACGCATCAGTTCATTGAAGGAGGACTGAACATCGCCGGCGCCTCACGCGTTGTTGTTTTTTGCACTCGTCAATTCCTCACTCGAGTGGAGGCGGTGTTTGCTGTGCAGATTAATACAAAGTCAGCAGTGAGAGACGTGCGCATGCAAACACACAGAAGAGGGCACAAAAGGTAAACGGGGGTGGGTGGGGGGGGGGGGGTGGGTGGGAGGAGAGGAGCTGCTGATGGCTTAAAAAGACAAAGCTGGCCTGTCACACACGATGCTCGTCTGAACTGATGGCAGCCCCAGGGAGGGAGTGTCACAAACTGTCAGAGAGACTGAGGGAAAGGAGGGTTCCGCAGAGGGGGGGGGAGACATGAACGGTTTGAAACGAGGGCGAAAGAGGAAAACCAAACGGTAAAATTAAGGTATGAGACGAGGAGGAGGAAACAAGAGGTAGAAACAAAAAGAGCGAGGGACAACAGTTGCGCTGGCATAAAGGTCAGTCGTTGATGCCGCGGCTCTGCCTGACAGATGTCTCAGTGAGGAGACAGGCTGTACACACACACACACACACACACACACGGACTGGTAGAAGTGCAGGAATAACCTACAACCTACTGACACTAACGCGCAAAAGTGCAGCGAGGGCTCTTTCCTCTTTTTTTGTTTGCTTGAAAAATCCTCCTTTTTGTGGCATTTTGACAACAGCTGACCACTCTCTCTCATTTCTCCAGAATGTCAGCTCTGTCACAAGACAGCCGAGGGCCCGAACCCCTGACACACAACGTGGAATCAAACGCACGGCCCCGGGGCGATTGCTCAGTTGTCACAGTGGTTTCTTGTTAGTCATGTGAAGCAGGGAGAGAAAGGGGTTAACGCCGTTAAACCTACATCCACAAAAGCTCTTTTGTCACCTCGGTCCTCCACTAACAACCCCCCCCCCCCCCTGCCTCCTTATGTCCTTTTCTTTTTCCCCAGGCAAAGTGGCTTTCCCCCCCGTGTGATCAGGAAGAGTTAGCCCCTTCTCCCCACAACACCAGCCTCCAGGGCCACTACGGCTGAAGAGCAGTCAACCGGTACCGATCACACCATTACCCTGCTGTTAACGACCTCGGGGGCGGACTACGGGCGGTCCCGTCGGATGGACGCCTCCGAAAATCTGTTTCGCCAAACCAGGCGAGACAGAAAGGGTACATGTGTGTATAGATGGTGCAAAGCCTCACCTAGAGTGTGTACAAGGGGGTCAAACTAATCTACTGAGCCCCTCTCCCAGCTCGTCGCCTCCTCCTTTTACCACGACTGCAATGACTAACGCGCAAACTATGATTTTCAGAAACATGAGGCGGACAGATAAAACATCGCTACAGCGCCGTCGTTAGTGCTGAGGCAGCAGGTAAGCGCGGGCCGTCACGTATTGACGGGGGCCCTCGTTTGTCCATTACGCCCAGAGGTGCTGGGAATGCCGCGTGGGCGTGTGCCTGGTTGCCACCGGCCCCCGGGAGACCATTAGTCCGCTGTGTCAGAATCCGAATGGGGAGTATCGACGGTCCAGCTGGGGCAATCGATGGGCGCAGATCTCTCACTCCCCTCTGCCATCTATGGTAATGGACTAGAGTGACTGTTATATATTTATATATATATATATATATATATAGTGTAGCGCAGCACTGTAAACAGGGGAAAATCAACTGTTGCTTATGAGAGTGAGTCAGCCAGACGCCGACGCTGACCTGAGTGATTGTGCGAGAATGGTTTGGACGAACACAACTACCAGCCCAATAAAGATGTGACTTTCTCTGAATAAACATGTGACTTTCTCTGAATAAAGATGTGACTTTCCCTGAATAAAGATGTGACTTTCTCGTTCCCTCACTCTGCTCGGTCTTGTTCTTCCCTGTTCTGGTCCGATGCCTGGTCTCTGCTCCTCGGGGCTGAGCGATGGAGGCCCGATCGGGCCAACAGGGTGGGACGTGGATTACCCAAGCACACTGCAATGGTTGGACTGGACTCTCGGGACTATCCCGTGTGATGTCACCCATACCGTGAAGTCATTCAGCAGGGAGCGGCCAGATGTTCTCTGGGATAGAACCGCCCCACTTCTTCATGTCAAGTATCCCCAAGCAGAAACAACTAAAACACGTATCTGACAACAATCATGGCCGTCTATTTTCTGACCAACAAGTGACCTGTGCTTGTGATTCCAGTATTAAATGACATAACACTACTCCATGTGGGAAAATATCCCTTTTGGTTGTCAACTTCCAGGAAGGACAGACTAACACAGAGATGCACCGATCGAAACTGATCGGTTTTCAGCTGATCCGCTGTGGCCGGGTCACATTTACACACACACACACACACACACACACACACACACACACACACACACACACACACACACACACACACACACACACACACACACACACACACACACACACACATGATAGTGTTACATCGGAACACAGCCGCACAAACAGCATGGAGAAACAACTAACTTCATCAGATACTCATATTCATATTTGAATTCATTCATGCCGCTCAGAGAAATCAGAGTGAGCGGCATGGAGTCCGGCTTATATCAGCGCTAGCAGGTAACGTTAACTGAGTTTGACTTAACTTGCATTATGGTGCATTCAAGCTCTAGTCAGTAAGAATCTGTATTGGGCGAAGGTAATTCATAGAGTTGTCATGATGCATCAAGTTGCACAAGTTATTCTTTTAATCAAATCATATCATAAGAAAAATACAATCATGTCATTCCTAATCATTTCAACTGTGTGTTTTTATGCAAACAACCACTCAAGATGACTTTGGGACAGTTTCGGGACGGTGGTGAAAAAGTAGGTCCGTCAATTTAAGTTCTCAGAGAGAAAATCGGAATCTGCAGGTCATAAAAGTGCAAATGTAATTGGCGGGGAAGCTCAAGGAAAACCAGCGGGGACAGAAGAGGCGCTTGCTCTTTGTCTCCCTGACACTACGGTGGCTGAACTGGGTCAAACCGGAGCTGTGTTCTCGGCCCGTGTGCTCCCTGTGGTGCAGGCGGGGGAATTCCACGGGGCGGTGCGTGACCCTGAACACTGGCCTTCCTGTTCGACCGCGGTGATGCGCTCCGTAGCCGAGAGGAAGAGGAAAAGAAAGACAGATCTGTCCGAGGCTCTTCTCGTCACGCCGCCAACATCAGTGTGACTTGTGTTGATGGTTGTGTTCGAGCCGACTGTATATATAAATATATATATGTGTGTGTGTGCGTGCGCAGCTGTTGTCAGACAGATCAGAGATAACACTCTGGCTTTTAATAAACTCAGCGGGAGTGTGTATGTGTCAGTGTCTTGGTGTGTGTGTAGCTTGCTGAAAGGTCCTGGGTGTGTGATTGATGGGAGCTTTAGCACAGCAAACACGCACGCACACACGCACGCACACACACACACACACACACACACACACTGGAGGTGGGTGGAGAGAGAAGGGGTGGTCATATGCAGCAATGCTCGGCTAACATTATTCATCCCGTGCTCATCTGTGAGCCCACCGCTCCCCATATTGATGAGCCAGGCAGTGTGTATTAGTCACTTTATTTACATGGCAACACACACACACACACACACACACACACACACACACACGCACAGGAACGCACACTAAAGAGCAGAGAGTGGAGGCAATTGTCTTTTGTCTTTCTTTTATTTATCGTGGACGTCTTCTGTTTGTCTTATATGGATGATGGAGTGACTCAGAGAGAAGGAGGCCGGGAGAGGGCGGCTGAGAAGGAGAGAATGGAGGGAGAGAGCAGGCAAGGGAGGAGGAGAGGTTATTTTGGAGTCTCTGAACTGTAATCACCACCTACAGCTGCTTCCACCCAGGTGCTCCAACTGGACACCGAGAGAGAGAGAGAGAGAGAGAGAGAGAGAGAGAGAGAGAGCGAGACAGAGAGAGACCGAGAGAGAGAGCGAGAGAGACAGAGAGACAGAGGGAGAGAGTGGTGCTCGTCTTTAGTTCATAATTAGCCTGAACTTCCATGTGTCACTGCACAACTGTAACATTCTGCTACCTGTGTTTTCCATTGCAGTGTGTTCCCACAGTGCTGCTGATGAGTTTAATCTCAGGAGGAAGTTGAAGGCTATCACAGAGCTGCCAGAGGAGACAGGATGGTGACTACTTACTGGAAGTTAGACAGAATGTGACTCGCACACACAGCCAGTGAGCTACAGGTGAGACTCTGTGTGACCCAGTCCGCACATTTATTCTCACGCCTTTTGTTTTGCCGTGTGCACTACCATCAGCTGATCACACAAAGCATCAGTGTAGATCTATGTGTTACTCCACAGTGTGGTAATGCTCGGTTAATCTCGGCTAACACCGTTAACTCGTTAGCTGGCTCACTTCAGCCCACGACCTCATCATGAACTGATGAGTTATGGCTGCTTCAATGAGATGGGTCCAACACAGCAAGGCGTCCAACGTGTCCTCAGACAGCGGTCTTCACAGGAAGCACCTTACAGTAGTTAGGTTGAGGGGCGACTGTGGGCGAGACCCTTCACCCCAAAGGTGCTACCGCAGCTGTGCTGAGTGAATGTATGTTAGTCCTGATGGACAAAACTACTTAGTCAGGTTCAGGAAAAGATGTTTAAAATAAGTGCGGGGTGGCATAACTTAAGAACAGAAGTTATGTGACAAATGAACGTTGACTTGGGTGAAAGACCGGTGTTTGTTTGACACGTTTACTATGATTCCATTCTGTTGGATATCTTTGAATTACAGCGCACTCATTTTTCGTAGGTAGAGCTACGACTGTATGAGTTCAGCCTGCCAGAGCAGGAAGCGGGACTTTGGAAGCACCATGAAGGATTCACGTGGGCGTGTCTCACAAGCACACAGTCACAAACACAAGTGTGTGGAAGCATAAAAAGCAACCAACAAATGCATTCCCACTAATGTTCCACAGCGCTTGACTTATGAAGCATGCGCAATCTTTCACTATGAGGCACAGACACAATCAATCACACGGCCAACACCCACTCACAGCTCATCATCGGTGCTGCTGTGGGAAGCATCAGAGGGCCAGAGCGCACATCACACGGTGGTTCACATGCGCTGTAGCACCGCTGCGCACCGAGCGTCCCGTGTTCAGATAAAAAGCCGTCCACATGGAAGGCTGCGGGGCGCGTCCCCTCTCCTTATTGTCCAATAAAAGCAGCTGGCGCCATGCGAGCCGTGCATGTCACCACCGACAGCCCGACTGTCTGCTGCTCTTCCAGCCTGCTGCGGAGGAACACGCTGCATCCGTCAGCAAAAGTTGGATTAATACCACCGCTATAGTGGATACACAAGATGGCAGTGAGGGATACAGAGTGATGGGGGGGGATGGAAGAACAGCAGAAAGACAAATGAAATCATGAATGCGTTCTCATGTATAATGTATAGGAGGCAGCCTGCCAGTGTTTAACTCGGAGTAACCAGCACAGACTGGCTATCCTGTGTTACAGACCGCACAGGAAAGGACTCAGAATGAGGCCTCGAGTCGACCCTGAATTACTCATGATGATAACAGTATTGTTTTTTGTAATGTGCAGACATAATTAATCAAACTCCCCACACTGAAATGCCTGTGCACGGGCACGTACAACTGCAAAACAAGCGCCAATGAAGCTCTGTTTTTCTAAGCCAAAGGTTAATTGCACGGAGCTCGTCATCCTGTTAAAACCGGCAGCGCGAGCCTGGACACACAAACCTGGTGGCATCAAAGCCTTACAGATTATAGACTCCCATCAAATCGACCCGCGATGGACAGGCACCTGCTCCTTTACTGTAGTGCTCCTTATCCACGGGCTAGAGCGTGTGTGTGTGTGTGCGTGCGTGTGTGTGCGTGTGTGTGTGTGCGTGGCTATACACACAAGAGCGTTTCATTAATGAGAGAGGTCTCTGTGAAACAATGGGATGGTGGGTTGATATCTGAAAAAGCTGCGACTGTTGTTTTTAAGCTCCCTGATGTTTCTTTTTCACTCACATCTGACGGTTCAGACCTTCTTCCACATCTGACACAACGCAGGATTTTGCACCCAGTGACACACGTCGAGTGTGAGCACTAAATACAAACACAAGAAGCAGCTCTCGATTCAAGACCCATCCGTGATCTCAGTTCCCATGAGGCTCTCCAACCCGCTGTAGCATTGACCTCGACTGATGGAGATGCAGTGCAGTCCGGTGAGGGCGAAGAGAGACGGAGAGGACGGTCCACACAAGACACGCTGACATTCAATATACCTGCCCCTGCACAACATAAACACACACACACAAACACACAATTCCACCAACGGGGCAGAAATGCTCACTCCTGTCTGCCCCCCCCCAGCACTGTTCTCCATTTTCATCGCCATTCTTAACCTTTAACTCCTTCCTCTCCTCCCGTCCTCCACTCTTTATCTCTCCTTTTTCAAACAGCCCCCCTCGCAGGGAAACAAGGTTGTAAAGGTGGGAGATGCTGATATTGTTTGGCCTGTGTGTGTGAGTGTGTGTGTGTGTGTGTGTGTGTGTGTGTGTGTGTGTGTGTACCCTACGTGAAGTACTCTAGCCTGGGGGCTTATATCGTAAGAAAGATTTTGGCTCGCCGCCAGCTAAATGGCGCCGCTGGAGGCCATTGTGACTGTGTGTAGTCTGCGAGTGTGTGTGTGTGTGTGTGTGTGGGGGGGGTATTGTTTAACAGAGTAACTACTAGAGATGATTGCGAAAATCCTCAAATGAGGATTTCAAGGTGTTTTTTTACCACGTTTTTAATGCCACTTGGAAAGTAGCTTGAGACCAAATTTAATAAACAAGAAAACAATTACAGCCGAAGAACTTATCTGAGAGTGGATCTTAAGTGAATAAAGAGTGGCTTGAATTCTCATTGGTCTACCCAGACACATTTTAATACCCACACAGCGCAAAAACAGCTATTACATTTCTTTCATTTTTTTAAGACATCAGAAAAAGACTCCAGACCGACAGACTACTCTACACGAGGGCACCTGCGTTGTACTTGTGTCTCCCTGCAGCCTCCATGCGGTCTGACTCTCAGGTATCACAGGAGACAAACATCACATGACATGTTCACCCACGTCCGTCTGTTGTGTTTGTACGACGAGGTGGATACACTCGCACTGCGGCCGTTTGTCAGACTACAGGCAGAGAACAACTCTCATGCTCCTTTAATGGGGATGAATAAAGGATGAGTGGAGTCTCAGACACCGGGGTTAAGACGCCGTTTAGCACCCCTGGCCCGGCGCCCAGCGTTGCATGGAGGCGGGGACGGAGGGGGAGGACAAAGACAGGGTGCAGAGGAAGACATCAGGTAGAATACCGGTGGCCGCTGGCGTAGATGTGTTTAAGTGTAACGTGGTGTAAGAAGAGGACGTTGTGGCAAAGAGCTGCACCAGCTCTCAGTGAGAGGTTGTAAGGGAATAAAAACAAAAGTCCAGCTCAGTAAGAAGCAGAGAGCTTCATGTTGACACTGAGGCTCGTTCCAAATGCCTCCACAGACCTCGTCCCTCTGATCCGACATGGGGAGAAAATGAAAGGCACTGAGAGAGGCAGAGAAGAAAGAACATGGACCTGAGACGATCTAAAGCCAGTGCTGCTGGTTGTATGGGAGAAGGGAAGGAAGAGGGACGCAGAGAGAGGGAGACAGGCTGTGGGACGGCGATGGCTAAACCTGCCGGAACAGAGCGGTAATGGCTGCCACCTGCCACGCGTTATGGCAAGAAAGGCCGGCGGCACCTGTGCTCAACCATCACATCGCCACGTCAAGAACAAGCCTGATGGATTAGACCACTACTGGGAGTGGAGTTGAAAGGGGGGGGACTCGTTTTCAGGGTGCTTTTCTCCCGTGCATGGGTCCAGTGGAAAGAGGGGGGGGGGGGGGGCAAACCATTTCATAAACGTGAAAAAGTCAATTATCCTAAGATTTGTATCATCAGTATAGACAGCTTCTCTCACCTCATACTTTTTCTCCTCTCATTAAAGTGCAGACCAGTGAGAAGCCCCCCCCCCCCGTGCACTTTCAAAGCGGCCTGGAGTATTTGAGGAGCTGCGGGTGATGTCTGGTGCCATGTGACACGGTGTGAGTGCATCTTATTTTAGAGTGAGAGGTTGAGATAAGGTGTTAAAAGGAGGGGAGGGAGAGGAATGCTGGAACGCTGTCCTTGTGAGCCGCCGATGCCGTCCAACCTCCCAGGTTCAATTCTTTGGACCCCCCCCCTGTTCCGTTTGTCCCGGTTCAGACCGTTTACTCTGATATATATCCACTTCTAGCCTGTAATAGTCTGCCCTTTCCTTTTGAGTGATCCTGCACTCTCTTGCTCTCTCTCTCTTGCTCCCTCTCTCTCTCTCTCTCTCTCTCTCTCTCTCTCTCTCTGTGTCCCACACAGCAGTTTATTTAGCTGCCATGTTTACATTCCTGTTCAGTCAGCCTCTCCCAGGGGAGGATGACTGGATCTGAGCACTGTGACTGAGCTTCTCTCTCTCTCTCTCTCTCTCTCTCTCAGTCAGTAACATGACGGGTACACTTCAACACATGGAGGAGCCCTTACGGTAATGTCCGTCTCTCGGCTGTCCATGGGCGGTCAAAGTAACGGAGACCATGGGCGGGGCTAATTGGATGGAGCTAATAGGACGTCCTGAGCGCTCAGGTCCCGGCCTCATCATTAGACTGACTGGCTCCTATGGCCTCCGGGCAAGAGTGCTGTCTGCACACTCTAATGACCGCTGACTCACTCAACGCGCAGCGCCGCCGCCACATTAGTCCTGCCCAGAATAGCGGCCAAATAAAGAGAGATGAGAGAGGGCCCCCCCAGTCCTGTAAGACATTACTCTGGGCCACGACACCATTGGGCTGTGTTCAGTTCAGCTCTGTTCTCACCCGTTAATGTCTTCACTTTAAGTCTGATTTATTTAATTCATTTTAGCATCAACTCCAGCCACTGTTGTGATAATTGCTCTGACAGTGTGTGATTGTTTTGGAGATAAAACTTAGCTGAATTTCAGGAGCAGGACCACACCTCAGCCACTCGCCCACTTCCGGCCACGCTCCTATAACTACCTACCCACTCTAAGCCTCGGCACACTCGAGTTTTCTGCACTCGCAACCGGAACACTACGGCAACCGGAACACCACGGCAACCGGAACACCACGCAGAGGACGCCGCCAACCGCCATCGAGAGGGTCCGGGCAGCCAAACCCGCGATCTCCACCTCGCCTCGGGACGTAGACAACGGAAACGTAAATCCAGCTCTCTCCTTCTTCGCTCGCTCCAGACCCAGCTCGGGAACGAGCCTCCGACGACTCTGGCTGCCCGGCACGCAGCGCTCAAAGACACCGCCCCCCCCCCCGCGCTCAAAGACGCCGCCCCCCCCCCCCCCCCGCGCTCCAGCCAGGTCCCCCATCGAAGACTCACCAGCTGATCGAAGACGCGCCAGCTGATCTCCAACTCGACCACAGTCCGCCTGCTAAGAGCATCGATGCAACAAGCAAACCGTGCCAACTCCTCACAACTTTCCCAAAGTCACGTTCGGGAAAAACAAACAAATACAACGTACCTACATGCAAACACTCCGGCGCGACGCCAACGACCGTGACGCCACCACGCACCCCGAGGCTCCGCCCCCAACCCACAAGTTCCGGGTTGCCAGGTCGTAGCGCCTCACCTCTCATCCCCCTCCACCACCAAAAAGAAAAAGAGAAGAAGGGAAAAGAAAGAGTCGACGCAACAAAGCAAACTGTGCCAACTCCTCACAAACTTTCCCAAAGTCACGTCAGAGAAAAAAAAAACACAAACGTACCTACATCCACAACACACCTGGGTAACGCCAACGTCCGTGACGCCGCCACGCCCCCCGCAACTCCGCCCCCCAACCCCCAAGTCCCGGGTTGCCAGGTTCCCTCTCATCTGTCCCCCTCCCCTATCCTGCTTTTCCTACTACGCATACTCTTCCCTCTATGCAGATTCCTGGCACCGGGTTGCCAGGTCTTCTTGCCTCTGTCCCCCTCTCTAAGCTGTCCCCCTCTCTAACCGCAACAACGCAACCACCGAACGCAGCAAGCAACAACGAACCGCAGCAAGCAACAACGGAACGCAGAACGCCAGCGCCCCCCGGCCACCTACTTCCAGCAACCACAGCAACTTGTGGGGGCACTGGCATCCCGGTGCCCCCACCCCACCCACTTCCAGCGATGGACCCACACAATTGGCCAACAACGATGCCGCTCCCTCTGCCGTCTTTTGGGGGGTTTTCCACGACGGACGACATTGCCGTAGACCAGCCTCGGATCTTGCAAGCAGATGCCAAGTCGTTTCCCCTCATGCTATGAAATCGGACCAATAGTAGCCACAGCCATCACGTGGGGCTGCGGATGGGCCAGCAAGTCCATCCCTTAAACTCCTGACAACCAGCAGTCGGTTACCCAATCATCAAATGACGCTGCGACACCCGTCCGCCAAGGGAGCGTCCTCGATGCAGCTCACGTCTGGGCCACCGCAATGCCATGGCTTTCTCGTTTCCCATTCCAGAAGTTCAGCCCACCTGCAGACATCGGTTCGGCCATATCCAACGCCGTCTTTAACCCCCCAAATTCTCACTCGATCTTGCCGACCAGCACACAGGCTTATTTTGGGGGTCTGCAAGGCCCGGGAGCCGCAGGGGATCCGCAGCTAAGCCTCCCCCAAACTGCACCAGGCCAAATCTCCATCAACCATTCCTCAACACTCCAAACAACCGACGAAGGCTCACTCCGGCCGAGGTGGGGGCCTAAGCTAGTGAAATGACTTATAAGTGATGCTGCACTACTGGTTCATACAGGAAACAATATTTCAGTGTCCATATAGAAAAGTCAATAGCCACCTTAAGTTGACTTCATTTATTTGTTTTGGAAGCCCTGGCATAATTGATATTGTTCAAAGTTTTCATGACAAGCCCTCAGGTCATGAAGGAACAATTCAAAAAACTAAAACTTTCAAACACTGAAGATGTGACAGTCAGGACTGAGCTCATGTCTCTGTATGGATAAGTGTTGATCAGGGAGATGTTTCCCGGTTGATATGGCTCCATCAATCATCAACATTGTGAATCAAGTCTGATGAGACATAATTCAACCTACCCATGATGCAGTGAGGGTGGCGGTGCTGTTTGTGCCTTCAGCGTTTACACAGCGATGAGGAGGGACATCTTGTTGAAGCAGGCTTCGTGACTTCACAAGCAGCAATAATGAGACGAATAATGAGCCGCTAACGTCCTTATAGCGATGCAAGATGCAAGAGTTTAACGGAACAGTCCAGTATCTTGGGAAATATGTTTATTTACTTGAGTTACATGAGAATAGTGATACCACTGTGATGTCTGTACAGCCAGTATGGAGCCACAAACAGCAGCAAGTTAGCTTAGCTTAGCATAATGAGTAGAAACATGGGGACAAACAGCCAGTGTGGCTCTGTTTGAAGGGGACAAAATGCACCAGCAACTCTAAAGCTCACTCATGAACACACACTAGCTATTGGCCTGACGCAGTGACTTCCTGTGTCGTCTTGTGTCCTGGAGTCGTGACCAGGGGAGACTCGAGGAAATCACTACGCCCCGGCCAAGAAATAGTCCGGCACATAGCTCCGGACTATTTTTAATGGGGATGTTACGAGACGCATTTGGTTCCCTTTGGGCAGAGCCAGGCTAGCTGTTGTTTCCAGTCTTTATTCTAAGCTCAGCAAACTGCCTTCTGGCTCGAGCTCATTTTTTGTGTGTCAACTTTCTGATCTAACTCTCAGCAAGAACGCAAATAAGAATATTCCCCAAACTATAAAAGTATTTCTGTAAGTGCCTGAGCAGAAAAGACTGAGCTCACTAAATGAAACAATACAGCGCCCGGCTCAGCAGATATCTACGGGTTAACCGGGCTGCAACACCCACATGATGGCAGGACAGAGGACTGCTCTGTGTTCGACTGGCCGCGGGGGGTGGGAGGAAGCGAGTGAGAGGGAGGGAGGGAGACAGGGAGAGTTTTGTACTGCTGTCCTTCCAATCAGAAGATAGCGCTGGATCTCCTCCGGCAACGCAGCTTCCCAATCTAACAAGTGTATCGTGCACGGTGTGGGTGGGGAAATGCACTTTGTTCGAATGATGGACAGATTTTTTTGAAAAATAAAAAAGGCAATTGATAATAAAAAAGGAAAGGCAGAGAGAGGACAGAGAGAGCGAGGACGGATCACCGAGGGATTTGGCATGGTGCGAAGAGAGAGAGGGGGAGCGGGCGTGGAAGAGACATGGCCTGTCAAAGATCCACCGGAGTGCGGTATCAGCCAAAAATACTCCTAACAAGTCAATAGTGCGTATCGATTACTTCTGCGCAGGGCTTATGCAACATCAACGCCTCAGTGTACGATTGTGGCGAAATCGCTGTCTGCGCAGAGGGTTTGCACAGCAACCCAGGAGAAGCAAACTCTCCTTGTGTGCCACGGGGGTCCTTAAATCACGGCGCACAATGTGAACTAATGGCCGGGAAACTGGCTGAGGGAACTGTGCTCTCACTGGGCCGTGTGTATAGAGAGATACCAGACGCCAGGAGGGAGCGCAAAGGAGGCGGGACCGGCGGAGGGACACGTGTTAGGTGTTTGCAGGGTGATGGGAAGTTCTCTGTAATCGTAAATCGAGGCTGAGATTCAACATCCCAGCTGATGTGGATGTCCAGTTAATGAGGACGAAACAAAGTGTTGGAGAGACACCTGTAGTCGTCGGTGTCCAATCCTTTCTCTCCTTCCCTTTTCCCTCCCGCTCTTAGTCCCACCATCAACTCCCCCCCCCTCCTCTCCTAGAAACCCAGCGCATCACCATTCCCACCGGGCCTCTGATGGGAGCACGGAGACGGCCGCGCTTAATCGATAGTGCCAGGTTGCCAAGACAACCTTGATTTCCTGTCGCCGCTTTTGCCGAGTGCCGGTGATTGCGCCGGGTGTCCGTTGCACCTGCCGCCCTCTCCTCCTCCTCCTCCTCCTCCTCCTCCTCCTCCTCCACTTCCAGCGTCTCATCAAGCGCTCCTCTTCCCTCCCTCCCTCACGCCATATAGCCACCATAGACAAAAGAGGCAGACGGACATACAAAGGCAAAACGGATTAGACCCAAGAGGTTGGGTTGGAACAATCAAAACACAGTGTTGCGCGTGAGGCCACATGTACACACACACACACACACACACACACACACTTAAACAAACACACATGCCCTGTCATCCTTAACAAAAGCGAGCTGTGACAGTTATCATCTACCTTGGAGAGTGATGTCATTGCACCTGGGTGGGGAGCATCACACACACACACACACCCCTCGCCTCTCGTTCCTCCAGGAGGGGTTGGCACCTCCTGTTTCTTTCCTTTCTTTTTTTTCATTAATGGAGAGCTCATTAATCGTGGCTGATAACGAGGATGTGGGACAGGGACATGATGAAGGGGCTCTCTCTCCTTTAGCCGGGCGCCCTTGGGGATAAACAGCCCAGGGTTTTATGTGTGTGTGTGTGTGTGTGTGGGCCGCATGTTAAAACAGGTAAAGGACACACCGAGTGCTATCTCTAGGACATCTGTGGGACAGGATGCAACACATGTTTTCACTTTCCAGCGATTGTAGCCGCGACCTGTTTTAGAATTTAGAATCGGTGTCTGTGCATTAATCCATCTCCCCTTAACGATGTACGTTTGTCTTTATGAGGACTCCCCTAAGGCTACACAGTTTAATGCTGAGGGAGATGGATTGGGGACTCAGAGAGAGGAAGTTTAAAACAAATCTCTGGAGTCTTCTCTCCCTACTTCTGCAGAATGTGAGGCTTGGGACTCTGCCTCTCATAACTGGGAATAGAGAGATATTCTCTTCTAATCAAAGTCTGTGCTTTGGAAGGAGCCTTTATTTGGTGCATTATCTAGTCATTTGTCAATTCAGTAGTGCGTCAGGCTGAAATGGCGTCGCATTAGTTGCTAGACTGAACAATATGTACGCCAGACTGGGACTAATTTGTCAGTGTTGCGCATGCTGTGGACTATGAAATTGTTGATTGTTAAGTTAAGAGAGGCATTTGACTTTCTATCTGCGAGCATTGTGCTGGTGCGCTCGATGCGTTTGTGTGCATGTTTGGCTTCAGTGTCACATCTACTACGCTCTGGAAACACACACATCCATCGACATGAATAAATGCCATACACACAGTACAAGCCGGCTGCCGGCCATCCAACACGCGGGACAGGTGGTCGTACTTCAGGGCAAATTTAGAGTTGACACATTCTGATGCTATTAATGATTCTCCAAGAAGTTAAAGAGTCTGACGATACGATACGTATCACGAGTAGGGTTGGGTATCGTTTGGGTTTTTTCCGATACCGGTGCTAAAACGATACTTTTAAAACGATACCGGTGCCTAAACGGTGCCTGAACCGATACTTTTTTCTTCAAATTGAACAATATATTAACTGTTAAAGTATATTATAAATACAAAACACTTGGCTTCAAACTACAGCTTCGAACTTTTTAACTTCAAACTATGAACAATATATTAACTGTTAACAGTTTACTTAAATAAATAAAAATAAATACAAAACACACACACACTCTGTACACACACTACAGCTTCAAACATCAGCAATTATTTTGTAGAAATATGAGAATATTTGCATTCTCTGGCAAAATGAGACCTCTCCTGACTTATTCTATTTTATTTAACCAGTTGGTGGCGGTAATGTGCCAATTCATCGTTTGCCAACCGCCACTACACCTCGAAGAAGAAGAAGAAGAAGGTTTTGCGTGCCGGATGTTGTGCTTGTTATGAGCGGCAGCACTAAGTACCCGGATGTCGATGGAGGAAGTCCGTAGCCGTATGACAGATCTCGTTCTTTGTTTTTTTTTTAATAAATCATGGCCGAAGCTTCGTCAGAATGATGGAGGGGTTTGTTTCTAAGCGCGCACGGCTCATCCGGTTGTAATAATACTATGAGTGAGGAGCGGAGGACCGATGCTGTCGTTACCATCGGTCCTAGCACGAGCTAACCTAGAGCTAACGAGTAGTGTAAAAAAGTATTTCAATCGGCTCAGGCACGGAAAGGAAGCACCGAAATCTGCGTTGCATTTCGGTCCGGTAGATACCGGTCGTATAGGAACCAGTACCATACCGGCACCGGTTTTCGGTGCCCAACCCTAATCACGATACAGAGGTTATGATTCAATACATCGCCATACTGTACGCAAGGTGATGCATCGCTATTGTTTCAAATCTAATTTTAGGAAAACTGTCATAGTCAAGAAAATATCGTCATGTTCATAAAATCTGTGGGAAAAATTGAATTAGTTTTAATGTAATCAGAACAGTGGGATATGCATTCAGCACAGTCCCTGTAACATCACAGCACTACTCTGAGGGCCCGATTCTGTGCAAATGAAATCAAGTTTTGACTGAGTTTATCTCTGCACGTCACTAAATCAATAACAAATCAAAACAGTGTCCTCGAGAATCAATATAGCAAAAAAGATAATATTGCGATATATTTTCATTCAAATCTGCTATATACATTTACACTACGTCTACTGAGGTGCAGTTGTCTATTTTGTCAAATCACCACAACAAGCGATGGTAGTTTACCATCAGTAAAGTACACTAATGCCACACAGAAGCAAATTCGTTCTTGCAAAGCTGCATGTTTTGGTCGAGCAAACAAGTGTTACATAATACTGGAAGTAAGGTTAGTGCAGGCTGTGAAGCAGAAAAAAGAAAAAGAACTGCAGATGACGAACTAGGTGGTATGGTAATGTTTCTCTCCCAGAGCTGACAAATGTAATGCAACTGATCCACAAACACAACAGGATGTCATGACGTCTCAGCCGGAGAGCGCAGAGCAGAGATCAGTGCGCATGCATCAGGGCTTTTGTAGTACAGCAATCGCTTAGTCTTACACACATTAAATCCAATCTGTCTGGACCGGGACCCTAATCCCCTCTCCACGGCCACGGAGACGAGCAGACAGTAATCCTCCATATTTGTGTATTAATAGCCAGAGTCTCAGAGGGGGCCCCTCTCTATATATATTGTGATGTATGTTTTATTAGTTGGTTAATCTGCTTGTCGATCAGAGGACCTGGTCCATTTAAACCTGGGTTTTAATGAAAACACAACCGGCCCTGCCTGAGGGACAAGCTCCCCAAGGACAAGTGGGAAAGAGCGTGGCTGGGTTCAATAGACTCGTCAGCAACAGTAAAGAGCTTTACATCAGTGGTATCTGTCACAGGGCAATACAATTATTAGGTGGAATTCAGCCCGGGGCCTTTTTCCTAAGAAGAGGGCGACAGTAGATAAAGCCTGACCCAAATACAAGCCCGCTACTTTGTTATCACAATGCACGCTTCAATCAACTCTGCTGTTATTTCTGAGCTTTAGAGTCGTCGTCCACGTTAATCCGCGTTGGCCCCGAGAAACTCTCCCCGTCCCGCGGAGGACTTGACCCCTCAGACGCTCAGGTGGAACGAATTTGGCTAAAACGCGCGAGAGTGACGGAGAGCGCGGGGATCGTCTGCTCACCCCTCCGCCCGTCTAGACGCTGTGTCACCGCCTGTCCTGATTCAGAGGTTTATCAGACAGCCCTTCCATTCGAAGGTCGCTGCTCTAAATTAGCAGGCGAGTCAGGGGATGACGGAGGCGAGCTGGACAGGAGGGCCAATACAGTCTAAGGGACACTGCCCCCCCCGCTTACGAAAGGCCTCACATTGCCGACGCCCGCAATCATTTCATTTCAACTCCAATGTATACGATTCTCTCTTAAGGTATTTGCCTCTAACAGAGGAATGTGGCGTCGCTGTGCGTGCAGGCCCTGTTTTACGGGAGCCATCAATCAAAGTGACTTCCGCTGGATGAACAAACAAACAGCTTTTTAAACATCTGGTCAGGAGAGATAGAGAGAGGCACCCTGGGGAGATGTGTGGTTTTCCTCTGAGATCTGTTGATTGGGAGGAAGCGGGGAGGGAAGGGCAGAAAATGAAGAGAAGAAAAAAGGAGAGGAAGAGCCAGAGAGACAGTTCACACTCGGGTCAGAATTCAGGTGGAGGCCGGGAATGCACTCCCAAAGCACGCTCAACACACTGAGCCACACAGAGAAAACCATGGCCTTTAAATGCATTGCAGCCTGACCATGTGACTCTCACAGGGTAGTCTCATGGGACCACACCCCCCCGATCTACCCTGATGGACAAGAACAACAGGAAGTCAGCCTGGCTTATAACATCACACCACACTGCACCCATAGCTGCTCCCTATGCTACGCGCAGCACCGGCCTTCCCTCGTCATTCATGCGCCGCATCGGCGGACGCCATTCATCAGTCGCCGCTGTCGAAGTCGAAATTTTAATCTCTCTGAGAGTGTGCTGCGCGGGGCAGAGGAAAATCTGTGGCACGGCGCCCGCTGCTGCTGGCGTGGACCGGCCGTGCGAGACGCGGCGCGGCCTGGCGCTGACACAAGCAGAGGCCGAGGCTGGCAGGGGGCGGGCCTTTCAGAGAGTGAATAGCCCTTGTTTATATAGGCCCCTCTGGGAAGTCAGGACACTGCGGTGAATAGGAGCCAGTTAGCAGCGATGGCATAATAAGACCAGGGGGAGGATGGAGGGGGGGGGGGGATCATTGAAATTCAACGCAGGACACTGTCAAGACAAACCACCCTTGCCAGCTGTGGCGGCAACTCAATGGAGCAAGGGAGAGCTTTTTCTATGGCTGAGGTTGTTGGGTAGACAACTCAACGTTAGGTGAGCAACAGGATCGTGATTGTTTTCCCTCTTCTAAAATACCAGATAAGACGAGTCTTTCAGAAGATTGGGCAACTGTTTTGCTCAGGCTGAACAAAAGAGGCACAGAAGCAGGCAGATGAATGTCATGAACTTCCTCATGAGAGTGGCACTGACACGGCGGGGCTATCTCTCCTCTAGGTCTATGTGTCATACTGAGTCCAGGAACTCTTTGCTCTTCATGTGCAACTCAGAAGTGCCCGTGTTAGCGTTCTTCTGTCCCGGCGGTATAAGGTACTCTGCAGGAAGAAGACAAAGAAAACGGGCCTTTCTTTTACTGGCTCACCCACACAGAGCCAAATCTTTTTAATGTGTCTGAATAGAGACACTGTTTTTCTTTGCCCTCTGTGTGCGATATACTTCCCAGGCTTTCATGTTTGTGGTCTCTGCAGCCCCCGATGAGGAGCCTTAAAGGCTGCCACAGGTGCTGGGGGGGGGGGGGGGGGGGGGCTAGGTGGCCTGGATGGGAGCAGGATCGCAGGAAGCCTCTTGTTTTCACAGAGATAAAGGGCTTTCAGGTTGCATCCTGGGCCGTAATCTCTCGCACACTTCCTGGTTTTGTTCCCGGTGAGGCCGAGAGAAGACGGCAGACTAACCTTCGCCCCGAGAGGCTGATCGATAGCTTCTGATGAGACAGGATGTGTGTCTGCCATTGGCGTGGATTTGAAGAGCTCAAAATGACAAACGGACGGTTTGGTTCTGAGCCGTGTTCACTAACAGTCTGATATATGGGTTCATTTATTCCGAGTGCTGGTTCATTACTGACGATGGTTGTAAAAGTCTGCGTAGAATTTCTTTCCTGACCTCTTCATTTGCTTTTAGGGCACAATTAAGGTTGTTCCAAGCTCTTACACCCTAATTACAGAAAGGATAACGCTCCTTCCTTCAAATTCAACTTCCTCCTTAACCAGTCACTTAGAGCTGGCCTTGTGTTCAAAAAGATCCATTTACGGGAAATTTGCATGAAAGCGCTTTATTGAAAAGTTGGCATTGATGAGAGTACGGGCAACGCGTTCGCACATTTACGCCGAAAAAAACCCCGCTCACATTCCTCCCCTTTGTCTCTGCTGCTCTCACGCATTCTCTCGCTCGCTCTATTCTGAACATGTCCTTCTTGAGAAGGCCGGCATTTGACCGTGAGCCACACCCTGTTCTCCTGCCAGAGGAAACTTTCAATCTCTGCCTCTCTCCCTCGCTCTGGCTCTCTCTCCTACTTTTTGTCAGGTGTTATTTATGAGTATGCCGTACAGCTGAATCGCTGCATGCCTACAGCACCTGCTCTGGTGTTGGATAATCAGAGCCAAGGCAGCTGCCAGAGTGAGGGAGAGAGAGAGAGAGAGAGAGAGAGAGAGACACCACAAACAGGGAAGAATGCACAGGACTCCAGAAGGAGTGAAAGAGCGAGCGACGTCATGAGAAAGAGAGACTTAACAAAAGGCCCTGATGTTGAGGAGAACAGCGTGCGGCTTTTGTTAGCGCCCTGGCACTGGCAGCTAATGGGACAGACAACTAATGATGTTGCTGTGTTGATCAGAACAGTGGGACAAAACAAACAAACAAGTGCTGAGCAAGCACTAATTGATAGTGTCGTGCGACCCCAAACGTGATCAATTAAAGGCAGCACTTCCATTGACCCGCGGGCAGAAGAGAGAGGACAGATGTATGGCCGCCTGGCTACGGGCTGACGGGGGGGATCTACTCCCTTCACTAGACACACATGACACACACATGACACCCACGCGTGTGTTTGTGTCACGTGCTCGGGGGGGAGGCCACACTGTGTTTGGACTGTAAACATCTGGACGCTCGTAGCGGTGAGCTGAGCCAGCACAGGTTGGAGACGGGTCAAAGGTCACTGGCTTGATTCCAGTTCCCAGAGACATAAAGATGCGATGCGGACGCTCTATGCCTCCCTCTTCTACTGCCCCGCCCCCCCCCCCCTGGTCTCAGGCTGGCCATTGTCCCCTCATTAATCCTGTGTGGTAGTTTATCCATGTTGACATTCAACATAGCAGCCGGCCATCTCTCTGACTAACAGGAAGCTTCTGTAGGAAGCTGTCACAGGGATAGCTTAGCCTATAGCCAGCTCAATGCACAGACTCAGTCACGTCACAGTCGGGCTGTGCAACTGTAATCAGTATGCGAGTATGAATGTGTACCCTCAGGAGGGCCATTATCAGTTCAGTGTGCTACGGAGAGGAAAATCAATATGGTCATCATAACGGGCTGGCAGAGAGCCAGCCACTAGGCCGTGTTCAAAGCACAGTACATGGCGGCGGATTACTCCTCATCTGATGTCATCTAATTTCATCCCTGTAGACGGGAGACACTGAGGGACTGTGGTAAGGTCAAGCACATTTAAAATGGACGAGACATCCAACATCTATGTACAAAAAAAGGCAATAAACTCCAGTCTGAAGTGAAGCTCCAGCAGAGGTTAGCCCCGATGAGTTTTAGCCATAAACACAAGCTGGCGTAAGAGCCCCTGACCGGGCCCGCATTCTGCCTATTGTGTCAGTCCAGTCTTTTTCATTAACCGCTCCACTGAGGACCACAAGGGAGGGGATAGATGGGCGGGAAGGGGAAGGAGGAGGAGGTTGGTCTGCAGACGGACCCAAAGGGACCCGCCGTGGACCTGAAGAGAAGCCACCGAACACGTGATTAAAAACACACATCAGCAGGTGGCGTTGGGCTACGCCATGCACAATATTTACCTCCACCAGGATGGCAATTTAGAGGTAATCTCTCCCTCAAGTATACACACTGCTGGAGAATATTACCTCCCCCCATCCCCCTCTCACCCACCCACACTTGTGGAGAGGGGCTGAGAAGGCGGGAGAGACCAAGGGGGGGAGCAAGGGACGGTTAATGTGAAAGAAAAGGTTCTAAGAAAAGAAGGAGCGTTTGTGAGGTTGAAGTCATCGTGCGAGGACACCTGTCTGCCCATGACTCACTGCTCTGGAGTCTGGAGGGGAGGCTTTTCTGCCCAGTTGGCTTACATGATACACTTAGCTGAGCTCTCCTCCCTACATTGCACGGCAACAAATACTCGCCTCCACCACTTTCAGTGTCAGTATCAGTGCGCTGGGGTCAAGGCTGTCGGGGAGGTTGCAGACCAACCCGACTCTCACTCAGCAACAACGAACATGTCAGTGTGCGGTTCTGGCTCCTGCGGTGCCTAAATCATCTTCAACGCTGGCGAGAGGCAGCCCAGGCTGCTCTTCTTGGGGGGGGGGGGGCGACCAGAGCGACGGTTGTGTTTTTGTACAGTTCACTGAGCTCCCACCGCCTCGTCCCTGCGTTACCCCCTATGCTCAATATTTGTGTCCTTTCAGGGAGTGTTGGACAATCTGGCTGTGTCAGTTAGGGAGCCTCCGTGGCGCGCCGCCCCCGCCACATTGTCCTGTCGTGCAGATGGACCCCCTCATGGCCCATCATGGCAGGGGGATTTGGGGGAGACTCCTGCCGGCTGTGCCAAATTAAGCCTTCACCCTGACATTAAAAATAGCACACTGGGTAGCACGTCGCCACTTCAGAAAACACGGCGCGCGAAATGCCACGGGGGGATGCGTCGGCGTTAACGTTAAAGCGAGAAACCGTGACACGGGCGTAAGCTGCGCTTCCGAGGCAAAACATGTCAAACAGGAGGCTGTGAAGCAGGCTCTTGAGGGCCCGGAGGGCTGCGTGAGAGAGGGATTTGATGAATTCTGCGAACGTTCCACGGATTCCTCCCTCGCGGGGACCTTTGGGAAAAGAATGGGTCATATGCAAATGGCATGCACAGTATGGAGGAGAAGTTTCCCACAAGCCGAGTGTGAAAAGGGCTCTCCCTCCCCATGCCGGGCCCGCTGAATGGGCCTTTTCTTCTGCCGCTGAAAGTGTATGAGGTAGAGCAGGCAAGCTGCAAAGGTAACTAGGCTCTTTCTCCTCGGGCTTTCTCACCAAAGCCCGAACACACAATGGTTAATTTAAGCATTCAGCCATGCAAACCCCAATAAAGCACATCCAAGCGCAGTTAAGGGGGTTACTGAAACTGACTCTGGGTTTAAAACTCCTGCTTTACGGAGGGAGAGCACCTTTTTTATGGGCTAACGCTCTCAGCCTCCATGGGAGCAGCTAATCATTAAGCCGCCTTAACAGAGGTGGGAGTGTGGTCGTACATCACATAATTTTAATTCTGCCGAATGGTCAGATGAGGACGGGCCTTTCCCCACCCGGATGGACATGTTGAGGGATGAAGTTTAGCCACAAACACAACTCTTTTTTCCCCTAGATGATTAACAAAAAGCAGACAAGTAAAAAGTGTGGATCTTTACCTGTATGGATTCATTTAGGAGTTTAAGTGCAAAACAGACTCCTACAGTCTTGACCCTAGAATCCATACAGGTCTGGGAGATAGCTGCCATCAGGGTAGGAAATTCACATATTTTTTGGGGGCAAATTTTGCCCCCACTGAAATTGGGGGAATTTTTTGAAACTTGTGAAATAACATTTAACCTTTGTTCAAAAATAATAAATATACTTATTTAGGCTTACAATATATGAGTAATTGTCATCAAATGGCAATAATACGACTATTAGGCAGTAGTCTACAGATTCAAAGTGTTTTCTTAGATTTATTTAACAAAAAACAAACATAAATCACATTCAATTTTATTCTTATTATTAAATGTTTTAAACAACTATTAACAATTATTAAGTTAACGATGCCTTGATACATATATATCAGTCATTGTATGGAATTATTGAGAAAAAATATTTTTGTAGCACCTCAAATATTGTGATATTACCCATTTTTGTCCTGAATTTATGAATTAGTCATTGTGTGGAATTTTTGAGAAAAACATTTTTATAGCACCTTCAATTTTTTTTAAATGTGCCATTTGAAGGTACAAATTCAGTTCAGAGTTTTTACTTAGTAAAATATCTTAATTGACTGTCAGTCAGGTATTATTCATTTCCAGCAACCGTCAAATCAAAGAATAAAGACACTTTACGCACAATTTAGGTGTATTTTCCCTTTAACTCACGAGATGCAGGTAGCATGTTTTATACTTAATGTGAATATAATTAATTTAATCTAATTTCCATTATGCAATATTTATACTTTGTTGGCATCTTAATCTGAAAACCGGATGTTCGTCTTAAGAAACCGGATGTTGTCTCACGTTAATATTTCCGTTAACTTTCAAAGTCCTTCGCTCGTCCCGATCTGCGCCGTTTAAATGTGTTTACCGTGAATGTCAGCATATAGGTGCACTAACATGTGAGTGTCTGCTGAGTTGACCGCAGTCTCACAGTCACAGGTTTGATTAAGAAGCACTCCACTCTTTTTTTCGGGGGCATTTTTTGCCCCACTCCTAGTGATATCAGGGGCAAAATGATATTTCTTAGGGGCAGTTTTGCCCTTTGCCCTCGTGTATTTCCGATGCTGGCTGCCATGCGTGTCATGTTTTTCATCTGCCACAGCCCCTCAGATGTCACCTGTTGTAAAATTCTCTAGTCACCTCAGTCACTCCTCACCACCCCCCCCCCCCCCCCCCCCCCCCCCCCCCCCCCCCCCACCCCCCCACCCCGTTCTCGGCTCCACAGGGAACATGGAGCCCACGGTTTAAGGGGTCATGGAGGAGGGGAGTGGAGGAAAAGCTGCAGCTCCAACACCCCCCTCTTCCTCCTCCTCTCTCCTCTTTTCACTGAACAGTCTTTAACACAAACACAATTGGACATGCTGGAAGCCTCACAATGGCACAGGGGGGGGAAAGTGAAGTAATACTCTAGGCACGCATGGGTGCCTAGGTCAGGGGGCAATCAACAGCACCCCTGGCTACTGTGTCTTAACCCCCCGAAATAAAGGACAAGCTCTGGGAAGGGAGGAGGGAGAGATGGGGGAGAGGGAGTTGAGGCGGGGGTAGGGGGACGGGGGGGGTTCTCTTCTTACTTGGCACTTTTAAATGAAGCTGCCGAGGAAGTTGGTGAAAAGCAGCGAGGTAAATGAAAAATGTCCTCCGCTAAACTCTTCGCACAACAGGGGTGGACCTTTTAAATGTAAACAGATGTCTTTAAAAACACCGAAGTGGCATGTGGAGCCACGGGGCCAATCCCCACCTCCTCGGGAGCCTCCGCTGTGGCCCGAGAGCACGGCTCGGTTCAACTCACAGACTGGAGCTAAACCATCGTTTTGTTTTATTTTTCTCACAGAAACGTACAGCATGCGGTTGTATTCAATAGCTTCGAGACAGGGTGGGAGAGTCCGGGGGCACTAAGTGTAGTTTAAGTGTAGTTTTACCAGGCCAATAAACATGTTCTTCAACATCACATGTTGCCAAGCGCCATGCCCGCAACCTCATTTTCCCTCTTTCATGGATGATTCATCAAGGTGTAATTGTGTGTGAGAATGCCTCAGAAATATATAAAGAGAGCGAGACAGAGAGAGAGAGACTGACAGATTAGGGGATGAGACAAATGACCCGTGTGATATTGTCAAATAAACAGAAGTCCTAGCTACCTGTGTGCACACACTCATTCAAGCAGTCTCGGTAACACCGCTCCGAAAAGCATCATCCCCCAGCTCCCGAGCGCAGTTGCAAAGCCGCCCCAGCGCGGCCCTGTTTATTTTTGCAAAGAATGTTAACACCGGCCGCATTCCTCTATTCCCAAATTGCTGTGTTAAATTACCGTTGCAGGGAACGGCTGCTATTCCTTAGGGGAGCAGGCTGGGGAGAAGCGACAAAGGAAGCTGTAGTATCCCGCCGATTGCAAACACCTGTCGTCCTGTGGGCTGTTAACACCTCTCTGTTTACAGCGGGGAATGGGGCTCACCTTGATCTCAACCCCCCTCCTGCTCGCCGGGGACCTGGCAAAGCCTCTGACCATAACAAGCTGGGCACAACTTGAGGGCTTGCTTAATTATAAAAGCCCGAGCAACGGCGATTGAAACTATTTTGCATTATGTAGTAAGGTTAGTAGCCATTAATACTTGCTTTCAGCAAAGACAACAGCCCATATCTAATGCCAAGTCATTGTGACATTGTGACAAAAACCAAGAGGTATGATAATATGCAACAGCAGCCTTCAATCTAACTATACTGAGGAACTCCCTTCAGAAAAAGCAGAGATGTTGATTTACATGACAGATCTGCAGTCGTGTCAGGAGGTGGCAGGAAGTGAGGACTTAAAAGCAGACCCTGGTGGCTCTTTGAAGAAAATGCAAATGAGGCAAAGAACAGAGAACACATCTGTTTGGTTTAGGATGAAACTTTAAATGACAATAGGACTGTCATTATTTTATAAAACCATGCTTAGTTAAAGGGAAAACGCAACGAATTAAAAAAAAAAAAACTCTCGAGAGTAAATAAGACTCCCAGTCTTTCTCCCACACCTAGCCAGCAGGACCGTTATTTAAGGTGTGTCCACACCTTGCACGCATTAAACTGCACAAACGCTCCGGGGAGGGAATGCATAGCTGAACACGCCCCATAAAGAAACGAGATGACAGTGGAAAACACCGACAGCACCCGTCGAAACAAAAACAACAACATGCCACTCTTCACATCACTCCTCGGGTATCCACAGACAATTCACACCACCAGCAACCCCGCGCGAGAAAACACCGTTTGGTCGCCTGTACCGTCACGAATGACCGTCGCTAGCGCCGCAGAAAGTAGCGGCTATTAGCTCACTAAGCGAGTCCGTCCGCGGTGGCTGCATGTTTGTTTTGACCAAATGAACGGTGGATTTGGTGCGTTAGCCCAGTTCCTTAAAGCTGCACTGGGTGGCACAACACATGAGCACGTTGATGGACAACAGTCAGAGCGGCAACAAGGGGAAAAAAGAAGAATAAAATAATTAAAAATAGAAAGGACCGTGGTTCAATTCTCGCTCTGCGGATTCACAACAGCCCACGACGTAAATACACGGGGGAAAAAGACGTTAACAACTCGCAAAAGTATTTTAGCATTCAGCTAAATTAACACGGAGGTGGCTAAGAGATACACGAGAGATATCTCGTGACAAAGTATCCTTAAAGCACACAGGCTGTATTGAAATAAGCTAGAAAGAAAACGAAGAGGGTGTTTAAAGCCCCCCCCCCCCCCCAGGTCGTACAAGAATTAGGATTCCCAGCTCGCGACTACAGAGAGGATCCGCTGTCCTTATATGGGCTGCGCTCGCCCTGCTCACACAAACAGCGCGTGAGATATCCCTCGTTCTCCGGAACCTCTCGTTGCCCCAACCGTGTTTCTCCTGCTGAGCTTTCTTAATGTCGTTACTTCGCTACCAAACACCGGTGTTTAAAACATCAAACATGAACGACGTGAGCCGCCCACAACTAAAAACACTGCAATAAGTTGGAGGATGAAGAAATAGAGACCTGTCTTAAAAGCGTGCTTCAGGACAACAACACGCTTTTCTTCCATTTGTATTCTGCCATTAATACATCAATGGTGTCGTCGATGATATGAACCTAATTAGAAGCGCACAGCGGGCAGGGTTCAATCGGGTACAAAATCGCGTTCTGTCCGCCCGTGCGGTGCAGCAACAGTGTCCTGTCGCTACCTGCTACGAGGGAGCGACAGAAAGAAAGAAAGAACCAAACAGTTGCGTTCACTCTGCTTCAAAAACATTCAAGAAGACCATGGAGTGTTTGTCAAAAGCAAAGCTACACATAATGTGGTTTTTTTCAACCCAAACTTTAAAAAAGACAACCCGTCTGTCGAGGTCCGCAATAACAATCACTTAGTCCGTTTCCCCACAGAAACAGGTCCGAGTTCAGCGGTGGGCGAAACAAACTCGACAGAATGAAACAAAATCAATGAACACAGAGTCTGTAAGGCGGGTAAAAGTGTGTTTAAAACGAGTAAAGAAGTATTGAAGTGCAGACAAAAGCTGGTCCACTCATAACAGGGTGAGGTGCGTATAACGGTCTCTTGTGCAGCGGACCGCTAGGCGGAGGGAGATACGCGACCCAGGTATAACGGTCCACCACATAGGGCTGTAATACAGCGCTCACTTGCTACTTCCCAGCACTTCCAGTCACTAAAAAACCGGACTGGTGGGCTGCCAAACTTTTCGCCGAAATTACCGGGAGACGGAGCAGCCTCCACACCGTTCCCCCGAAAGAAAAGCTCCGCGTCAGAAGTCGCTCAACTCACCGTTGTTCCTCCTCGGGTTCGCCTGTTTTCTGCGCTTACACCTGGGGCCATCCGCCATGATCCTTTCGCTGTGTCTAAATGCTGCCGGAGAGTCACCTCCTCTCTCCCCCCCCTCTCCCCCCCTCCCTCCTCTTCCCTCCCTCCCCTTCACCTCCCCTTCTCCGCACCTGGTTTACGACACTCAGCTTTACGACATCACCTTCCCGCACCTCCCCGACCCACACTGCCAATACTGTTTCATGGTGTGTACTGGAAGTGAGAGGGATGAGTGCACGCGCGCTGTACCTGCCCTGCCTTTAACTGATGTGTCATGTGCTAAAAACACGAGCTCTCTCTGTCTGTTGTAGCAGTGAGTAAAAAGGTATAGGTCTATAGGTGATAGTGGTTAGTCTTTATGGTAGTTTGCATTCATTAAACCATGAAAATAATACCTACTGTTTGTTTTAGTTTGTTTCGTAAAAAAAATAAGAAAAAGAAAAAAGGTGTGCTGTATTTAGCAATGTATCACTTTATTTCTCTTACACACACACACATCACTGCACATTATCTTATTATAAACACCTTCAAGTACAGTATGTCATATTGCTACCCAGCTTTGACCTACCGACCTGTTGTTTACGTCATGCGTGTGTGCTTGTGTAGCACAGTAGGTTAGAAATGCAGCAGACAGAACAGAGCCTGTGTGTGTGTGTGTAAGTGTGTGTGTGTGTGTGTGTGATTGTTTGAGAGAGGAAGAGCGAAGTCATGAGACTGTCATCACCGAGTCGAACCTCCACCTAAAGAAAAACCCTGCTGTTCTCCTGAGCCGAGCTCGCTGCAGCGGACGTGGACAAACCTCTGGGCGCGCACACACACACACACACACACACACACACACACACACACACGCCACTTATCACAGTAGGCTCTGTGTAAATAGAGAAGAATCCAGGATCACATGTTTGAGGTGAATTTCTCCTGGAGGCCTGTAGCAACAAGGAAAGATGAAGTTTACAAACTCAGCACAGAGTGAAATGATGCCAGAGATCCTGTGACATGCAATTACTGCCGGAGGAGCGGCGGTTGCTGCCCGGCTGCGGCTGTTCTTGAGGCAGATGACTTTAACGTTTCTGGTGCCTGGATTATCATTCAGATTATCATTCAGCGACATGTGACAGCTTGTGTACATAGGACGCAGATCTCCGGGCTGAATACATCAGTAGCAGTAGAACGGTCCAGCTTCTCGGGGCAGGCTGCCCAGACAGAGAGTGATGGCTCGAGCATAAACACCTCCAAACTTGCTCCAGGTGGCCTCTCCCACCAATAGACAGGCTGCCTGAGAGGGACGTGGTTGACGGGAGGGTGCCCCCCCGACTCTCTCTCTCTGCCTTCCCCTTGATGAAAAAGGCCCCAGAAACAGTCGACATCAGCAAAGATCAATGGCGAGATGCTCCGCTAACCGTGCTAACCGGGCTGGAAAAACCGAGATGCTTGTTATCCAATGGAAAGTCTGATCCTCTCCCATTTTCCTTGGATCCTGCCACTATTATATCACGGGGTCATTTTTCAGCGTCTGTGGAAAACAAAGAATCACAATCACGCCACCGCTACTATATCGAAATAGCCTGAAGACGTCTCCGCTGTGTTTCGACGTGGAGCTGGAGTAAAGCGGGGAAGGGGGGGTATTTATTTTCTCTGGCAAAATTGGCTGTGTGTTTTGCACCGGAGCAAATTCATACACCGGCGAATGAGTAATACGTGGAGCTGGTCTCCCATGTGACGCCTCCATGATCTGGATGAACCAGAGAGGTCAATTATCTAAAATCATAAAAACACGGCCACCTCACTCCGAAACTAATACGTCTGCTTATAAAGACAGCGTTTGTTTTTACCATGAAGGCCCTGCAAACTCCCCAAAAGGGGTCATTCAGGTGGTGTTCACCTGAATGACGTCGTGAGCCGTAAAGGTAGATATTGTCTTTTCTAAAGTGGGCCTTGAAATAGTATCCAAAGCCTGACTCCTGCTCTTCCTACTGGGAGCTGAAACTGAGTTGAGGAGGGGTGGCGGGAGAGAGAGAGAGAGTGAGGGTGAGAGAGAGAGAGAGTGAGGGTGAGAGAGAGAGAGAGAGAGAGAGGGTGAGAGAGAGAGTGAGGGTGAGAGAGAGAGAGTGAGGGTGAGAGAGAGAGAGGGTGAGAGAGAGAGTGAGGGTGAGAGAGAGTGAGAGAGTGAGGGTGAGAGAGAGTGAGAGAGTAAGGGTGAGAGAGAGAGAATGAGAGAGTGAGGGTGAGAGAGAGAGAGAGAGAGAGAGTGAGGGTGAGGGATAAGCAGCCATCCTCCACTACATTAAGGGATCATGCTGCTCCCTGAAAATGAGTATTGATCCTCTTAGGTCCGGGATCGTTTAGGAGATTAATGTGAGTAGCGGTTGAGCTCCGTGGTGCTCCACGCGGGGGGGGGGGGGGGGGGGGGGGATCAGCTCAGTGGGACGGCTGAAGCAGCCTATCGGGTGATTGGGGACAGAGGGGCTGGTGTGGTTAAGGGGGTGGTGGTGGTGGTGGTTCCTGTACATCCAACTAACCAGCTAGCTCAGCGCCATCTGGGCAGTCTGCTGAGAGAATCAGCTGGGATGTCCGGGGGGGGGGGGGGGGGGGGGGGGCGTCAAATAGAAACAGTCTGGGAGGAGAAGCGAAAGTGTGCGAGGAGCGGGCGGGACGAATGGAAAGGAAGCGAGCGGAGCGGAGGAAACGAGAGCAGAGGAGAGGAACAGAAAGTGCAGAGGGAGGAAAGGTGCCCCCCCCCTCCCCCTTTTGCCCCGCTTCCTAATAGAGCACGGAGAGAGGCAGGAGACAGTGATAGAGAGAGAGAGACACAGCAAAGACTAAACTGCTTAATCTCTCCCAAGGGACAGCAGCTAAATGTGAGGTCCTCCTCCTCCTCCCCTTTTCCACAGACTGGGAACCCCCCCACTATCACCGCCATGGCACTCTGCTCAACTGCGGTTATCTAGCTGAAAGATACACACACACATTTTTAAAGTGCTCCGGTGGAGCCCACAGTGCAACTGATACTGCGGAGGAAAGATCCAGTTCAGCCTCGGAGTGAAGCGCCACGCTGCACAAAAAAAGAGCGGTGAGAATGAGCGGGGTTCGGAGGGAAACCCTGTTCCTTCTTCAAATTTATTTATAAATTCCGCTGCTTATAATCTGGCTCGGGGGCGAATAAACAGATCTTATTGCGAGCCTGAGAATGTTCCCATGTCTCTCTCTCTCTTGAGGTCGAGTCGGCCCCTTGGGGGAAACGGTTGAAACAAATGTCAGCCAAAGTATTCGTCAGTAGTTGAATACACGCTGCCTGAGAGTCCAAAAAAAAACCAACAATGCAGTGTTTTGAGGACGAGATGCCGATCTCACGGTTTCCCTCCACCTAGCAACCCGCTTCCGTCTTCTTCTATGGATTTGTCTCAAGACAGGAAGTGGCTGACACACTTGTTGGAGGGAGCCGCACCCCGACCATCTGAGTCGGGATGAAAGGTGAATGATGACGGAACCAAAACGTTGTACATCCCAAAGTGTTTGAATGCTCCTCCTGTCAAAGGGGAACGCCACAGATTCTGTTTACCTGTCATGAGGAGGACAAATCAGCGCTCCAAAGTCTGAAAACAAATCTACCCTGTTGATGTTATCAGGCTTGGACTTACAGACTCAGAAGTTTTGAACAGAAAGCCTGCATTACAAAGCTTTACAGAGTTTTACACACTAAACCTGAGAATATATTGCAGTACCCAAAATATACAGTACACTTAAAACTCTGCTCCACATTGAGATTGAAATGTACTATTTAAATAAAGTTGCCTCGCCTTAACGAACCACAGCTCATGCATTAACACATCAATGAGAATATTCACTCCTGTAAGACAGTGATTCTCAACTGGTGGGTCGCGACCCAAAAGTGGGTCGCGGACCCGTTTTCAGTGGGTCGCGGGCCTTTGCCTGACAAAATTAAAAAAATTTAAAAAAGATTTTACTTTGAAGGGCATTTTTTATGCAGCGGAATTATTCCAGCATTTACGGCACTTGTTCAGCGGTGCAAACACCGACCAATGCGTTGTGAATCACATCACGTGATGAAGCTCAGCCAATCAAATATGAGTATTCTGACAAGTTTCCTGACTTGAGTGAGATGTACACACACCGTGACACACGGGGAGAGACGAGGACATATGAGCAGAGCAGGACTGTTTGAGGTGTGAGTCGTGAAAGTCAAATCATAGGACGATCTCCAAAAGAGAGAAATGGCCAGAGAGATCAGAGTCATTAGACTCTGAAGAATTCACCTATATGAGTCTGTCCAGTCAAACACTAATTTCTCTTTTTAGAAGATGAGAAGAATATAATATTATGGCTTTTTCACTTCACCCTGAATGAACTGAATTTAAAGCTGCAGGGCAATTCAGTGAAAATTATTTTGCGAAAATGAATTTCGTTAAGTAATACATTTTTTAATCCAGCCGTTATTTTACTTGAAATGAGAAGAACATTTATTCATGTATTTCTATGTGTTATTTATAATCCATCCAGTTAAATTTGAAAAATGAGAATAATATTTGTTAAAATATAATTGATGTGTACTTTCTTTATTTGATTTGACAGTTGTTTACTACACAGAGACGTTACTACTATGAGACTTCTTGAATATAGATATCCCCAAATTATATATATAATTAGGGTCGTGGGTCCCGGCTTGTCATTAAGGGGTGATGGTGGGTCCCGCAGCCAGACCAGTTGAGAACCACTGCTGTAATACATGTGATAGCTCTTATGTCCTTACCCTTCAGTAACAATGGAAGATTTATACTTATACTGGAGTATTCTGTTTCCAGTGTTGTTGCTCTACTTGAGTAAATTATCTGAAATCTGCATTCACCAGAACAAGAGGATCAAATTAAAGATGCAATCAAAATGCATTATGGGAAGTGTAGGTTTTATGATTCTTGATCCATAGGGGGTAAAGGTCACAATATTTATTTTCTCCTCCGCTGCTTTGATTCTGACCAAATGTGTCTTGTGATGTGTCTTTGTTTTGGGATGTGACTGGTTTAGGGGAACCAAAGACCAATGAGCCAATCATCATTGAGCAGCTGACACGGCCCTGCAGGCCTTACAATCTCCCTCATGAACACTCACGTCTTTCAAACTTTGTAGAGCTGCAAGGCGTTATTGTTAAATTACAATTGCATGACCACCGCGGCCATTACGGTGTAACATTGTTAAAAAAAAAAGCCTGAAGACCAACCCGAGATAGCCCTCATGACATCATCAGGGTCAAAGGCTGCGTGGGACTCCTCATGACAAATAAATAGAAAAATGAGTAAAATCAGTGTAATGCACCTTTTAATCTGAGGCAACACTAATCGGAACCCAGTTTCTTCTTCCTTCCTCTCGTTCCATCTTCACTTTAGGAGTCAAAAGACCAACGTGAGATAATAATCTCATGGAGGATCGGCCCACTACAGGGGGTGAAGAAGCCCCCTCTGATGCTCAGAGTCACGCAAACAAACACAAAACTCCCCCCACTCCCATGATTCCACGGGGCTGAGAGCTCCTGACCGTAACGCTGCCTGTCTCCGCTGCAGGCCAAGAGATATACTTGTTTTGGCTAGCTGGACGTGTGTGTGTGGAGTTATCCTAACACGTGCGCGTACATACACATCAACACACACACACACACACACACACACACTCTTGGTGCTCCAGACAGGCTCGCCACGGTCTTCTCCCTCCTCTTGTGACTGTCAGAAAAGGAGACAGCCATCTTCTGGACAGCAATGTGTAAATGTATACTGTATTCATTGGAGCGCCTGTTGCATTTTACTGTTCATTTGTCCCTGCGGCTGGAACGGTGTTTGCTCGCACCACGAAGACATTGGAGGCGTTGTTTTTGGAGGCATCTTCTCTCACAGTTGAAAGCCTTGTGTGCAGCTAAAACGATACGTGTTAAGTGAGGTGTGCAGCAGTGACACGACGGGGCTGTTAATGCAGCAGATACATTTTGCACTCTTAAACGCTTCTCTTTCGAATGTTTGTCCAATTCCTACCTGTATGGAGTTGCAATTCTACATTGTTAAAGGGTCTTGGCCCCAATTTTAAAAAATGCATATTGTAGACTATTGAGGCCTTACAGATAGTCTCTGTTTCATTGGCTCAGGTTTTGAGATGTGTCTCTGAGGTGAAGGTGAGCGGAAGTTGTTCTTCACTAAAGGTGTTACAACACGACCTCACTGTGAACATGCAGCTCATTGGAACTACTTTCTATCGAAGCAACTTCTTTAAAGAGCTGTTGATCATGACTTTAAAACAATATATTTTGAAGCTGTTGACCTGGCCAAGAGGGCAGGCACAGTTCAACACCCACTGGTTAACAATCAACAACAATACATTGCAGAGTTAAAACTAAAGTTCACGCATCAACAGAAGAGGTTACATAGACACAGATAGTGTGTAAGATAAAAGGGCATCAAGACATGACGCAATTGTTACACAAGGTTGCAAGAACAGTTTGTGGTTAAAACATGTGTTCACTTTCTGTTTAACTGCTAGAGAGATAAGTGACTCCAGACTGAGTCTAGCCCGCAGATCGTTCCTTGACCAACGGGCATTTTGAGATAGATCCCTTTTCCAGTCTTCATCCGTCCGACCTTAAACCCAAGACAATTGTTGGACCTAAAGTTGTCGGTCCGACAATTGTCGTACAAACTTGGAGTATAGGTACATGGGTAACCTGTCTAGAATTGCCTTGTACATCAACATATACTGATCCTGCATCTTGCGCATTGCCAGTGAAGACCATCCGACCACATTGGACAATGTGTAAACTATTGTTTTTGGCCACTTGGGGGCAGCACCTGGTGAATGTAAACACAGTATACGCTCTCCTTTGAGCTCTGTCTTTGGTCTCCTACAACTCTTGAGGGAAGTATTTCCTTCTTCATTTGGTAAAGGCTCCACCGTGTTCAGCAGCTAATTGATGCCATGGTCTGTCTGTTGGTGTGGAGATGATGGGGATGTGCAGAAGTGTAAAGCAGGTGATTGACCCTAAAACAGTAATGTGGGCCGTAAAAAGAAGCAAGAAAGAGGAGCACTGCAGAGCTGGCTAATAATTCTCGTTTGAGCCGTTATTACAACAAAAACTATTTGTGCAGCTTTAAATGTATTTGTCACAAACAAAATGATATTCTTCTCCATTGCAATGGAGTGGAGGCAGAATTGTCAGAAAATAAACAAGCGTCACTTTAAAACAAAACAAAATCCACGTGGCAGCTCACAAAAATACGATGAAGCGCACTTTTCATTGATGAATACCGTGACCTTTTCATACACATTAACAGGCTACATTCCCCGATATGAGAGCATTTGTTTGTACAACGCATTTCCATTACAAGGGAACACATGTGAGACTGTGTGGCTATATGGGTACAACGGGAGGCTGTGAGTGAATAGTGTGTGGGTGCTTTATGTTTGTGTATGTGCCTATGTTTCATTCTGTGATAGGCCACTGCTGTTTTCACTGGATGAATATGAATACCGCACACCTACTCTTTTCCCACACACACTCACAACATCAGAGACATTTTGTTTTTCTTCCTCTGTACACGAATAGCGGCGCAGCACTATAAACGAACATCCAACATGCCAGCCAATTACTACGGTGTCCCTTTACTCAACCTCTCCATATTAAGCCCCGGTTGTCAAACAGATTGTCTCCGGTGCTCCGAGCAGCCTGCGCCGTGAAACAGTTTTCATTAAGGGAGGATTGCCATGGGCCTTAGGCTGGCGGCTTAATGTAATTTCACAGCTCAGCGTCCGTGCAGCCACTTCAGGGTCCAACCATGGCCACCCACACCTTTACAAGAGGCGCTGACAGAGTGACAGGCCGCTAGCAGGTTTTAGGAGCGAGGAGGGAGCCCCAAAATGAAATTCCAACACAGGAAATGGCTGCAATAACAGCACAACAGCCAATAAGGCTTTGGAAATAAACATGTACAGAGATAGTCCTCATTGAGGGTTTTTGCAATGAAGTGTGGGGGAGACTCACTCAGCAGCGATCAGTTATCGGGGGTGGAAAGGTTTACAGAAATCAAGTGGGATTCCTGCAGTTATGTTGAAATGATCAGAGATGCATTCCAAGATTTGGTTCAATCACTGAATTCCTCTCAAGCTTTTCCTGGCTACATTTAAAGGACAGTGTTATGTAAAGAACATGGGAAACAGCTCATACTGTTTGTTGAAGAAAATGATGGAGTTGCTGAGGAAGACGTTCATGAAGGAGAGAACTTTGACTGCAATAGATTGGTGTGGGCATTTTCTCCTACATGTGCATTTGAATTGTTTTCTGCCCTGATCACCTCTTGAGTATTCGCTCCACCAAAAGTCCCTATTACAAACATGTGGAGAGCATCACATGGCAATATGACATCTGGACAAAACTGAAAGTGAGATAGGCAAGTGTTTCATTTTCGTATTTTACAACTTTGGAAAGAGCGAGAGGGTCTTGACTTCATGGCTTGGAAAGGAGAAGAGGTCCAACGAGCATCAAAGCCAGGCTGTTGGAAACCCCACATACACACACAAACACACGTGCACAAACGTGAGGACACACACATGCTGAACACAGGCAGAGTCTCCAACAAGGAGAAGGGACACATTAAACCAAATCAGTACCTTTCTTCAGTCGACTCTCTTATTTCATTGTTCTCTGCCCCACATGTTCAATAGGAGTAATTGTTTAAAGGAATCTTTTTTTTCGTTCAAGAATTTAGATGAGAAGATTTATATAAATCTCATGTTTCAGGGTTTAGTTTGACATGTTGGGGAATACACTGATTCTCTTCCTTGCCAAGAGATAGATATGAAGCTACAGCCAGGAGATGGTTCACTTGGGGGGTTACGCGCTGGCCGGGAGTTGTGGCTTTATATCTGGAGTAGGCTAACGCTGTCAAACAACCAGCAGAGACTCCAGTAAAACCACAAATTGTTCATTTTACACTTCTGTGTTTGTAGAGATTAAACAAACAGATTGTGTGTTATTGAGTGAGCATTACAGGTGTTGGAATACACATTTGGTTTTACCTTTTACCTTGGATGGGGCCATGCTAGATGTTTCACCACTTTTTTTGTCTTTATGCTAAGCTATGCTAACTGGCTGCTGCCTGTACCTTCATATTTAACATACAGTAACTTTCGACGAGAAAGCAAATCGTATCTCTCAAAATGTCAAACTATTCCTTTGAGTATGGAGCTGGAGTCAGTTCATGCTTAGCTTAGCATGAATACTGGGAATAGGGGGGAAACAGCTCACCTGCCAGCTAGTCAGTTCAAGAGATTGCATAGCGGCACACCAGTTAACACATTTCAGTTAGTTTCTTTCATCCAGTTGTTCCCGCTATTATTTTAAATCCCAAACAAGACCAAAACTGTCCAGACTCCAACTCTGTATCTGTAATAAATCACCTACAAGGATAAAGATCATAAATCAACATGTTATATCTTTGTCTTACAGCTTTGCCCGCGTTGTCAACCATAAAGCTGAGCTAAGCTAACTGTCTGTCTGCTGTAGCTTCATATTTACGGTACAGTGTCGTATTCTCATGTCATATCATTCTGATATCCCAAAGTCTCGACCTATTCCTTTGACATGGCCACTTTGAAAAGCCCAGCTTAGCATGCTGATTCTCACATGACCATAAAGCTGCACACACACACACACACACACGCACACACTCACTCACACACACACTCACACACATACACACACACACACACACACACACACGCACACACGCACGCACACGGGCACACACACACATGGGCACACACACACACTCACACACTCACACACACACACACACGCACGCACACGGGCACACACACACATGGGCACACACACACTCACACACTCACACACACACACACACGCACGCACACACACGGGCACACACACACACACTCACACACTCACACATACGCACGCACACGCACACACACAGGCACACACACACACGGGCACACACACACACTCACACACACACACGTGCACACACACACACTCACTCACACACACACACACACACGCACTCACACACGCGCGCGCACACACACACACACATACACACGCACACACACACACACACACACGCACGCACACACTCTCACACACACACACACACGACTTTCATGATGTTAGACAAATTACACCGAGGGCACCTCCACCATCTGCTCATAATCCAGCTTATTAACTCATTACATGACTGTTGGAATACGTTTATTTCAAATAAAGGAACAAAGAGTATATCAGGTATATCCAGGTACATCCAGGTACATCCAGGTATATCCAACAGAGTTGTGGCTGAAACGGCGGATGGCGCATTAAATGAGCAAAACACGACAATCAGCCCAGCCTTCACGTTATGAGTCACGAACAAGAGACGCTCATGCTTATTCAGTGTGTCCACTGAGGTGTGCAGCCTCTTCATTTAATATTTCCATAAGGTTGCATATGAGTGTACGCCAGGCAATCCCTGTAATAAGGAGGTAATGTATTCTGTGCCAATGGCAAAAAGGTACGCTTGAAACAGCAGTGAGTTTCCTACTTGACAGTGGACACACACATAATTAAGCCAACGAGAAAAAAATGAATATTTCATCTCAGAGCATTTTCATCTCCAAACATCAAAACACCTCAACGTCTCACATAATGAGAAAGGTAAATGAGTTCTATTCACAGAGGGAATAGGAGTGCTCACTCAAACAGATCAGCTTGAGAAGAAGAGGGGAACTCACAACACTTCTGTGTCTTTCTGCCAGAATCCTTTGAGTCCTTGGAGGAAGCGGCGGTTTTAACATGCAAAAAAGAGCAAATTCTTTCCTAAGATTGTTTGCCGAACCATTTCTTCTTCTTTTTTTGCGATGCTGTAATTGTGTTATGATGTTATATTACAGCGTCAGCCTTAATGCTTTGTAGCCTGATCTGACCATAACTCATACTGACCTGTAATTCACGACATGTCATCCGTGAGTCGCCGGAGGACTTTTGGGGTTTACGGATATGCAGGCGCATGCCAATGGAGAGGATAAATTGTTCCATAACGTTGCCGCAGTTCAGTTTTTACTAGTGTGGTCCACGCGAGCACCAGCTTTTCTCCATTTCTGTGATGGCATCGACGCTCTCATATGTCTGAGTTTCCGAGAGAATAGCTTGTAAATTATAGCTTTTAAAATGGCTGTGTGGTACACGGGAGGGGAAAGTAGGTGCTGTGCATAGTGCTGCACCAGCAGCACCACCGCGCTGGAGAGAATTACTTTGACCGTCAAAACCTGACTCAGACTGGCTCCCTGAACACCTTCATAGAGAGGGAATTAACCTGCCACAGCTTTAAACGCTTTGCTGAGCGCTGGTCGATACTGTCATTATCCTAAAGCAATTCTTAATTCTATTTGGCCCGGAGCTAGAGATCCTTGTATTGATCACAAAGTAGGGATGCCACAACTACTCTTTTTCTACAGTGAAGACGTTGTTTTCCTGTAGCTCCTATAGCTCAACACACAGTCACACGCGCTACAGAAGAATAGCGTATCATTCTGAATGTTCAAACATGTGTTTCAGTGAGACACCTGAGGATTTAACCAAGTGTTACAGTCATAAGGCACCAATGCTAATGAGTGATCAAGGGTATCAGAAAAAAGGCAACTCTCTTTCATATCCTGTTTTGGGAGATGAGAAATGTTGATATTACTTGCCGAGCGCCACCAGCATGAAACGGGGCCTTTCAGAAACGCAGCGGTGACAACACCTGTACTGAGTTAGTGATTGCACGTCTTTGTTCTCAAGGCTTCTGACAACTGCTGCTGCTGCTGCTGCCGCTGCCGCTGCCGCTGCTACTGCTACTGCACACGCACACACGCACACACACACGCACACACATACGCACGAACGCACGCACGCACACAAACAAACATCGCCACCTGCCACAGACTATACACTGAGGCCTGTGACAGCGGTTAACAGAACAGGACATGTGGAGCCCCAGGTGACTCAAATTGCAAAACTAACAACACCACGCTTCATTGCACCAAGAACGCTGTGTGAAATACCAGTAAGAGGGGCGTGTGTGTTAAGTGTGTGTGCATGTGTGTGTGTGATTGTCAATTCATATGCATGTCTAAATGCTTGTGCTCGTGGGTATGCATCTATGTCACAACAGATCCTTATAATGCAGCCTTTTTGATATGAAGTGCCATTTTTTAAGGAATTAATTAGGATTAGCAATATCCAAATTGAAATCTCCAACGGATCTGTAATTTCATTCCATCCATAAAGGCAACGGACATATAGCAACCTTTAAAAAAACTAATATTTTCTCTGAGACTCCACAAGAACCCTGCCTTCTGTTGAAAACACATCTTGTTCATCAGCAATAAATGTAACAAATCCTACGAAAGAGGCAACGAGTACAGCCAATCAGAGGCAGAGTAGGGCGGGTCTTTGCGGGATGTATTCGTGGGGGGGGGGGGGGGGACGACTATGAAACTACCGTAAATAACAGGTGGCACAACTGTCACGAAAAACTACTATTGGTCAAGCTACGGTGTGCTGCCTAAAGTTGCCTACCCCTGCTTTAATGTCTTGCAATAATTAATATAGTCTTGTAACAAAAAACAAACAAAAAAATTGATCACTAGAGTTCTAAATGTAATTATATACATATTTTATTTATTTTATTCTAGCAATAGGAATAAAACACAAGTTGGAACACTAGCAATTACAGCAGCAACTTGCTGTTATGACCACCAACACTCTCATCACAATGTGTGCATGTACAGTATACCTGACTGTGTTCATACTAACATACGATGTGTGCATGTACAGTATACCTGACTGTGTTCATACTAACATACGATGTGTGCATGTACAGTATACCTGACTGTGTTCATACTAACATACGATTTGTGCATGTATAGTATACCCGACTGTATTCATGATAACATACGATGTGTGCATGTACAGTATACCCGACTGTGTTCATGCTAACATACGATTTGTGCATGTACAGTATACCCGACTGTATTCATGCTAACATACGATGTGTGCATGTACAGTATACCTGACTGTGTTCATACTAACATACGATTTGTGCATGTATAGTATACCCGACTGTATTCATGCTAACATACGATGTGTGCATGTACAGTATACCTGACTGTGTTCATACTAACATACGATTTGTGCATGTACAGTATACCCGACTGTATTCATGCTAACATACGATGTGTGCATGTACAGTATACCCGACTGTATTCATGCTAACATACAATGTGTGCATGTACAGTATACCCGACTGTATTCATGCTAACATACGATGTGTGCATGTACAGTATACCTGACTGTATTCATACTAACATACGATGTGTGCATGTACAGTATACCTGACTGTATTCATACTAACATACTATGTGTGCATGTACAGTATACCTGACTGTATTCATGCTAACATACAATGTGTGCATGTACAGTATACCCGACTGTATTCATGCTAACATACGATGTGTGCATGTACAGTATACCTGACTGTATTCATACTAACATACTATGTGTGCATGTACAGTATACCCGACTGTATTCATGCTAACATACGATGTGTGCATGTACAGTATACCCGACTGTATTCATGCTAACATACTATGTGTGCATGTACAGTATACCCGACTGTGTTCATACTAACATACTATGTGTGTATGTACAGTATACCCGACTGTGTTCATACTAACATACGATGTGTGCATGTACAGTATACCCGACTGTGTTCATGCTAACATACTATGTGTGCATGTACAGTATACCTGACTGTATTCATGCTAACATACTATGTGTGCATGTACAGTATACCCGACTGTGTTCATACTAACATACTATGTGTGTATGTACAGTATACCCGACTGTGTTCATACTAACATACTATGTGTGCATGTACAGTATACCCGACTGTGTTCATACTAACATACTATGTGTGTATGTACAGTATACCCGACTGTGTTCATGCTAACATACGATGTGTGTATGTACAGTATACCCGACTGTGTTCATGCTAACATACTATGTGTGCATGTACAGTATACCCGACTGTGTTCATGCTAACATACGATGTGTGCATGTACAGTATACCCGACTGTATTCATGCTAACATACGATGTGTGCATGTACAGTATACCCGACTGTATTCATGCTAACATACGATGTGTGCATGTACAGTATACCCGACTGTGTTCATACTAACATACGATGTGTGCATGTACAGTATACCCGACTGTATTCATACTAACATACTATGTGTGCATGTACAGTATACCCGACTGTGTTCATACTAACATACTATGTGTGCATGTACAGTATACCCGACTGTGTTCATACTAACATACGATGTGTGCATGTACAGTATACCCGACTGTATTCATACTAACATACTATGTGTGCATGTACAGTATACCCGACTGTATTCATACTAACATACTATGTGTGCATGTACAGTATACCCGACTGTATTCATACTAACATACTATGTGTGCATGTACAGTATACCTGACTGTATTCATACTAACATACTATGTGTGCATGTACAGTATACCCGACTGTATTCATACTAACATACTATGTGTGCATGTACAGTATACCCGACTGTATTCATACTAACATACTATGTGTGCATGTACAGTATACCCGACTGTATTCATACTAACATACTATGTGTGCATGTACAGTATACCCGACTGTGTTCATACTAACATACTATGTGTGCATGTACAGTATACCCGACTGTGTTCATACTAACATACGATGTGTGCATGTACAGTATACCGGACTGTGTTCATACTAACATACGATGTGTGCATGTACAGTATACCCGACTGTGTTCATACTAACATACGATGTGTGCATGTACAGTATACCCGACTGTATTCATACTAACATACGATGTGTGCATGTACAGTATACCCGACTGTATTCATACTAACATACGATGTGTGCATGTACAGTATACCCGACTGTGTTCACACTAACATACGATGTGTGCATGTACAGTATACCCGACTGTGTTCACACTAACATACGATGTGTGCATGTACAGTATACCCGACTGTATTCACACTAACATACGATGTGTGCATGTACAGTATACCCGACTGTATTCACACTAACATACGATGTGTGCATGTACAGTATACCCGACTGTGTTCACAGTAACATACGATGTGTGCATGTACAGTATACCCGACTGTATTCATACTAACATACGATGTGTGCATGTACAGTATACCTGACTGTATTCATACTAACATACAATGTGTGCATGTACAGTATACCCGACTGTATTCATACTAACATACGATGTGTGCATGTACAGTATACCTGACTGTATTCATACTAACATACGATGTGTGCATGTACAGTATACCTGACTGTATTTTGTATATATGTGTGGACCTGTGTATGTAAGTATATGTGGGGATTCATGTAGGGGCATGGATGTACAGTATGTGTGTATATGACCATATCCAACACATGTCTTGTGTGTCGACTTTTCATATGATACATGACTGTGCAGGATTTGAAAACAACTTTCCCTCCTGAGACAAGAAGGATCATCTATGTCTAAGTAATAAATCCAACATTGCCTGAGTGTATGTCGTATTTTAATGGTTCAGATTCCCAAAGAAATATGCAATAAACGTAATTATTATAATCAATTGACGGGGGCTTTTTGTGCCCTTTCTTTCACAGTTGGTGGCCTTTAGGCAGTTGCCCTTCTTATCTGCTTGGTAATCCAGCCTTGATCGTTATACAGGGAACCACACTACCCAGCAGCCACCAGTAAATATACTACTTGGATGCACAGAGCAGATACACTGGATTGGTGTTTAAACATATTGACCTTATTAAGGAGCTTTTTAGCTGTGAGCAACTGATGCATCTCTAATAAATACAGTAATCAGTATATAATGGCACAACACTGACAGAGGCCATTTATCCTGCATAACGGGTCGTTTTTACTTCATGTTTTGTCGTTTACTTTCTTAAAGGGTGATCCAGTGATTTATAGAGTCCTGAAACATGGAAATGAGTCAGTGTTTTCACATAACTTTCCCTCGTCTGGAAGACAGTGGGTTTTTGTCAGATGCAAAACATAGGGTCGGTGGTTAACACAAGCTTAAGAGCTTTTAACGTTTTGATCTACAACATAAAACGCTTCAGTAAATCTCGTGAATTTTGAAGCTTCTACGTGTATTAAAAGTGTCTGGATGGCACTACAGCACGTGATCAGGCCGAACACTAGCTCGCCTGCACAGCCTCATTGTGTATACATGGCGTCATTTGTTTGTATCTTAATGTTAGCTTTCTACTTCTGCCGATTGCATTTAGGCTTAAAATAATCTGAAAAGTGCTGATCATTTGTGAAGATTATCTCGCTGTACAAATCGTGTAAGCGTCATAGACTTGTGTTTGCTCCAGAGGTTATTTTGTGCAATAATTCAAAATCCGATGTTGCTTCTTGTCGAGGGAACTATAGTGCAATGTTTACTTCCGGGTTTGGCCTACAAAAATACGTCATTCCTGCAGCAGTCTAATGTACTTCCATAAAGTTGAGGGACTTGTCATAGACATTAAAATAATTAGTAAAGTCGCAGGAGAGAGCCTTTAATTCACATTTAAACGCAGGACATTTGCTACTTTTACTGTAAAAGAAAGAACCGAATACTTCTTCCACCGCGTCTTGTTTGTGTTATTCTGCCGTCACATCATTAAGTCGGCTTATGTTTGTGTGTGTGTGCCCGCAGTGTTACGGCACCGTTACGTTATTGTTTATAACGTGTTAAAGCCATCTGCCATGACCGCTCTGACGTATGTGACGTCCTCGCAGCTGTCCGTCAGTGACAGCCCCGTGATGTGCAGCTACAGGTCACTACTAAGCCGCTCATTGGCTGCATTGACCGAGCAGAGCAAAGTAGGTCCCCGGGATTTTACGGACCGTACCATTCTTGCCTACACGGGGTTTCACCGGGAAACAGGGACCGCGGAATGTTACTTCACCACCGCCTGAACCACACATAGCTTACTGAAGCACAATTTGTCACTTGTTTGAATCCATTGAATTATTTTAAAACGCATTAAAATGAGAAATTGCCATAGATTAATAACTCTGTCATATTTGTTCCACCCGCTGGATCAAGTTGACGGTTTGGCTCATAAATGGCTGGAGAGAAACATTTATGAGGATCGACGGTATTACCAGGTATTTACGACAAAATGAGCGCGTCGTAGCTTGAAGGCGCTTCCTCCACATAGCTGGGGATCCAGGTGAGCCGTGTTTAAAGTTAATCCAGCATTTAACACTCAGCCCGCCGCTGCGAAGAGAGAGAAAACGCAGCCGAACGGCGCTCGTTTGCAATGTTATCACGGTAGCGTTTACATGCAGCAGCTCGGAGCTTTAGCTTTAGCTCTGCGTTTACAGGACGGAGACCAGCTGCAGACTCGTATAGCAGTCCACGCGGAGTGGTAGGGTTTGCGTGCAAGAGCACGCGCTACGAACAGCGGGGACACAAACGTATGGCCGTGTGTGTGCGTGTGTTTGTGTGCGTGTAGCTAACGCAGAGCAGGCCTGCGGCTAACCCTGCAGCTGTGCTCTCGGCGCATTAACCCGTCATCAGACTTGGGCTCCCCGCAGTGATATCTACACACGCACATCAGCGACATGTGAGAAGATGCGCAGAATACAGACGTTGCACTGACTGTTCTCGTGCTGTGCGAAACAACCTCACTTCTGTCCCCCAACTGTCCTCCTGCATGCCAGCAGTGCTGGATGTGCACCTGTACGTTGTATGGACGTGAACCTCAAGTTGGGTTTGTGCTCTCTTCTTTTAAAAGGCGTTGTGCATTAGGAGAGAGGTCATCTGTATTTACCATAAACGTAGTTATTATCAACATGAGGATTATTTCCAACTATGTGGTTGCTGTGGATATAATAACAAACACCTGTTGCCCACCTACAGCAGGAAAGCAAGAACTAAGAAAACAGAAGATGAAACCCAGTTATTATCTGATTGCAGTTTTAAAATAATTGAATGTATGCAGATGGAACCCAATGTTTGTGTAATTTGATGACATACTGTGATGTTGGCAGTAGTTTTTGTTTTGTTTGGGGCACTGTACGTTTCTTTTGTAAATTATTGCAAATGTGTTCCATTCAGATCTGCATCATAGTCTGCAGCCTGCAGCTGTAGGCGACACACATAGGAGGTGCTTATGTTTACGCTTTTGATACAGTTACTGTATCGTTAGTGATGCACCAGTCTGTTGCAGTCCTGACCCTACTAACACCACTCCTCATCAGCTGGAACTGGCTGTACTGGTTTACACTGTTGCTCAGCGTATTGCTGCGCTTCTCCGCCGGGAGGTCAAAGGTCAGCGGGGGCTTCGGGAGAGCTCTCCTGCAATGTTGCTTTTGTAGCTTGTTGCGCCACACGAGCCACCCTGAGAGCTCCGAGAGCATGATTTCATCTGGCTATGTTTAATTTTGGAGTGCTGATCTAGTGTCGGCGTAGAGGCCGTGTGACAATTCACGGTCCCACCCCGAGGTGTTCAAACCGGGTCGAGCTTTCAGATTAAACACCTTCTAAGAAGTTAAAAATGAGGAATGCGATCGTCTGTGGTGAACTGAAGACGGATCGTGGAAGAAGGAGAAAATTCCCCTCCAGTCCGTCCAATCTCTCTCACCGTGGCATCTGTTCCAGAGAGTGTTCTTGGTTTTCCTTTCCAGATGCAACAACTGTTTTTATTTTCACGCTCTGCTGAGGGCCAGTCTTTGTCCCATGAAAGATGCCGTGAAAGCAGGAAAAGTCTACTGAAACAGTTTGTTAAACTATGGTTTCACTTTGTTCAGCTATCACAAATTCAGAAGTGGGGGATTCCCCAGTACAAACACAAAAAGAGAGAGAATTCTGAGCCATTGGGGCTCTAGGGGTCTGGTGTCAACCTGACGTAGTTCGGTCTGCCTCGTGATACGGCAACATTATCACATTCACTGTTGCACCTTTTTGTTTTTGGTAGAAAAACACTGCTGTCTCAGCAATATTTTTTGCCGATGATGGAAAGCAGGTCACCACACAAATCGGCAAGCACTCTTTTTCGCATTGGGTAAAACTTTCACACTCATAACAGAAACTCCCACGGCACAGCCGACACCTACTCCATGCCGGCTCTTGATTATCTTAGTTAACAAATACTCTACGGCTCACTCTTTCTCTCCCCCACGCGCTCCGGTTTGACTGCGGTTGTCGTCATCTGTGGGGAATCCTGCTGTCTGTGTGTCGTGATTGGTTGGCTCTCAAAAACACCTTGTAAACTTCTCCAAAATAGAATATCTTAAAGGGCCAGTTCACTCGTTTTTTAAATTTATTTGGTATCTGTCATTTATATTTCTGCCAGTAAAGTGGATGTGAATGGTAATTTGTTTGCACTGCTCACATTACTTTCTTCCCCCTTGTATTTAACAGACAAATGTCCTTCCAGAAATAATGTCCAAGTGCACTACCAAGTGAGACTGGACTCGTGACCTCAGCGATCTTTAGATCCACAGAACATGATGTCGACAGTTCTCACTGCTACTTTCTAGTTTACAGAATTAGTCCCGAGGAGAACTAGAGCTGAAAGAGAGAAAATGATAATCAATGAATACCACAATTTCAAGCAAAAAATATTAGTTTCAGGTTCTCAAATGTGCAAGTTTGCATTGTTTCCTTGGTCTAACATTATGGTAAATGAAATATTTGTGGCTTTTGCGCTGTTTGTTGGACAAAACAAGACCCTGGAAGACGTCAGCTGTTGCTATGGAATGTTGTGATGGGTATTTGTCGCTGTATTAACCTCAGAGGGGAATATTTCAAAATCAAACCAAACATGCGTTCATGACTACGCCACTGGAGCTAAGTGGCAAAATATGTTTGTTTTTCTTGATTTGGGTGAAGTGGCCCTTTGATAAAAGGACAGACTCCACTTTCAGTGGCTGCTCTCCGTTTGCCTTGTGAGTGTGTCACGTTGTGTGAGTGCAGGTCACTTCAGTGCAGCAGAATAAACACACCGTAAGGTATGTTCCAGAGAGCGCCACCTCTCAAGTTTAGAAGCTCATCATACGCAGAAATCAGCTTTCATTCTGGCTCCAGTTCCATTCGCTGTTCTTCTCAGAGCAGAAAACCGGGTTAGCATACACACAGTTTTATTTGTTTAAACATTATTTACAGTCTCTGCTCTTTATAGATGATTCAGCGTGAGGAGCAACCTCCCTTCACACACACACACACACACACACACACACACAGAGCAGATTTTGACTGCGATGGCCTCCTCTATCTCGCAGCTCACTGTGGGAAAACGTCTCACACTTTAAGCGTCGTCGTTAAGCATGCGACCATTACGAGTGTAAGAGTCGCGCGGCGAGATGTCGTTCATCACCACAGTGTGAGTTTGAGGGGCTGGCATCCGGCGCCAAGCGCATCCCCGTGAGCGACGTGAGCGTTTGCTTTTGCCCGGCGAGCAGCTCCGGCATGGTTTCACATGTGGCTGGACGAGGAGGTCGGAAGTCGGGCAGAGGAAACTCGGATGCTTGTCTTAACATTTCCGTTCAATCATAACCAAGATTGTGTTACCGTAACACACAGACTTTCTTTCAATTCATTTTTTTAACTCTGGTGCCAACTCATTCCAGACTTTGAAGTGAAGCGATGGGCAATTATTAGTTCCCAAATATCTAAAATTTTGCACAAGGGGTGTGATAATACGGCCGAACATTCTGCAGAGTTGGTCGGACACTGATTGAGTTTAAATTCTGCTCTCAGGCTTGGCCTACTTTTTCCAATTATGTCATCTCCACATTGTGGGTATTGGTAAAACAAAACATGAACACGACGGCAAATTCAGCGCAGAATCCTCTGCCGTGTTAAGTTCTGCCACAAAATTAGAAAGTCCATCAGCTTGTTTAAGTCTAATTGATCGAAACCCTTGAAGTGGTCTTTCTTTTCTTTGAGTTACACCTGAATGCTAAGCAGCCGATATTCATCCCCGTCTGTTAAGTGCCGCCCGAAGATGTCATGAGCGGGGAGCAGAAGAACAAGCAAAGTGCATCTCCTGTCTGAATAATGAATGGAGAGCATATTGTGTTATGGAGGATGTGGTTCAGTAATAGTCTGGTGAACAGCGCTCTCTCTGCTAAACTGTTGGTCTTGCCAGACTCTTGCTTCCAAGGAAAGTGAATGAAAATGACACGTGAAGCCTAATGACTTGACGTTTTACTGGATTTGGAGGCTGCAGGCGGCGGGAGGCATGTTATAATATTAGATGCTGCTCCGAGCATTAGCATGGTTCCTGGCTACGTTCTACTTTTTGCAAACCATTTTGTCCGCGGCGTGCGTGCCGTCGTGTGCTTACGTAACGAGTGGACCTGAGCATCGGGCCTGTACGGGCGTAGCAACTGGCTGCTTGTCATTCCACTCTGTGATTACATCATAAGTTTCCACTAAAGTAAAAGTTAAGTCAGACCGTTTTTTAAAGTGTAGGATGGCTTTTCTAAATCTGGTTCGGGAAGTGAGAGAGCAACTCCTGCCGAGGTGCCCTTGAGCAAGGCCGGAAACCCCCAAGCTGCCCGCAAGTGAGGAGCCGGCCGTTCCGAACACATTGTGTGCTGAAGTGAATGAAGGCTTTTAAAAAGGGAAGTCGTGTTCAACCACTATCAGAAAAGGCCCCGCTGTAAGAGTTCTCGCAATCAAGTGCTTTTTTTTTCATCATTTCCTGTTTCTGTGCAGCATATTTTAAATGTCTACGTAGTGATACTTTGGGATTGTTGGTTTTTCAGCAGGGAATTTCTTCAAAGCTCTGTTTTTCTCGAAGGGGACTTTCTCTTTGTGTAATGAGTTATAAAAAAGATCTTTTCCAGTAAAGTATTAGTATAAATAACTGAAAATGTTTTGCCTTTAATAATGTTATTACTCTGCTTATTGCTTTTCTTTTTACTAGAGCTACGATCAATGGAATAATCGATCAGTGGATCGACAGAAAATTAAACGGCAGCAATTTAGACAATCAATGAATATAAAAAAGCAACATATCGGCATCTGACTATTGTTTGAAGACGGTCTTCACAGGGAGTGACACCTTAAGATCAGCTAGACCCAAATTAAGACCGTGATCATGTCAGTAATGGTGTTATGAAGTGGTGCATATTAACTGTAATGAAGGGATTCTCTGTTGCTGCAGGGACAGGTTAGTTCCTGGTTTAAAGGTTTGGGTCTGTACGTAGAGGTGTGTGTTTATTTATGACTGCCAGGCAAAATTTTCTCAATTAGCTTCAGACATTTGGGAAAATCCAAGTGGTTTTGGGCCGACGCGTGTTTATGCTGTCTGAGACAGCGCTGCGCATGAGGAACCCGAGCCTGCTCCTCTGCGGTCCCTCCCACGGCAGCGTGACAGGCAGCAGAGAGGCGTTCACTTTCATCCCAAATATACCGTGTAGAGTCTCACACGCTTTGGCGTGGCTTTCTTCCAAACACATTTGTGTGTCTCTCTTTCTCTCTCTCCATCCCACAGCTATGATTTTGGCATCAGGGTTGCACCCACTCTCTCCCTCCGGCCCGGGATCATGTTACCCTGCCATTAGTCAGTCGTTCCCCCCTCGACTGTGCTCTATGTCAGGCGTAGCGGAGCCTGCCTGCCTCCCTGGACCACAGCTCAACCACAGACTCCCCTGGTCAGTGGAGCCGCTCCAGCTATGGCACGGACTCCCTGGAAAATGATGCAGAGCAGCGAGACTAGCTGCAGTTTTACAGCTGTATTTTCAATTTAACACTGGGTGAAGGAAACTCCTCTACTGCAGGACAAATGGGTTACACCCACAACCCAAGAGTGTTCACCGGCGAGGCCGTGAGCTGCACTACTACTACAACAAGCCCGGCCCCTTCCGTGTACCATGCGTCACCAGTCCGGTGATTTGTGGGCCCTCATCGTTTTATAGTTATGTAATGCCGGATCCCCTTGACGAGTAAAACCTCTTGTTAAACCCCCCACGCCGCCCCATTCCCATAAAAGTGAGTGATGCAGGCTGTGGTGCTATCCCGTTGTGGTCGGCCTGGCTCCCTATACGGCACGTGTCACTGGGGTGGAATGGGGCTCCGTACAGGTGGCATGACACTGCAGAAATTCCACTGACTTGGCTTTATTGCTTGATTAATGCACGCAGCGCAAAGCTGCTGAATCTGCGTGGGATCCTATAGGTCTAATTTACGAGTCAGTGAAGGTGTATACCTGCGTCTCTCCGCCTGTGCCCTTTTCATAGGGTGTCAACTTTTATAGAGGCTACAGCATCCTCCTCCTATTAAGCCTGTCGTGCACTCTAGTGGAGCCATAACTCCACCCTCTGCTCCCGCCAAGCTCTCGGCTCCTCAGTAATTTATTTAGGGTCCGACGTCTGTGCGTCCTGCTAGATGCACGGCTATCGCATCGCGGGCCCGCTCAGGCTAGGCTACTCCTCTCTAATTGAAAGGGAAGCAGGCATTTTCTGGAGGCCAGTGGCGTGTGCGACGCTCGTCCCTCTGCTTGTTTTACAGTAATGAGACATCTGGGGGGGGGGGGGGGGGGGGCTGGAGAGCAGAGCTGTTTGGAGAGGGAGAAGCAGCTCCAGAGCCCTCTGGCTTACAGGGCTGTCAGACACAACAACGGAGCTGACTGCGTGTTTACTCGTGTCTGTTCGTGGCTGTTTTTGTTCTGCTCCAACACCATCTCGGCAACACTAGTCTCAGTCGCCAAGCTAATGTTAGGTGAGATTTATTTCATTGGAACGAATAGTAACATATAGGCCAAGGGTAAGGCTATTTAAAGGTCTGGTAGAGAGAGTCTACTAATGTTCGGCTCACGTGACCCGTCATCTCCACTATAAAGCAGGGTATGAGATGTGGCGCTGCCACTGCAAATTATTATTACTTCAGATAGAAGTTCTGTTTTTTTTTCACCATTCCAAGGCCTGAAAACAGGATTGAATATATTGGATACTGTTACATGCCCAGCTTATTTTTGCCCACTAAACAAAAGCCTTGTGAATGCAGCGTGCCGTCCGTCACCGGGAAGTGCGGCCTTTGTGAGCCATAAAATGTATGATCGAATGAAAAATCGCCAACGTTACTTTTTCAACTTAATTAGTTAACTCCATCCTTGAGGTTAGCGCTAGCTCTCTGCTTTGGGATTGGGACTTATTCAATTCTTAAAGTACCGGTACTAATAAAATGGGATATCGTACCATTTTTAAACAGCAGTGTATGATACCTTTTCTAGAATCAGTATACTGTGCAACACTATCAAACACATGAACATTATGTTGCCCCTAAATTGTGCCAGCCCCTGTCTTCCAATGTGCCTTCATTGCTGCTTCTTTCTTGTACCATTCCAGTTTTATACAGCAACATTTGTTTTAGTTTATGGCTACACCCTGACAGGGTGTAGTTTTATGGCACTCAGAGTTATGTATAGATAAATGTCTGGTGGTCCTGGCTGAACACAGTGCTCGAGTGGTACAAACACGAAGGCCAGTCGCAGTGGCATTCAGTAAATATTCTTAGCTTTTAGCTCGTCCTGCCACCTTGTCTGTGTGCCCAACGCTTCAAGCAGCCATGCTAACTGGCCTTGCATTGCCCGTTTCACACAGCAAAGTTGACCTGGCGGTGCATTAAGGCCGGTTTGCAGTTACACTCCAGATCCAGTTGGACACGCTAAGCCCTCGACAGCTCACCAGAGACCTCTAAATTACTGCTTTTCACGGGCAGAAAAGCACCTCTCATGTTTGAGGGGAGGAGAAATGGTTTGCAAATCTTATATCTTTGCACTTGTAGAGTAAAACCAATCACGTGTACGCTCCACACGTTTGATCCTACTCGGGAAAGTATACGGTCACTCTCCGAAAAGGTACAAAGTTGACGAACCGTGGCAAAGGTACTTGAGAGGTTTAAGGTTAATACTAAACTGCTGTAATCCATTATTTGGTTGGTTTGAGAGCAGAGATAGCAATGGTTCAGCATGTAACTGTCAGTACTAAATGATTGCTTATTTCCTGCCAGAGTAGGAGGGGAGGTGGTGAGGGAGTAATAGCAAGCAGCTGCCTCAGCTGGACCTTACCGTTCCTTTCTGTCAGCCTGGTGTTCGCTCCAGCTAGCCCGCGTGCCAAAACACCTACTTGTGCTCAAGCTCCGCGCCGCCCATTCGAGAGACTAACCGACGAAGGTGACTGTGAGCAAAAAGCTCGATCCGCCTCGATGAGCAACGACTTCCCGCGAGGCCTTGTTGGAGTGAGCAGTACGAACAAAATGAAAAGCGGCATTGTTTGTCCAGCGAGTTCACCCAATGCCCGCTGCGTATGACGATCCTTTTTTACATTTTTTTATCCTGTGGCTTTGCTTTGTGATTAGCTAAACGCCCGATCGATCCCCCAGGTTGAGGTAGCCGGAAGGAAGGAGCCATATTTATCCCGTAGCGAGCAGGAGCTTGCAGGATGGTGCACCGGCTGTCCCTCTTTTCATTGGTAAAACGATAAACGTAAATCTGTGAAATGTGTCCGTGTGATATAAGTCAATAGGGGGGGGGGGGGCCGCACCACTCTCCTCCGGCGGTAGAAAATAGAGAGCCGGAGCTCTGTGGGGTTTGCTGACATTTGAGGAAAAATGGTATAAAAAAAAGCTCTCCTTCAACAAAGGGAGACGGTGTCACAAGTGCAGGATTGTTGCTCTAAAACTGGGAGCGAGGATCCGGGAGCTTCAGAGGAGCCCCCCCCCCCCCCAGCAACGCGGAGGGACCGTGTATAGGGCTAATTCACGGCTAATTAACCAAGTAATTAAGATCAGAATCTCTGCTCGGAGGAGGACTCTAAATGGTCTATACGTTCAAATAAGGGCATCAAACGGAAATCCTTTCCATTCATGAAAGGGGGTAAAATGAAAGCGTTCAGACCCTCTCCTCTGCTCTCAGCGTGTCACACGAGGGACATCCGTTGAAAAGAGACAGCCACTGTTACGGCGCGTTAAAGCCCTCGCGCCATCAGAAGCACTGTTCATAATGCATTCGCTATACATATTTCAACCTGAGTGAATTTATTTCAATAAATAATGTCACTCCAAGGACACGCTTCGATCTTTCCACGGCGGCCGCGCTGACTGTAAGCCACACCGTATTATCTCATTCCTCTGGTAGCAAATGATAGATTAACAAACAGTTTATAAACAGGGCGCCGAGCATCTCCACCGTTTTATCATCGCCGCACACTGCCGGAATAACCTCCCTTCATAATGGATGTATTCTCCAGGTTTATTCTGCTGCTACAAGCTGTGGGGATATCTATGGGTATGGCCATAATGTTGGGGTTTACTGGGGAAATTCATATAGTGGGCGATTTATGGCTGGGATTAGGGTTTTCTTGTAGTCAGTATTTAGGTGGTGCTGTCATTAGTTGCGGCTCTCTAAACGCTGCTCCTTGAGCAGAATGCTTCACTGGACTTTGAAGAGGGGCTGCAGCGCTCTCTCATGTCATGTCATGTAAGCGGCCTTGGGTCCCCTGAAAGGCGCTATATAAATTAAAGTTATTATTATTATTATTATTATGTTAACGGTCAGTGTTTGATTTCCACAAAGAAGACACTATAGGAGCCACTTTAATATAGCCACACTCCAGTCTTCTTCTTTTTTAAGGATGGCAGTGTTTGTTGGTCAGTGAGTCAGTCCATTACTCTGGAGCAGTGCTGCTCCTGTTGACGACCAGAGGATGGATCACCGTGACATTTTGCTCCGTTATTCATGGGTCTCAATGAACCCTGACCTTTACTCTAATGCCACCAGCAGGTCAAAGGTTCCACTCATTGAGTGAAAACATGTTCTCCAAAGTTGGTTTCCAAACTGTACAGTAGTTTATAAAAACGAAACGGAAGAAACGCACTATATGTAAAACTGAAATGGGAAGTAGAACTGAACGTTGAACTGTCGAAGAGTGATTGGCATTCCATGTGTAGAACGCAACAAACATCCACCAGCTCTAGAAGATGGAGGGAATTCGGTTGGAAGAACTTAATCCGCTTTTTTATAACACCCCACATAAAACACAAACGGTTGGGTAAAGAGCAGCCATGCTGGAGACAGTGTGGGCAGATGAATGCTAACTACTGTTGGGAACGTAAAGGAGCGTGTTTGGGTTATCAGCATTTAAGAAACTGAATTCTTGACATCAATAGAATTATTAATGTATGTAACAATTATTAATGATTACTAATAACAACGGGGCACCACCCTGCGGACAGGGACCAATAACCAAACGATAAAACTAAGTCTCATAATTAGTGGCCACTCGTAATGTCAATAGTCGGGTGCGACTACACATTCAGTGACAGTGAAGGGTTGAATTCGAGCACAGACTACTAGATACAGTTTCATCAAATACATATGCACAAGTAATCACAGACGACTGCTCCTTAAAGTATAACAGAGTTTATTAAATCAAAATAATAAATTATCAAATCAATTAATATAGCAACCAACAAACGTTATCATACAATTTTATATGCCTAACTAAAGAATGAATAAAATGGATGAGGGTGTATGTCTGTGTGTGTGTGTGTGTGTGTATGTCTGTGTGTGTAAAGAAAGGAGAGTCTTAAAGCTACAGCTAAAGACTACAAAGATGGCGGCGTCGAGTGACGCGGACCGAAAGGGGAGGGGCCTTAAGATACTACAGCTAAACTACCACCAGATGGCGGAGTCGAGTCACTCGGACAAAATGGCGGTGAGACTGCTGTATGTAATCACGTGTGCCGATGCACACGTGTGTTGTGAGGCGATCGTTTGAACGGGGATTCCCCAGGGGCAGAGATGGGAGCTGTGTGTGTGCGTGTTACGTGAGAGGAGGAAGAAAAGAAAAAAGGATCACGGATGCGGATTCGTTACGCGGGCTGAGTGGGCCTTTACTCAGCGTGGAACACTGTCGTTTCGACCAGCGAAATGGCTTGTGACCTGACAGGGTTTGATGAGGGTTTGATGGTTTGAGGGCCGCGGCTCCCTCGTGGCCCTCAAACCAGTCGGTTGCCAGCGTCGTGCTGGAGGTAGGAGGCTGGTGTGTCTTCATATGTCCAAGGACGGGTCCCAGGGCGAAGAGAGCGTTGTGTGCTCCCTGTTCGACGGAGGTCGAAGGGAAAAAGCAAGGAGGTGTGATCTGCAGGCAGTTTTGTTGGACAGTGGTTGAACCACAGGGGTCCTGGGGTCTCTTGGCCTTCGGCCAATGAGATTGCAGCGGTGCATTCAGGTGACTTCAGGAACCATAGTTTTTTGGGGGGGGAAATTCACACCCTAGTGTGAAATTCATTCAGAGGAGGTTTGCTCTCATCAAACTACAAATCAGGATGAAACCTTCGCTTGAAAAAGGGAAGGCCTGATTCTCTTTGTTCACAGCACATGTTGAAGCCATATGGTCAGACCCCAACATCACTCACACATGTTCTGGACATGTATAAAAATACAAGCATTCTGGGACAGAGTTATTCAGACTGGAGGAGATTCTATGCTGCAAGATTCCCAGGGACCCCCGGATTGTGTTCCTGGGAATGATACCTGGCGACATAATTCAAAAATACTTCTATCTCTTTAAAATCCTGACACTCATGTAAAAAGGCCATCACAAGGAGCTGGTTGAAAAGTGACCCTCCAAGTCCAGGACAGTGGCTGGACGTTGTGGAGGAAATATATTCTATGGAAAAATTGAGTCTTTTTCTAAGGATCAAATGGGGGGGGGGGAAGCAATCTGACAATGTTTGCATGTCCTGTTGTAACCTGGGTGCCGTACATATGTGTATGCATGCACCATGTCAGTAATCAGAATTCTGGCAAACCCCTTGTATGTAACCATGGCTTGGTTTGTGTGTCTGGGTCAGAAGAGGAGGGAATAGGCCTCTTACAGTGGAACTTACTGGTTCTCTGCTCAGGGTACAAAGCAAACCCCTGTTTCCTGAGCTGTCTTGTGCAATTTGTGCTGAGCTCAGTGCAGCTCCGGAACATTTCCACTTATGTTTCACCTCTGTCCATACGCTCTGTCAGAAGACACACCAGGTCGAGACTGTGATGGGAAAATCCAAGCTGATGAGTTTAGAGGCCACTACCTTTATTATTTTTCAGTGCTTTTCTTGTATCACATTTGAGCCCTGGGTCTTCACACATCAACTTTCTGAGCGAGGATGTAGGTAGAGATCAAAACAGTGTTACTCTCAAGAGAAGTGAAACTTTCTTTTCAGGTTCTTAAAAAAAGTCGTGCTAAATTAAGCATTTGTAAAAATCTAGTATACCTATTAATGCCAACGTGCTGCCTTTCAGGTTGCAGCCGAAATTCGTCACATAACCCAAATCACTTCCTCTTCTCCTTCCTCTCAGGCAGGAAAGGGTTACTCTCCACGTTTCCTGTCCAATTCCCAGAGCTCCGGCTACGTTCTGATTGCTTTCTTGATGTTAAACATTCCCAGGCTCCTATAACCTTCTAGCTTGCCTCGACCGTCCAAGAGCCGTCCCAGGTGAACGAGTGGGCGAACCTCCTGTTTTTAAGGATAAAATCTCAAAAAATTCTCACAGGGGGTGGGAGACTGGAGGGAGAGGGGCAGGGGGACGTGGGATGGGAAAGCATTTTTTTCTTTGCATTCCGTTCGGTTGGTGTAAGGCTGTGGGAAAGCATGTTTTCCCAACCATGGTTCGTTTGACACAGCCTGTCCCGGGAAGTAAGGCTGTGCTCGAGCTGAAGGTTTGATCGTGAAAAAGCCAGGCCCGGCATGTAGACCCATTTAAAGAGCGAGGGAATAAATAAATACGAGTCAGTCAACTTCAGGAACACGCTTCTCTGACTCTCTGGATATCGAGGTTAACACGTGCTTCCCTTTTAAAACGTCACCTCTTTTATATTTTCTTCCACGGCTCCTTCCCACTCACTTCCTTCCCTCCCGAGACAGCTGATCGACGGCTGAGTTATGGTATCTCGCCTGAGTCAGCGGAGCCTTCGCATCAGTCATGAAACAAACGGGATCCAGATTGAACTAACACGCCTGCGTGGAGGCTGCGATGTGGATGTGACCCAGGGGCAGAGCTGGGCCAAGCCGGACTATATTTAGCCCAGCGTTGCGCAGGCTAATTGCCCTCCCAGGCCTAATCATTTCCAGGCTCTGCAGCTCACAAATGACTGGAGGGGAGGCCAAACACCCACTAACCTCATGTTAAAAAGACGCAGGATCAATGGGGCTGTCGGAGGGCTCCGCAGACAAGACGAATTAGCACAATATCCATCCTCCCCGTATGCTATTAGATGTTCTGTATGCGGATCGTAGAGTTCAGTGTTGCTGTCCGCCGTTGTGTATTAATTGAATATGTGTTCCTGTTACTGTATCAGTCATTTGAAGAGCTTTGGCAGCATCCTCCACAGGCGACACTGGGAGGCTGTCTTCAGGTTATCCCTGCTTCTGAATGATAAATCCCTCCGCTGCTGCCTCCCACAGCCAGCTTAGCTCCTCCACGTGAGCCTAGCCCGGGCTGAAAAGAGAAAAGCACCAGTGCCTCGGAAGCTCTCCTTAGCTGCGGAGTTTGGTTGGTGGAAAAAGTTTACACCCCCCTCTTATGTGTGAGTTCCTGTTCGTGTCAAGTTGCGTACGTTTCCTGTGTGGTTCCTGTCCCCGAGACTTGCCCAGGTTATACAGCGGGCACATGAAGGCCCGGGTCAGAGGGTGAGGGGATGGAAGGGTAAACAGCTCGCCTCTCTGCCTGAAAACCAGCCCAAAGCTTCCTTCCTGGTCTAGTTCCCAAAGGCATGCTGGGAAACTATTTTTTCCAACCAGTACAAAGACCAGGTGGATAGCCAATGGTGAAAAGGATGATGTCTTGCTGCTGCTGGCCCCACCTGTATGATCTGTCCTTAAAGCCAGTCGCTGTGTCGCCATCTTTAGCATTTTAAAATGTCTCATTGCTAACATAACGAGGGGCCCCATCTTCTCGACACAAATGCGGCCTCTGCTAACGAGTGCAGCATTGAGTTTGGATACAGCGTGGTCACAGAGATTTAGTGGTGGTGACGGTCTTGCTCGGATTACCTAGATGTTTGTGACTGTTTGGTTCTTCAGACAGCAAAACAAACCACGTACTGACTAATATACATCGAGACAATTCACAAACAATCAGTTCTATTTGTTAATCTAATCCACAGGCAGTAAATTGATTTATTTTTCTCAAATTAAGAAATTAGTGATATGATGTTTTTGAGAAATTGGTAGCTATAATTGTCACCAGTCTTATGGTGTATGAGGACAACTCGGTATCATCTTCAAGCCGTTGTGTCGTTGAATAGTCTCCTAATTAGGCTCGGCTATCGTGAAGGCTGAAATCCTTCAAACATTTGCCTCCGTATCTTGGAGGCCGTAGGCTGCGCAGTCAAAAGGTGAGCTGAGAGCCAGAGGAGGAGGGACAGAAAGAATAAGTCAACTGTGTTTGTCAGCTTTTTAAACCCCTGAAATTGATTCTTCTTCTGCGCTCTTTATTCTAATGACACGCTAATCCTCCCCTTCCCCTCTTTTATAAATAGAGCCTCTTATTTTCCCAGCTCCGCCGTGCACTGCTTCTGAAAATTAGCACTCGTGATGAGTCTGCGCTCTCGCCAATCAATTTGCCACCAAGTCCCTCCAAAAAGGTTACCTGTGGCAACCAAGCCGCGGCCACGTAACTTAGAATTTTGCCCTCTCCTGCCAATTACCATTCAGCCCGTTAAATGAACGGCCCTGTCTGGAGAATCAGCTGAATGAAATGACAAAAAATATTGAGCTGAATAGTTCCGTGATTTCAGGGCGTTTGTCACGGGGCGAGGAGGCTGATTGGTGCAGGTGGTGCACAGGGATAAAGGAGGCGTGTCAGCCCTCGGGGCTACTTTAATCATATTAGTAGAGATCCGCTTATTTATGAGGACCTAAGTTATTCATGCTCGGCACCGGCTATCCATCACGACAGCTAGGCTGGCTCACTGTAGCATGCAACAGTCACGGAGCGGAGTTGTGCTGCTACCAGAGTAGCTGATAATCACACTCTTTAGTCATCCACTACTGTAAGGCAAGGCAAGGCAAGTTTATTTGTATAGCACATTTCAACAACAAGGTAATTCAAAGTGCTTCACATGAAAGCATAAAGGCAAAAGTAAAGGAGATTTAAAACATACATTGAAACAATAATCGATGTCTCCCTGAGACATTACGCTGCACGCATTCAACCATACACTGCCGCAATTCTGCAATTACTCGCACACAAACCACGTCTGGAAAAGATCTCTGCCGATCTGCATTTTATAGTGTACGCCTTGCACGAACTCGGTCCCGGAGGAAATGGCGATATATTGTGCACTCCTTTTAAAACCATTAAAAGCATCAAAACATAAGGCAAAAGAAAAGGAGATTTAACAGCAATTAAGAACAGTGTAGGAAATAAAATACAGTAGTAAAATACAGAAATGCAGAAATTGATGCATATATTAATTGAATGTGGTTCAATTAAAGGCAGCAGCAAACAGAAAAGTCTTCAATCTTGATTTAAATGAGCTCTCTGTAATATTGTTATTTATTAATTATTATTAAGTTATTAATACTGTAATATTCATTCGGATCATAACGCAGGATTATTATGCCGGCGATTGGCCTGCCTGTTCTCCTTTTGACCAAGTACCTGCTGTTTTTGTTTTGGTGTAGCAGTTCCCTCTGATTTCCCCTCCCGCCACCCTCCTTTTGTTCGCATGCTTGGAACGATGTAGTTGGTAAAATGCATCGAAAGGCAAAAGTTTTTTGTAGCTGTTCAAAAGGTGCTAGAATGAGATAAAGGTGCTTGAATACTGCTTGTCAGATGGTACCCCGCACCTTTCCGGAGTCAAAGTTAGGTGATGTTCGTCAATTTTTTGTACTGAAACTGACAATCTGATGATCACATTTTACAATTGACGGCCGGCTGTTACCCCTCACACGGTCAACACATCATATGAACTAGTTCTTTTCCACGCCTGTATGCGGTCTCTCCTCGAAGAAGACCTTCACCGTGTTGCACTTGGTTGTGCACAAAACAACTGACCCCAATGCATCAGGCAACGGTGCTCTTTTGGCAAATCAAGTGTTTCTTTTGCTTTTTTAACTTTTTTTTTGTTCATGCTGTGCTACTTTCGGTCTCCATGGCCAGTAAAGAGATCCAGCTCAACAAGACATACTGCCCCGACCGTCGATGAGACCTCACCTGCTAGGCCTCGCAGTGACAGGTTGAGAACAAGTAGCATTGGACCTTTGACCTTCTGAACTCTCCCTTTTGAAAAGTGTTCTGGATGTTTCCTAAATTTCTGAAAAATGTCATAAAACCGTATTCAGGAAAAAAAACCAAATATGAATATCCAGGCCTCTTGTTATGAAGAGCTAGGTCCTTTTTGCAGAAATACAAGAATGCACTCACGTGTTTCAAATCTAATTTGATTATGTTTTTCAGCTATTTTGATATATTTTGTTGTCGCAGCCCAACTGTGGGCTGTTTACCCCTTCGGCTCGTTCTGAGAAGACAAACAACATTAAGAAACCAGAAGGAAATCATAGTTTTAGGTCATGGAAGTGGTCCAACCCTGCTTTGAAAAGTCATGAGAAAGATGTGGAATTTATAATATCAAAGCTACAGTAGGTGGATGGGATGGAGAGGATGCACATGTGTTTTTAGATCCCACTTGATTTCATTTGCAGGTGATTATTTGTTCATCTGGCTTTGGTCTTGACGTTTGACAGACGTTACCTCTTTTGACTGTGGAGCCCCGGTGATAATGGCTTCATTTTGCACCGCAAAATACATCCGTGGAATTGGAGCGAACACACACACACACACACACACACACACACACACACACACACACACACAGGGCTTTATTGTGTGTTTGTGCTGCTGTTGGTGGCTGGGCAGGTCTGCGGTGTGTCTGGGTTGCTCTGATAGCGCTTGTTCCTTTTGAGGGCCCCAACATGCATGGATAACGACACCAGCCTCGTCCAGAGTCTGATCTCAGGCCAGCGCGAACCCGTCCAACGTCTCGGCTGCCAAGGACCTGGGCAGAATAGAGATACAGCCGCGGTTGATTGGTTGAGCACATCATCAGACGTGTAACACAGGCTTGATGGCTGATAGCGCCGGCCCTCCCTGCTCCGGCTCTTCGCTGGCACACAGCGATCCCTGGATGCGCCCTCGGAGGACGAGCCCACCCCTCTCGTCTCCCTCGTCTTCCCTTGATCTGCCTCAACCGGCTCCTCTCCCTCACCCTCCCCCCTACCAGTTCCCCTCTGTTCTTTCTGTGCCTCTCCCCCCCTCCCTTGAAAACCGTCTTTCTTCGCCTTCTCCCCTCCCAGTTTCTCGTGAGATCCACAGGGCCATATTTTTATCGCTTTTCTGCGGGTCCTGCGAGGGGAACCTTGAGGGTCTCAGTGGGATCAATTTAAAAGGGAAGAGCTTGTCTCTCCTCCTCTCCTTGGCCCTCTCGGCTGATTGGGTCCGCTCGCCAGGAACTTCCAGGCTTTTGATCTCAACCGCCCCCACCCACCCTCTGCTTGAAAGTTTTTGTCGGAGCGTGGCTCTAAAAAACAAAAAGAGAATAAAATCCTGTTCCACTTTCTGAGAAATGTGGGCCCCATCCCCGTTCTCTGCACCTGCGAGAGAGAGAGTGAAAGATTTGTAAACCCACTGGGTGGTACTCACAATCTATGGCGTGATTGACTTCTCCTTTGAAGATCTGAGAGCGATCCGTCTCTTCAGGTGGAGGTACGCCGAAGAGGACCCGCGGTCCTCGGGCAGCTCGCTTGAACAACCCGGTGAGAAGTTGCTGGGAGCCGTGTGGGGATCGGCTCTCTGTGTTACAAAGAGGAGAAAGGTACGAGGTGCTGCCTGGGAGCGCTCCCATGCTGAGCCTTCGTTGAGCCCTCCTTTGTACGACATGAAGGAACGGTGACTACAAGAGGGACTACATTAGACCAGTGATTCTTAACCATAGGGCCGCGGCCCATGATAGGGCCGCGGCCCATGATAGGGCCGCGGCCCATGATAGGGCCGCGGCCCATGATAGGGCCGCGGCCCATGATAGGGCCGCGGCCCATGATAGGGCCGCGGCCCATGATAGGGCCGCGGCCCATGATAGGGCCGCGGCCCATGATAGGGCCGCGGCCCATGATAGGGCCGCGGCCCATGATAGGGCCGCGGCCCATGATAGGGCCGCGGCCCATGATAGGGCCGCGAGGGCCATGGGACCGCATAGGTTATCAATTGAAGACACCAGAGATATCACTTTTATCCATGAGACGCTCAGACCCGACAACGTGCTAGCGGATGTTACCATGGAGCTACTGCCTTCAGAAAACGCTCGTACTTATAGTGCAAACCTTATCCTCCTCTTCCATAAGCCGTCAACCAACGTTTGCGTAACTGAGCTTTTCTCATTCTCGTTCGTGCGCTCGGTCGCAGCCATTAAGCACAGCAAGTCCGCTACTCACACACCATGTCTTCCACCATATATACATAGTTTTTGCAATTTGCAAAGGCTAAAAATAAAAGGAAAATAATATAATATCAAAATATAAAGGGAGAAACACCTTTAGTGTGTCAGAATATCATGTGGTTACCATGTGTCCATTTGGGTCTCCAAATGTCCTTTTAGAGCTCCGCCTGGATCTCTTCATGGAAGAAAGACTGTAGAATGGTCATACTTTGTCCAATCTTCTTCAGATTTGAGGCAGTTGTTCACTGATAGTGTAGTTGCAGCCCTATACTGTCCTTTACCTGTACAGATACAGCCACCGGCAGTTATTTATACTGAAAGATACTTTTTTATTTTATGCGGACAAAAATCTTAAATTTTTACTGACTCCAAAGGCCCACTGCTCTGTTTCTGTATGACCTACAGGTTGTCTGACACTTTTGATGCATATAAGTCAGTGTGGGCCCCGGGACACTTTGTACTTGAAAAGTTGGGCCCCGAGGTCAAAAAGGTTAAGAACCCCTGCATTAGACGACAATAACCAACCAGGGAGTGCTCTTTTCAGGCTTTTATGTTCCTGTTGGAAACCTAGAGCGCTGTTAATGGATAATCCAGGTTTATTACATTACATATTATCAACTTATTTTACTATTTGTCGCCATCATTCCAATCGGTTCTCATGTTGTATGGAATATGTATGGAATAAAACCCAGACCGTATCCTAGGTAGAAGAAGGCCACTTTCATGAAAATAAGACCCAAGTTGTAATAGATATAAAGAAACAACATTTTTCAGGCTTAGTTTAACGTCTGCAGCAAGTAATATTTCCTCAGCATATGATTATGTGAGTTTGTTGTGTAATAGAGGTGGTTTTCTGAGGAATGGGCAGTAGAAACACCTCCTCGGTCTCTTCTGTCTCCTGCCAGGTCACTGGAGGTCAGAAAGGCCCTACCTCACTGACCTCTCGTCTCTTGGGAAAACTCCAGTCATGACTCGGAATTCAAATTCAGAGTGAATTTAGCCCAACGTGGCCACAGGGTTTTTTAGCGCTTTTAGTTTTTTTTTTAGGCGGCGTCAAAAGAACATCACCCCGTCTCTCGCCAGTTGGCTGGAACCTGCAGCCGTCGTCTCCGCCGCCGAGCCGCTCGGAGAGGAACCTGACGGTTCGAGGCGGTTCGGTTACAGGCGCCTCTCTCGCCGTTAAGCAAAGCACCCCTCATTGTCAAGGCTCCTGGGTCCCTCGGTGATGACATCACCGGTGTAGTTCTGCACTAATTGAGGTTTAATGCTAGAGTAGAGAGAGCAGGGCTGTAATTTTCCCGCCCCGGCCTGGAATAGAGAAGACAGCTTTTCATGTGGTCCGGGTCTAATTTAGGCTGCGCTGCTGCAGCTGTGGGACACCTCACACTTTTGTGCTTCTCATTCTGCCTAGAAATAAAAAAAATCTAAAGTTTAAAAGCAGTTTGTTTATACAGTGATGTAAAGGACATGCCCAGACTTAGACGTACAGTAGTAGTGCTAGTCGATACACTGTTGCTAAGACATTAGAAGACTTTTCATCCAACAAAAACCACCAACGTTCCAAAGTAAGCCTGGAAGAAATAAATCCGTCCTCACCACCTCTGCCTAAAAACCGTTCTCCCTCTGAATGTAAAGCAACAGTGTAAAGCAACACAAATAGGCCCAACGTAGGCGGAGGAGGGGGAGCGCGAGGACGAAGCGGGCGTAATGTGAAGAGTGGCATTCTGTGTGTCATTACGCTGGCATGTCCACAGAGCCCGGGCGTAATCACATCCAGGCAAACAAACACGCGTCAGATGCACAGCTCGAGCTGCTCGTTATCCCTGCCGCCATATCGAGGCCCGTTTTAAGTGGAAAGCTTGAATCACAAGTGTAATCATTGACATTGCTAGCTGGTTACTGGACTGAGAGGGGGGGGGGGGGGCATCTGATAGCAGCAGGAGACCAGACAAGCTTAGGACTGTGTGGCCGTTACACTCTGTCTCTGGGGACAGACTGGAGACGGCTTGATGTTCCTTTTTCTTTCTACTCGTTTACTTCTGAAAGCAAAATACTGACGTCATTATTGATGCCATGACCATTAGAGAAGTAACCTGCAGCCCGTCTTTATAGACGTACAAGTTTGCAGTGGTACATTTACTAAAGTAATGTACTTTAGCACAGACTTGAGGTACTTGTGCTTTACTTGAGTATTTTCCATTTCATGCTACTTTTACTCCTCTACATTTCAGACTTCATTACATTTATTTAGACTTAAGTCATTCAGATTATTAATACAGAATATAACTAAAACTCTGTATTCTAGTGGATTAGGCTACCCAGCAGTATATTAAGTCATTCATATTCACTCCTACTTTACCAGCTGCAACATTAATCATTTTAATCCAACGATATACATTATTCTGAAATACTTTGACTTTTGTTACTTTTCAGTATACTTTGATGCTAATGCTTTGTACTCTTACATGAGTATTTATACAGCGTGGTACTTTTCACTGAGGTAAAATAGAGATGCCTGCCATCACAAATGTGTCCTAACAGATTGTACCATGAGAATAACTAAGGTATGTTTCATCATTCAAACCACAGAATTGTCCAATGTGCGAACTCTTGGAGCTGATCCAAACATCACTCACGGAGAGATGAGATGAAACAGAAGCTGCCTGGCAGCGGCTCGCTGTGATCAGCCCTCGTACGGAGGAGTTTGTGAGTGAACAGGAAAATAAGCCGGAGACGTGTCGTCGTGCATTTGGGTATCAGAGGCGCTGTAATGTACAGTGGCCTCGGGGTGTGATTTGGAAATGAAAGAGCGTTTTGTGATTAACTCTCAGCGCACACACACTGATCCATTGTAGCAGTCGGGTCTAGCTGGCCTCTGCTTGGGCCAAAGCCTGTTAACTCCGATTCAGAGCGTAGGGGCTGGTAATGAGCACTGTCAGAGAGAGCCGGCCGGGGTGGTTCTGCAACTTAACCATTGAATTCCCACTCGGTGTCAGCTGTGTTTTGTTTGGCATTTTTTCACTTTTGGTTTCGCTTTGCAGTCGGCGCAAATCCTGGACTTTGTGATTTAAAGTCGAGATGAAACCTCGATTTTGGCAGCTTAGCCATCACTATCTCTGTTTTTGCCACGTCATCATCTTGGTTTCTATTGTTGGTCGTCGTCATTGTTTTGTTTTGTCAACCAAAAGTGACAGGAGAGGGTGGCGCAAAGTACAAACAAACACTGAGTAAGACATTTTTAAGCGAGAAAAAGGTTTAAATTAACTTGCTGTGGTAGAGACCTGTCAATCACTGTGTAGCCCCGCCCTAAAGCATCCCCTGCTTTATGGTCTGTTTGACTCTAAAAGGACCATAATGTATTAAATGAACATCATGCTGTATTGAAGAAGACTTGAAACTAGAGATTGAGACCATAAACTCATGTTTACCGAATGCCCTTTTCTACAAACTACCTTCACAGTGATGTGTGATCACAGGTAAATACATAAAAAGATATTGGTTAAATAAATTGTAGGTAAATCATGTTACTCAGACTTGACGGTGGCTGCTTTTACCCCTCTTACCTGGAGTGAATAACTCCGTCTTTCAAAGCGTAGCACCTCAAGAGGCACTCCTTCAGGACTTGAGTACTGGCACACTTGGTGACACATTTCCTGTGACTACTTCATAATAAAAGTCAATTTGTGTTTTGCCAGTTGAATGCTTTTAACGTGAAGCTGTAGCAGTAGACAATGTTCCAATTTGCATTAGCAGCAATTTAGTTCGGCACATTTTTGTAATACTGCAAATATATAAATAACGCAATACTTTCATTAATGCGCCACAGGCTCAATCCCCATTGTGTTACCTCATTTGGGAATAATTATTTTCTTTACAGACATTTATGTTGATGAAATCTTTGAGATTGCCACTGAACTGGAGTTTTCAGGTATTAGGTATTAGGAATTGGGTTTTATTGCAGTTTGGTTAAAATGAAGGTGCGGCCCTCGATGTGATCTTCAATATTTTGAGTAGAAGTTATGTACTGTGTATATGCGTAACTTCAAAATAATTTTCAGTATCGTACACCCAAACTCCCCTTGAATAAATGTCTTTTTTTGTCATGAATAACAGAGCTAAATCAATGAATTATTACATTCGGGGGAACAGAAAATACAAAGTGACGTCACTGACATCATTCAAACGATCGGTGCTCTGTGCGTTTGTCCTCGAGGTTTATATCCAGAGCGGTTGTTTTCTTCACGGTGAGCATTTTTCCCATGCGCGTCCCCATCCCGCCTCATTAGAATCGGCTTGTTTCGAGTGGATGACTTGCTGCGTTTGTCAGATTTTTTTTGAGTTCATGCAGCACACAAAAACAGAGCGCGGTTCCAGCATGGCGTGTCCTGGACTCCCATTTCTCAATAATTTATCCAGACAACTTGAATGAATATGCACTAAAAACCCCTTTCTGGTGCTCTTTCTCTCTGTGTGTGTGTGTGTGTGTGTGTGTGTGTGTGTGTGTGTGTGTGTGTGTGTGTGTGTGTGTGTGTGTGTGTGTGTGTGTGTGTGTGTGTGTGTGTGTGTGTGTGTGTGTGTGTGTGTGTGTGTGTGTGGCAAATGTGCGGCTGTGTGTATGCAGCTCTTTCCTGCCTGAAACAAAGGAGGTGTCAGGGCGAATTAGGCCCCCCTACGACTGAACGCCCAGAGAGCTGAGAGATGCACCGCAGGTTCTGCTGAGTCGCACATGAGCCACGGTGTCTGCCTCCCCCCTCCACCGCTCCACTCCTGAGTTGCCCTAACAAGGTTGTTGGATGAGGATAAGGCGTGTTAAATGAATAATTTACACAGAAGAGCGCTCCTTATTTATTTAATACGGCTGGATCTGACTGAGTGGGCAGCCCCGCGTCCCCCGACTGCCAAGACACTGGCTAAACGAGCGCTCGCTCGGCTTAATGGAGGGCCAAGGCGACAGGCATTTAGAGAGAGCAAAGGGGTACATGGGAGACTGTGTAGAGTGTGTGTGTGTGCGCGCTTGTGAAACAGGCGGTGCGGAGCCGCGCTCGTGTGTGAATCTTGTCGCCGCTGTATGTACATTGGCGTCGCACCACGCTACTCTTCATACCTCTCTGCAACAGATCACATGAGAGACCCTCAACTGCTTCTGATGGACATCTAGAGAGTAACTGCACACTTGAACATGTTTTTTAAGCTATGAACTAAATGATGTAAATGCACTGAGATGAAATGCATCCATGCCAGTGTTAATATTGGTATTTCTTAACAAATTTATAAAAATCTCCATTTATGCTTGAAAATGGCTCAAAATGCCATATACTGCCTTGAAGAAGCCTGAATCTTGCCCGGTCAATTCTGAGATAGATCTGAAGGGTTGAGACTAATAAAACTAATCCAAGTCATGAAATGAATCTATACCAATGCCTCTAATCAGACCCCCGTCCATGGCCCTCCCCCGAGCCTCTCTGCGTCTGACTTTATTTGTAACCACTGTGTAGCTTTACAATCGCAGCTGATTGAGCGGCTGGCGAGTTAGCTCCTTCAGTAGCTCTGGCTCTCATGTCTGTGGAGGCTTTCGTCATACTGAAGTGGGTTTGGTTTTATCTCTCGGACCCTTAAGCAGGTTTTTTCCCATCTTTCAGCATTATGCAGTGGGCGGACTCAAGCTCATAATCATATCATTAACTATATTTAAACAGACGTTAATACATTGAATGATGATTCATCATCATATTCTTCACAATGTCTTCCGTTCCTTTTTATTTCAAAGTGCCATTTTTGAAAATGTAGTTTTTATGGTTTGGTATGAATCGCATCACTGAACTAACCAGCTAGCTACAGCTGCTAACACTCGCGCTAAGCTCACAAGCCAAACCAGCTAGTTAGCTTGTTAGCTAGGTAGCGTGCAACGCCCTATTGAGAGAAATAAAAGGAGAATTTAAGTATATTGTAAGCGTGTATACTGTGTGTATTTACTGCAGCAGCCTTTACCTGGTAGATTCAGAATGACTTTGATGTTGTTTTTGCTGTAGCTAACAGGAGCTAACTGGCTCATTCTGGCTGAGGTGACTTATGACCGCTCCAGTGTTATGAAAAGTGACATCAGGAAATAGAAGTGGGGCAAAAGGCCATTCAGAAATAATAAGACTTTTGACAAAGGATGTTTTAAAATGAACAACTCTATAATGAATTAACAATATGAAATAGCATTTCATAATAATGACGAGTTGTATTATTTATAGCTGAAATAATATATAGCCTTGTGTTTTTTTGTTGTATTTTGTCCACTTTATTTAAAGGTCAATGTTTCATGTCTTTACAGGGGGAGTGTGGAGAGGGGGGGGGACAGGACCACCACGTGGGCACCACCCAGAAAGAGGAGCAGCTGAGGAGGGAGGATCATCCAATCGGTAAACACTTTGTTTTTTAAAGAACAGCAGTTGTTTTAGGATACAATAAGGTACACGTCATGGCAGCGGCATTTTCTGTAATTATGTTCGCACAGTTTGCAGGACGTGAGACAGCGGGATGAGAGGAGGAATCTGTTTGATTGTTCGGAAACAAATGCAAGACGATTACATGTCAGGTTGTTGCATAACATCGGCCCTCTTGTTCTAGCACTTGAGGGAGGAAATAAACCGCTCCGGCCAACCGGGTTAAGATCAAAAATCCTTAAAATCTTCTCTCTGACATCTGGGTTTGTCATTTTCTTGCCCGTGTCCTCCTCATATTCTCCTTCTTCCTCCTGTGGAAAAGGCAGCCACAGTTCCCTTTTGTGTGTGTGTGTGTGTGTCTCCCAGGAGAATGAAATCCCACAGCTCACACTGACCTCATTATAAAAATAGCTCATCTATCCAGCCATCCCATTTCCCTCCATTTCCCCTTCTCCTCCGCAATCTCTTAGATATGTATCGTGATCCACTCTACCTTCCCCTCTCTCCTCTGTCTCTCCATCAGTGTTTGCTTTGGACTTAACGTGAGATTAAAAGCTTATGCAAGCCCTTGTAATGCAAGGTCCCCCCCCCCCAGCACCTGTCATTACCAATCTGCCCGTAATCCGGGATCATAAGATGTCTTTTAATCATAAAGCATCTCTGAGTAACATTAAAGACGTGTTTACACGATTCTTTGAACGTTGTGCCTTACTGTGGTTTTTTTCCCCCACAACCCCAGAACTCCTCTCCTCTCCTGGTCCACCTCAGCCAGTGGAGTAAGACCCCCCCCCCCCCCCCCCCCCCCCCCTCTGGACTCTAGACAAAGACGGAGACAGACAGACAGACACATTAAGGATTCACCAAATCTTCACGAAGCACAATTGCTTTGAAAGATGAAAACCCAATTCTCTTCGGAAGACTTTGTTTCTTTGTTCGGAAAGAAATGTGATTGCGCTTTTGTGCTGTTTTTTCCAGTAAAGCCTTGTTGTACATTCACAGTTCAACACATAGTCACCCCCGGTCAACACATAGTCACCCCCGGGAGCTCTTTCTACAAGCGCAGCACTGTCGACCACTGAGCCCCTCCACTGGAGCAGCTCGGCTACTAAAGATCTGCAGAAACAATAATTAGAATACAAATGATTATAAGTAGCAGTAAGCGTTTCACAGAGTTTAAGGTCTTCAACAACGGTGATTAGGGGTGGGGTGGGGGATGTCTTCACATTCAGGGTCTATTAAACTGCACCTGGACTGTATTTCATCCGTCGCCTCGTACCTGAAGCAACGCAGCCTCCTGCTGTTGGTTTAACGCATGGCTGATTGCAGTCGGAACAGAGTCCCTTGGAGCAGATTTAAGTTTCAAGGTATTTGAGTCCAAGTCAAAATTTCAAGTCATGTCAGAAGAAGCAAAGTGCAAGTCAGCCACAGGTCTTTCAGGTCTCTGAGTTCGGACACTTAAAATGACACGATTACCTCGCTCCCCTACGAAACCGCGTACAAACATGATGTCTGCACTCTCTCTCAGTGAAGCGCATCTAAAGTGTCCCACTTTAAAAAATGCAATGCATATAGAAGGAGTGTGGTACCAAAGCCTCGTAAAGTTTTTAAAGATTCAGGTTATGGGAAGTCCCGGGATACGGATTGTTGACTTCTTGCTGTGAAATAAAGCTACAGGTTTCAAGTCCTATTTGTATCTTAAATCCAAGTTTCAAGTGTGCAGTTCTGTTGCAATGTCACGTTTAATGTTGCCCATGATTTATTGTATAAGATAATACCATTAAAGGAATACTTTTCCCTCAACATGACCATTTAAATATCAATTACTCACCCCGTGTTACTTAGAATTGGTAGAGAAAAGTTGTTTTTCCTGCATGTCTACACGGTGAACAAAAAAAGGACAAAAGGCCTTGATGAATTGAAGTAAATGGAGCTTTAACATCAGCAAAACTTTATCAAATCGTTTAAAAACTTAACTCGTACAGATCTGACTACTTCCGGAACACATGCATCTTCGCACAAACCTTGCTATTTAACAAAGTTCCTCAAAACACAACCCTCATTTACTTTAATTCATCAAGACATGTCTCTATTATCTGATCATTCGTTCATCGTGGCATTCAAGAAAATGGTCAAGAATTGAAGGTAACACGCTGAGTCATTAATGTACAAAGGATCATTTTGTGGCCTGTCGCCTGCCTGGTGAAAATCTATTCTTTGCTTTGACAGTGTAGTGTTACAATCATAGACTGTATATAAGAAGTGACCGTAGTCATCATGACGTCACACATCGGTTTGAGGACTGTTGTTATGAAGCCCCGATTTTGCCGTCGCCATCTTGGATTACGACTGTCGCCATCTTGTTGTTTTTTGCCACCGATAAACCGAAGTGACCATATTTGGAATGTGGAGGAGTGACGTTGAGACGCCGTATACGGCTCTGATAGCGTCAGCGACCTGTCAATCACAGTAAGCCCGCCCTAAAGCATACTCCAAACTGGACCATAATGTACTAAATGAACATCATGCTGTATTGAAGAAGACTTGAAACTAGAGATTGAGACATAAACTCATGTTTATAATGTTTACTGAGGTAATACATCAAGAGAGAAGTAGAGTCATTTTCTTATAGACTTCTATACAACCAGAGGAGTCGCCCCCTGGTGGACACCAGAGAGAATGCAGCTTTAAGACACTTCAGCATTGGCCTATTACAGAACCAGAGGTTGCCGCCTGGTTACAACAGGTTACCACCAAGTGCAACAAGCGTACATGTTTGTTTGTGTTGTCCGCTACCTTCGTACCTGCATATCCAGTAGCTTATCCCCCCCCCCCCTAGAAAGGCCATCTTATGTTAACTCAGTAAAGCTGCCTCACATTGACCTGCTTTTGGAAACCCAGGCATATTCTTTTGATCTCGCACCGGGTCTCTTGGAGCATCCGTCATTAAGGAAGTTCACTCAACGCTCCCTCTTCCTCTAATCGTGGCTGAAGCTCCTCCACGTGCCCCCTTCTCTGCTAGTGCCCTTCACTCCATCGCAGCCCCTTTAAGATCCTCTACCCTGCTGCCGCCCTTCGCTTCAAAGCCGCCCTAACTTTGCTTGAAAGCCAAAACCACTGTTGTACGTCCTTCACCGCTAAGCTGACGTGTTTGTGTCTGCGCCGTGTTGCCCTTGGGGTGGGTTACCTCCACCTCCACCCCCTCCATCTCATCTCTTCTCCTCCCTCACCTTGCTGTTTATCCGTCTCTGGGCTCGTCACGTCCCTGAACCTGCTCTAATTAGCATCCCACACAACACTGTTTATTTACTCCGGTACCGACAGAAGGGGAGGGAGGTGAGAATGAAAGGGGGAGAAAGAGACAGAGAAAGCCGGCAAGAGGAAGAGAGAGCGAGAGTGGGAGGGCTGGGAACAGGAAGAGAGGGAGAAAGGATTCAGAGAATCAAAGAGCTGTGAGCCTCTTTCTCATAGTGGATGCAGAGGGTAATGATAGTTAGAAAGACATGATGCAAAAAGTGGAGAAAGTGAGAGACGGAGAACTTTCTCCGCCTCTCCACGCCTCCTCGCTGCCTTTTCCAGCGTTTCATCTGAGATGCAGAGTGCCTAAAATTAGCAAGCTGGCAGCTTCCTTCCTTCCCTCCTTCCAGAGCCCCCATTAAAGTGCTCCCATTGCGTCGAGTGATCATTAAGGTGGGACTGGGAGCGCAGGTGTTATCTTAGTGTCCCAGTCGAGGTTGCAGTGGCATCCCTTTTTCCTTGGCGGGGCCAACGTGAACAAAATATATTTTGCAATCCTGATTGGGGAGTGTTTGTGTGTCAATGTATCCGAGTGTTACAGTCTTTGCGTGAGGGGTGAGTTAATAAAGGAAGGATGAGGGGAGAGGACAGGAGGACAGAGTTAGATGGAGATGGACAGGTCCTCTTGTGTGTGGTGTTCAACCTGTTGTGTTGTGGTCATGCTACCTGATGCATTTTTGTATTCAGTCTTATGTCTCATATCCAACTTTCTGTGTCTTATGTAACATGTTAAGCATTCTTGACGACCACCCGAGATTTACGGTCTTGGTGTGTTTCAAGTGTCGTGTTGTGGACCACGAGGGGTGGGAACCGCTATGCACCTCTACGATTCAGAGGGCTACGATGTGATTATATAACGATTATCGATTCATCTTGATGCATCAAAAATGTTTATGTACCAGATTCATTTGTATCACTGTGTTTATCTGCTATTTTAAAAGCACTTCCTATTTGTAATGATACATGATTAAAAAACAGATTAATTTACTTCCATTATCTTTTATTCAATATTAGTGACAGATAGAACAGATGTGTCAACTGGAGGGTTACATTTCCCAGCATTGCAAAGAGCCAACAAGAAAAGGAATGAAGGTGGGCCTGTAGCAACAACAAGCTGCCCTTCATAAAGCGTTGGTTTGGTTGTAGAGTGAGAATATCGCTGTGTCCGTAAAAACGTTGAGATGAATGTTGTATCTCGGTTCCAAAGGGTGCAACGCGGAGCGAGAGCTCTGATTCTCAATGACTATGCCATCATGGAAAGGGGCAAAAGGGGGACAGTCCTCCCTCAAAGGCATTCACTGGTTCATGCGGTTCACGCATAAAGGGATCAACGTAGTTGTGTGAAGAATAAAAAAATAGAAACCGTAAAACATGAGGACCATGTCTACTTTTGTACCTCAGGGACTCTGCATCATTTTGGGATCATTTTTGGAAAGTCATAAAACTTGTCTGATTGCTCCCCCACTTTCTAGATGATGAGGGGGTTCAGACTTGGTTTGATAATCCAACAAGCACGTTTGAAGCATTCCGGGGGCCTTTAATGCCCTTTTCACTCGTCTACTCGTTCTTGTGCACCTCCGCAAACCTCTACAATTATTTAATTGACCCTTCGCTTAGACCTGACCTCGAACGCAGACTGGTCACAGTGGTTTCAGATTTTCTTCATTTTTATGTTGGTTTAGTGGATTTGGAGCTGGTTTAATGTTAACAGTGATGCTACCCGGAGAGGTTGGACGGAGATATACGTTTCTACAATGTTACGTTCTTCGTAAAAAACCCGTGGACCTAACATTAGCAAATCGTTAACGAGCGCTTAAACTTCTATGCTACGTTAACTACTAAACAGATACTGAATGTTTATGCTCCTTTTGCTTTTTAATTATTGTAACAGTGAATTATGACCGACCCGGCTTTACAGGAACACTGTTCCTTCATTTCCAGGTGATGTGGTGGTTCACTTTTACACTGTGTTAGTTTCTATCTTTATCTTATTAAACAGTTTTCACTGCTGAATTCCTTTGACATAATATATGCATATATATATAATATATATATATAATTTATTTATATTTGTCCTTCAAACATATTGTAGACCCTTCTGTCCGTTTCTCTCTGAAATAGCTTTTTCGTTTTTCCAAAAATGAGATGACATTTCTTCACGGAGTGCAGTTAGTGACAGTGTGGGCTCCATGGTAGCTCCATGGTAGCTCTGACAGCTACCAGCCGTAGCGAAGGGTCAAGTGTGACTTGATCTAGTGCGTGCCTCTCGAAATTTGAAACGTTGTGATCTACGGTCTGACTCCTTTTTTTGGAGTCATTGCTGGTCTATATAACCAGCTGGTGGTCACAGAATTTTGTATTCGGTATTGGCTTGTCCAGCTGGAATGGGAACACGGTCTTGGTGTTTAGGGTCATGCTTCTCAGAGGGTGACCAATCGGTCCAAGTCCACACAAATCCGCTGGTTAAATCAGGTCACTATTCCATCTCGGTCATTCCAGTCAAACTATGTGTAGCCACCGTTTCACACTGGGAAAAATAGTTTGTTCCATGTGCTCCTTGCGTCCTACATTACATCCGACTGAGCTCACCATGTTTTTATCTGCTCAGGCAAGCTCACCTTGCATGTCATACATCCACCAGTTTCCCCTTTCTTTCGTGCGTGTTATCGACTTCTGTAGCAATCTTATGGCACATCGTCATTTCCTGCCTGGTTCCTGTTGGTCACTCAGCAAAAATGTACTCGCAGCAGCTTCCTGACGTCAGTGACTCTGCACATTTCTGAATCAGAATGTTGGACTCTGCCAGTGTGTTTTTCACAGACTTGAATTCAGCAGATGAAATGGCCGTTTCTCACATGCCGTCACACTGATGGGATAGTAAAGCATTCTGAAATGGTCCCTTCTGTTTGAAGGTCTAATTGTGGCAATTTCAGCAACATTTGAACTTTCAGTTCCCGATGTTTGTTTTTCTGACACATTCCCAGGCAGCATCAGTTGTCACCTTCCTGCACCGACAGCCCTCATTCCTCTCTTTTACTTAATCTCCTCCTCCGGCTCCCTTCCCTTTCTCCGCCACTCTTTAGTGCTGTTTGACCTATTCAGAAGGGTCCAAATGTCACGGCAGAGGGAAAGGTCGGGTAAAGGTTTAGTGTCGAGCATGGCTAACGCAGTGCTGGCTGCCTGAGGTGGAGAGGAGCACGGTAGCACTCGGACACACTGCTGTCACCTCCGCTCCACGCCGACGCCACTCACAGCTCTGAGCCGGCAGCCATGTCGTCTGCGCGCATGTGACTGAATGTGTGCGCGCGCTCATTTGGTTGATCTGCGAGCATGGATGATTGAGGACGTTACAGTTTTCCAGGGAGGACACATGGCCTTGTTGGACATGGGGTCAAAGGTCATTGGTTGTCAGAGGTTTACAGCATCCTGCCTTCAAAGAGCTTCTTTTCTTTTTACCGAGGGTCCAGCTTGTCTACAGTGACCGCTAATTCTGAAATCCTTAAGCTGTGGAGGGGGGGGGGGGTATTTTCCCTTTCCTTGTTTAGCTACGAAAGAAAGTGATTAGTGAATTAGTTTTTATTCATTTTTCTTTCTATTTCAATGAATGCAAAGCAGCCAGGGTCTCTGTTAAGCGTATTCTCCAAGAGGAATGGCGGGTTAGCAGAGGGATTTCTCTATCGATTAATCTACATCCACATGCAGGGCAGAGCAGCGGGAACCTAATTGGAATGGATTTCTCAGTTGCATTGATTTGCTCAGGTGACAGTGGATGACGTGTGTGTGTGTGTGTGTGTGTGTGTGTGTGTGTGTGTGTGTGTGTGTGTGTGTGTGTGTGTGTGTGTGTGTGTGTGTGTGTGTGTGTGTGTGTGTGTGTGTGTGTGTGTGTGTGTGTGTGTGTGTGTGTGTGTGTGTGTGTGCGCGCGCCATGAATACCATATGATGCTGTGATGTCTGATTTTTTTATATTTTTTTTACTGTTTGCGCAGTGAAAGGGTAAAAGCAGCAGTTTCACGCGACCGAATCGCGTGTGTGTGTTCACCTTCTCTCCCTCCCCTTGGCCCTCTCATTCAGCAGAGCTCTGGGATGAAACAAGGACCTCTGCAAACAGTGATTTCATTTTCCCCATGACCGCCTTCGCTCCAGACCTCTAGCTCACACACACACACACACACACACACACACACACACACACACACACACACACACACACACACACACACACACGTACACCTTAGGCTGGGGAGCAAAGATGAGCAGTTAGCATGCGTGCAGGAAGAAGCAATCGAGCACAGATAACACTTAAGTTCATTCAGGAGGAAAAAACAAATGGAATGATCCCTCTTGGACCGCAAGATTCTCTGACTGTCCCTTTTTATTGTTGTTGTAATAATGGCCTGAAAAGGGCGAGAGAGAATTTTAAATTTGTTTTGTTTTAATTACCTCTCTCACTCACTCAGGTTCACTAATCCAACATGCTGAGGGAGAGCGAGGAGGTGGTTGAAAGATGGCCGCTGGACATGGCTTCTCACAGCCAGCTGGCCCTGACCCCCCGTGATCTGCCCTCTTATCTAGCCCAGATCCTGGCCTTTCATCTGGGCTAAAACCTGGGGGAGATTGGCCTCTGATGGGTTTTTTTTGGCCCTCCCTCCCTCCATTCCAGACCCCCTCCATCTCCATCTTCGAGTCCCAGATGAGCATTGCTCTCACCTACAAGGGAGATAACAAACCTCACACTACTCTGCTCCCTGCTTTGCTTTCCTAAAAACACTGCACATTTGATTTTTTCCCCAAACTCACCACAAGAGAAACTACTTCCCGTGCACTTTTGTGGGAGCAAAATGCAGGACCTTGCAGTTGAAACAGTAGTGGGCCAAAAGCGAGACTAAACGGAGTTGGAGAATGCATCGGGGATGCTACCAAAGCACAGCGCTCTCCGTGTTCTGACCTGTCACAGAGCGGTGCTTTCGCCTCGCTCTGAATTGCATTGCTAGCTAACAATAGGCAGGTGGTTGTTGGCAGGTCGGCCCTTCGGTCTTAGCTGGAGCGCCTCTACACGTGACGCTGGTCGAGGTCTGAGGGTGTGAGCTGAAGTTTTGTGTGTGTGTTCACTTCATTCCATTCCAGGTGGATGCCTGGTCCGTCCCCACACTGCCCTCCTGCTCAACCCTGACCTGTTTCCAGCATAAACAGCAGATCCTCACCTCTCACCCCTCTGGCTTTACCTGATAATCTGTCTCTGTGGATCACCCCCACCTTGTTTTTCTTCTCTCTCTCTCGCTCTCCCCCTCAGTGTCTCACATTCTCTCCAGAAACCAGGTTTGTGCGTCACCCTAGCCCTGACCTCTGACCCCAGCCAGATTAGAGCAGTTGGCGTTTCAAATCCAGCGGCAGATTGAGTAGCATCTGTGACCTCCCTGCGCATTTCTCCCCTCGTCCTGCTGTGTTGTACCCCTCAGAATCAAGACGGCCGTCAGATCTCAGTCCCAGTTGGTTAGACAGGTTTGAAGTGGAGGGCATTTTCAGGTTAATGCGCCGGTGTCCTCTAATGTCAAATAGATACATTTTAGTAGCTATGTAAAGTATTCAGACCCCTTCACTTTGTGTTTTAGATTCATTAGATTAAGTGTACCTTTTGTCCACTCACAGAAACACGTAATTACAAAGGGAAAACATGTTTTTAGAAATGAGAATTTGTTGAATTTCATACTATGGCACACAAGTGAGCTAGGTCTACCTTGTGTTTGATTTTTTTTTGTGATACATATTTCAATGAAACAAATACAGGGATTAACGCCACACATTTTGTACTGTAAAATAAAGTTAAATGCAGCATTCTGGCCCACTTTAAGAACAAAATTAAGAGGCGAGCCCCGTCAATGCTGAAGCGATAGGACTCTTTTGAAAAAGTGTTAAGACATGGTGATATAATACTAGCTTTTGCTTCGTCTCTGCATTTGGCCACACTCGCTCAGTAACTTCCATTAGATCAGCGAGAATATCCTCTACACGAGACTACTTTTGGTCAATCTGCCTTCTCTGTAACAGCAGTGGAACAGCCTGCCTGAAGGTGTGAGGAGCTGCAGCTCTATCAGCACTTTTAAATCCAACTTAAAAAGTATTTTAAAAGCTGCACAACACTGCACACACTGACCTCATTTCTTGTAGTCTTTTCTGACTTGATTTTATTGACAAACACTCATTTCTGACGTGCTATCTGTGTAGCGTTGTATTGGGTGTCTTGTATGTTCTTTATCTCTGTATTATGTCTTTTCCTTTTACTGTGTTGTTGTCTTGTCCTTGTTGACCTGCCAAGGGACTGCAGATGCAAATTAGCTTAAGCTATAATCTGGTACAGTGCATTGAATGGTGACATTTATGTTTAAACTGTATATGGTCCCTTTTAAATAGAGAAAAGAAAGAGTGTCCCTGCCGTTCTGAGTCCAGAGCATCAGGAGCAGATGCAGCTCTACAGGCCCAGCTCTTGAGCATCTTCAGCTCTCTGGTTTTCTTTCAGACAGTTTGTTTCTTTTTCTCTGCGTCTCACTGTGAACGAGAACCACCTCAGGAGAGCAGAGGAGGATGACGGCGGGACGAGCTGGTACATAACAAGTGAATAAAGCCTTGTTCTCTACCATCTCCCATGGGACTGAGCTGGAGAAGAGTTGTTTCCATGCTGATGATGCAGATGGAGGCGCACTGAGATTGTGTAGTCGTCGTGACGGCCCCATTCTGTATGGTCATAGTCCTCATCACAGAAACTCACCTGCTGTATCGGCGTACTTCCTGTCGTAGAGCTCAGAGAGTGAGAGGATGTGTTAAACCGGTAGCTTCAGGGCCTCCGGGAATCAGGGGAAGGCTCTTCTATGAAAACACCAGCTGCTGCCGGATCAGTTAACAGATGCAGTTGGTCTTGGCAGCTTTTTCTTACCAAGTCGTCGCCGATACAAATTTGCGAACTTAGCCTGACTTTAGAAACACTTCAGCAGTAAAAGTTATGTTTCACAGTAAGGCCCTCTAGGGGAATGAACCATCCTATGGAAGTACAACATTAAGGATTACTCGGTTGTCTTTCCTCATGATTTTCAACCATATTAGCGAAATGGCTCTAGGAATGGCAACGTCAGTTGGTCCACCACTTCACCAGTCCAGACTGAAATATAGCAGCTATTTCACCAGATCAGCAGAATAACTTCTTCAGACCCTCCAATTACAACATTATTTCTCAGAAGTGCAGACCTGCATGTAACATGTGCGATCTTCTTTTAAAGGAAAGGGAATTTAAGTACCAGTTGTAATGGTTTTGGATACTAGGCTCATCTACGGAGCCCAATGTTTGTAAAGGAACCACCGAGAGTCACAGGTCAGTTTAACCAAGCCTTGTATTGTGATTATTTTCCAAACAAAAAATTCATTACATACAAATATAAATAAAGTTCATAAGTTTCAGTTCAGTTGGATCCTACCACCGCTCCTGTGGGAAGGAAGGGGATTTGGGGTCCAAGGAAAACTCCATCCTGTAGCTCACCATCCAAACCTTTACAGATGATCCAGAACCCTCATTCACAAAAAACCTGACCTAGAAAAGGTCACAAGGAATAATAAATGAACATAAACCTTTAAAGCAGGGGTCTCAAACTCCCGGCCCGCGGGCCGAATCCAGCCCGCCACGTCATTTTATGTGGCCCGCAAATCCGCCAGCAAAAAAAAAAAAGTAAAAAAAAAAATCTTTATTTTAAAGTTAGACTTGATAATAAAAGAGATAGAAAGATGAAGTTATGAGATAGAAAGTCATAATTCTGAGATAGAAAGTCAAAATGATGAGATACTTAAACACAGTCATAGAAGCAGCTCTTTGGCTGATTACTGTACATTTGACATGGAAATGTTTTGCGAGTACTTTGAAGACTACGTGTCTTTACAACGCATGAAATACTTCACGTGGGATTGTGCAAACGCACCCTTGAAAGGATTTTAAGCTTTGAACAAAGTTATTCTGATAACTTGTTTGATATTTGTCTTTGATATTTTCTTTAATAGTTTGATCTTTGATAGAGTAATGTGGGTTTCTTAACCCTAAATTAAAAGGATTTATGTTATAATAACAGAAATGTGCTTAAATATATGTTTACATTTATATAACTGCATGTACAATAGTTTTACACTTGAATAAACAACAATCAAATGCAGAGAGTTATTTAACAATATGTTACGAGTAGTTACATTTACAACCAGCCCTTTGAGGGCGACCATGATGCTGATGTGGCCCAGAGTGAAAATGAGTTTGAGACCCCTGCTTTAAAGGGTAAATACAAATATTTGTCATGTACATCATAGTAATACATATGTCACTTTAAATTATGAACAGTTTTTTAGTTTTAACAACTGCACAGAATGAATCGCTCAAACAAAAAGAAACTGAAAATAATTACAGGGCTAAAAAAATAAAAACTCCACAATCAAATAATTTATTCAACCCAGCTATGGAAATTAGATGCAGTCTTGTTATACTCACTGCTGACTGCAGAATGAGTGTGAGGAACCACACGGTCTCGTTACGACGCAGAACGTTGTTGCTGCTTCTTAGTTGCTGTCCGGCGGAACCACATCTAAACAGGAAGTGGGCTGTCTACCCCGGATATTTACGGCAGCGCGCCGTCCGCGATTGGCTACGTCATTTGCGTATCATTAAACAGTATCTGGATCAGAGGGTCACATGCAGCCTTATCAACAGCAGAATCTGAGTTTTACACAAACCTAAAATCAGTCTTTGGCTAAATGCAAAACATGGTAAATCAATCTCTTGTAGATTGTACAATGCTCTCCATTATGCTAAAAATGAAAACACCCTGTCCATAAAAAAGTGGGCAAAGGAAGCAGGAATGGGGCTTTGTGAGGACGCTTGTGGGGGAGATTTGCAGTTTTCAACGGTCCTAAACTAAGTCCATGGATTCGAACACTGCTGGAAAAATGAAGATATTTGAAGACCCCATACCAGGAGACAAATATGAGTTTAACATGTTGGAGACAATGTGGCTCAATGGAGGCAAATCATTTCCATATATTCTGTGACGGTCCCAGGCTGATTTTATATTGGAATGGCATTCACAAATCATTAAGCACGGTATTCAAGTCTCAAATGCTCCTGAACTTGGAGACTCTTAATCTGGGCCACGTTTTGTTTTTGAAACAGAGGGACAGAAAGCTGCTGCAAGTCAAAATATCAATCACTAGAACTGAATACAGTACCACCTACACTCAACGTTTTGTACAGAATAACTTTGGAATTATTGAAAATGGAAAAGTTGACATATTCTTTGAAGATCCAAATGACAAATTCTCTCAAATTTAGAATGACTGAATGAATTTTTAACCCTCTATCGATTTATGCTCCCGGAGCATCGTCATCAGGTCCACATTTTAAAATGTCCAATATATTAGTTCATGTCCAAAAAGCTACAACGTAGCTGTACTTTGTGTTTAGTGGGCTCAACTAAGATGTTGGACATGGTACACATAGCCTGCTGAGGATCAGTTTGGTAACATTGTCAGTACAGTTGCATATGTCCATGTATACATTCATTTGGCAAAAATAAGGTTCATGAAATGATGGTAATATTTGCTGTCTAGTTCCTCCTGTTTCTTCCTGTCCCTAGTTCCTCCTGCTACAGGCCATGGACATTGATGACATGGTGCCATCTGTATATCTGAGCAAACACATCTGTGTACAGACGCTTGTAGACACAGCAGCGCAAGGACAGTGCGTGACAGAAACAATCTGTGTATATCATCAGATTAGATGTGGGATCACCTTCCTGAACACATTTGCATAGTAATGAGAAAAATTGACGGGACAAGCTTTGTGTTTTAAGTGCTTCCTACATTCTTAGGATGATGGTGATGAATTTAATGTTATCTTACTGTCGAGCATCAACTGCATTGGTTTTCTTACAATTTTAGCCGTCTCCCAAGTTCAAACAAGACATGCTGCTCCCTTAGTGTTGCTACTTTTCCCGGTGGAATAAGACAAAGGGATCTATTAAAACGGATCTTGTTTTTGTGTGGAGTTACTTGGTGTCAGGTGACGTCTGCTGAATCATCTGTGACAAAAGGATTATAGGCCTACTGGTTCTGCTTCTCCAGCTGTTGATACACACCTCTTTTTTTCCCCCCTCATGTCCAAAAGTAAACTTTAACATGGCAGAATGAATCGTCAAGCGTTGCCTCTACTCCTAACTCTGTAGCCACAAAATATGCCAAGAGGGACACACATCCCACGGTTTTGTTCCACTCGGTCTTCAGCCAAAGTCACAGTCAAACTGGAGTCAACCATCCACAGAGAGAAGGAATATCTCCAGTTTTATAGAGTCATAATGCGGTAGGGGTACTGTATAAATAATCTCCACGCACGGAAACACTTCCAGCTGTTAAACAATATGCCCATTGCAGATTTTCTTTTTGAATGCATGAAGCATCTTGCTCAGACTGCTTTGGAAATGAATACAGAGGGGGTGGGGGGTTATTGAGAAATCCTGTTGTTGAATATTTGCCTTTTGTGACACCTCCAACTTGCACTTAATGCTGATTATTATTACAGAGTGGAGTGCCTGTATCAAACGTTGCTGTTGAAAGTCGGGTCATAATGTGAAATTCAAACTTCACAGGCTGTTTACAATTAGGCCCTTTGATGCATTCCTGTAATCTATCCCTCCTTTTGATATAAAGACTCAGTATTGATACAAATGAAGGGACTTTGCCTTTGTTTTTAAAGCCATACCTGTGGCTTTTGATTGATGGATGGAAACTGTACGGTAGATTTATATAATATAGACTTGTTTAAAACCTCAGTCTTGAGGTCATAGTTTCCTCAAAGACTTCAGCAGTATTTTGTATCAACACAGTCAGAATGGTGATCCACTGAGTGAAAAAGCCTTATCCCCGTTGGATAACCATGAAACGTTATTTGTGAACAAGGGATGATAAAGTAAATCCAGGGCTTCCTTCAGGGGCATCCTCATTGCCTTCGGCCAGGTTGCAGTGCTGGTCAGTGGAGGGGGAGATGAGAGGGGAGCCCCTCTTCATCTAGTAAAGATCCTGACGTTTGGCAGCTTTCACGCTCCGCTGGCTGATCCTTCCAGGAAGTGTGGGGGGGGAGCAATAAGGAGCCCCCCTCTCCCGCAGAGCCCCAGCATGTACCACGGCTGCATGCTGGGCCCAAATCAAAGGGAGCAGTCTGTCCTTAGCCTGGGGGAGAGTGAGTCTGCTGTGTGTGACCAGAGAGACATGGATAATCGGACAGCTTGTCACACTCGTGCAGATGCCTGTCTTTTGGACAGTTGGTTTGCTTCTCTCCTGCTTGGGTTGCACAGTAACAACACAATCAAAATAACTGATGCATTTGCAGTGAGGTCACATTTACAGTCGTGATCTTGGCACCTTTCAGAAGAGACCAGAGGAAGTCATGTAGCCACCTTAGTTATTCCTATTAGATCAAACACATTAAAGAATGCAATCATACGATGTAGCAATATTGGCAGTTATTGTTGATGTTGAAACTTGAGGTAAGCGGGTTAGGGTTGTTAAGGTTGAAAGGGCTATCTAGTGTCACTGCAATAACTAATACAACTGTTTCCTTTGTTCTGTTTCAGTTGGTAGCCAGTGAGTCCAGCCTTTCAGATGAAGAACCTTCAGTTCCGGAGCATCGCCCCCAAGGCCCCGGCCGTGGTGCCCTCCCCCTCCCCTGCGGTCCTGTCCTGCCAGCCTCCCTCTGCCCTCCCTGAGGCTACCACCGCCTCCAGCCCCAAGTCCATCATTGTGCCCACCCAAAACTATGCACTGATGCAAATAGCAGGTCAGGATGGCACGTTCTCTCTGGTGGCACTGCCCCCCTCTGTATCCTCTCAGACACCACAGCAACAACAGCAACACACCCAAAATAACCTCAAGTTGCCCATTCCCAGATACCAGCCAGTGAGGAGCAAGGGGACCACCGATAAGGTCAAGTCACCACCGCTATCTGCTCGGGCGAAAACAGCCTCCAAGGTTGCTGTGACAGCGCAAACGAAGTCAGTTGTAAGTGGGGCATCAACAGTGATGAAGAAAAAACAGCAGGAGTGCAAGCACACAAAGGAAACCCGAGTGCCCAAAGAGGAGCCTTCAGAGCAGGTCATTCTGATTGAACCAGCCTCCTCTGACATCTCTGTCACTGCTCTACTCCCAGACAATGCTGTCCTGTACCCGAGTTCTCAGTTAGAGCGAGCACAAGATGGCTCTGAACTACCTACTGCAACTAGTCTTATTCAGAATCTCCAGTACCCCCCCGCTGCTGTCAAAGACTCTCCAGGCAAATCCCAGGAAGAAAGTAAGACTACACTGAGGCTGTGCCCATCTAAGTCAGCTGCAGTCCAGCCCCAGAGCAGTATCACTGTCCTGTCCTCAGCCATTTTCAGCAAAGCAGTCCAGATTATCCCATCCCCACCTAAAGGTAAACTGCCCATTCTGCCCTACTCTAAAATGAAAAGTACCCTTATCCCAGCTGCCAAGCTCAACAATTTGTCCCCAGAGAAGAAAGGTTTCTCTTGCCAGACTGGACTCACCAGCCGCTTAGATCCTACATCCAAGATCCTCGAGACAGCTGACGCCTTGGGTCACAACCAGGTGCCAAAATCAACTCTACAGCCCCAGGCCAAGACCACACTCATGCCTGTGTTGGGAACCCTCCAGAAACCACCTGGCAAGAAGAGGGGGAGGAAGAGAAAGACCATGGAAGACATCTTGGCATTTGAGGCGAGAAAGAAGAGGTCTTTGTCGTTCTTCCGTAGAAGGGTCCCAGAGAAACCACCAGCAGTTGTTCCAGGCTCCAAACAAAAGGAAGTTGATATTTCAAAGAAGTACCGCAGCATCCGACCCAAGCCCATGTTGGTTATGGAGACAGTTCCCCAACTGGTTAGTTTGCCTGCCATTACGCCAGATGGCCAAGAACAGGAGCTCGTTCTTGGTCATCATCTACCCACCACTACCACAACCAAGGCCCTGGACTGTCCTCCCCAACCAGCCCCAGTAAGCGTCCACCTGAGAGGTGCCTCCCATTCGCGAGTGTTCATAGGCAGCCGGCCGCTCCACCGTTGCCCCACCTGCAGCCGCTGTTTTCAATTCAAGCATCACCTCCAGAGCCACACCAACAGCCACACCAACAGCCGGCCCTACGTCTGCCCGGTCTGCCGCAAAGCGTACGCTCACTCTGGCAGCCTGAGCACCCACATGAAGCTTCACCACTCCGAGGTACGCCCACGTCGGTCGCTGAGCTGCGAGTTCTGCGAGAAAGCGTTTGGATATGTGGGGGTTTACTTCAGTCATTTGAGAGAGGTCCACAAGGTGGTGCTGACCGTGGAGCCGTCCATCAGCCACCATGAGAACGACCCGTCTGTGGAGGGGTGAGATTATACATTGAGCACCTGCTTCATTGTGACCTTTACTTTATAGCAAGTTGAATGCAGAGATGTCAACATATACATTTAAATAAATAAATGAATGACATGACTAGGCAACTTTTTCCAGTCATAACAAAGTAAAAAAGCATTGTTTGTTATTTTCCTCACAAGGGCCAACTTCCCAGAGCCATCAGATGAGCAGGATCGCGAAGACCCGGTGGAGCTGCAGATTAAATGTGGCCGCTGCCAGGCTATCACTCCCACCTTTGCTGACATGAAGATGCATTTAGTGCATGTGCATGGGGAGGAGGTCCAGGTTTCATTACATGATGGCCAATCGGTGCGGGTTGGCCGCGAGGCTGAGAATGAGCTAGTAAAGCATGCTGCCCACTACTGGCGACAGCTCAACGAGAAGCGCAACCTGGTCAAGTGCGGCAGCTGCGACGAGGAGTTCATTTCCTTCTCCAAGCTTAAGAGGCACATCATGTCCCACCACCGTGGAAGGGAGGGGGAGGACAGCGAGACCCTCTCATCACCAGATAGGGGTGGAGGCCTTGGGGTCCTTGCAGCAGGTGCGGCCTTCAACTGTGTGCTTTGCAGCGAGGTGTTGGACAGTAAAGAGGGGGTGGTGGAGCACTGGAGGAGTCGCCACCACTGTGAGCAGCCCAACGTTCTGTGGCAAGCACTGAGCTCCTACTCTGGCCAGGAAGAGGCTGAGGCGGATGGGGACCTGGACACTCCTGCTCCAAGCCCACACTATCCCACCTAGCCTTTAGATGGGCACTGAGCCCTTACGGTGACTCCTTTCACACACACTCAGTCCTAACAAAAGGTCCTCAGTCCTCACTAGTTTCATCTCTCACCAGTTGAGGGTTTTCGCTTGGTCCAAAAAAGAAAATAGTAAAAGAATATCAAGCCAATGGTGAAAATTGATCTTAGTGTTACAATTCATAAGGGATATTATCTCAGAGAATCCAATTTTATAGGTAATGTTATTTTTCATGTTATTTTGATTGCACTGTTTTGTTTTTGGACATTTTGTTTGGAGGTATGTATTTAATATCCTGTGGATTATTATTTTCTACTGCTTATTTAAATCTTGTTCAAAGGGTAATTTATAACCTAGCTGACAGTAATACTGTCAAAGGGTAACTTCTCCCAAATTCGTACCTCTTATGGGATCTAGCCGTCCAGATAATGTAGTTCTACATCATACTTTGGTGCCACACGGTGGATCTCACACATACGCGCAGGTCGAGGTGTGACCATGCGATGATGTAGGCCGCACGTCCCAGTACAAATTCTTTATGTCGTCAAGCAATCTGTTCCTTCTATTTTCTCGCAGTTGAGTAAACTGATCGTATCAATTTGGCTTGTCGCTTGTAGCTTCCTAACCTGAGGGTTAGTGCTTAGTTTTGTAACCAGTTTTTATTTATCTGTTTTCTGTTCTCACATTTACGGTTCATGCTGAACTACCACTAGACCGGTGAATAAACCGGCGGTTTGCCGGGCTCATTGCTGACTTAAACCAGGTGTTTTTTTGCTTCTTGCTGTGCTGTTATTAGCTCTCTGCTCTTGGAGGGATGCAGCTTCATCAGGGAGTACTCGTTAAATGGTAGGTTACTAGGGTAAATTAATCCGACAGAGCTTTAGTGCAAAGCTGCTACCATGACTATGATTTCATACCATGTGTATTTTTTTATTTCTAAAGAAGGATGGCCGGTTCCAACCAATCCTAGACCTGGGGGGGTTGAACAAGTTTTTAAAGGTTCTGCCAATCCGAACGTTGCAGATGGCAGATGTTGTCCAGTCAGTTGCACGGGGGTCCTGATTTGTGTCAACAGAGCTCAATGATGCCTATTTTCGCTTAACACGCACTACACCACAGGCAGTTCCTGAGGTTGGCCTTACGAGAGCAGGCTTACCAATTCACAGTGATGCCGTTCGGTCCCTCAGGGTGTCCCGTACTTATGTCCCCTTCAAATCTGGCTCAATTGGCTCCACTTTGATCCCAAGTAGCACCGGGGCCAGAACCTCAGGGTGTCCAGCTTTTATTGCCAAAAGAGGAGACCAGACCTCTCTCATCTAGAGTGACGCATCCAAATCTGAATCGCCCTCTGCTGTGTTTGTCTGGCTGTTGGAAGCCTGTCATCCTGTGAACAGTCAGTGATCCACACGGTGTTACATTTGAGGGCTCCCTCTACGCTAATCTGTGGAAGCTTTTTTCCAAGCGATTCACAAGACGTGGTGAGGTACCAAAGAGCTGCCTAGTGGCCATCATTCTGCGTTTCCTGCAGTCATCGGTTGATGGTGGTAGTTTCAGTAGGGCACGTGAGAGCAGACCACCAGACAGTGGGTGAACCCCTGTCAAAACAGACTTTCTAATTGAATTGTGGATGTGATTCTACACGCTTACAGGTCTCTGGTCCTGCCTGCACCTAGTAATGTAAAGTTCCAATCTACTCGGAGTGTGTCTACGTCCTGGGCAGCCTTGAAAGGGTTCTCACAAAGACATCTGTGCTGCTGCAACCTGGCGAACTTCATGTAACTTTGCTCACTAACACGGCTGCTCATCATGCTATGTCAACGGCAATCCTGTCAACGGCTTCCATTCCTTCGTGCGGTCAGCGTTCCTCGTGACCTTGTGGTATAATTCATACAGTGCTGAAGCAACGCTGTCTGGCGGTCAGGAATAATGATATGGAACGAGAGTTACGAATATAGTGTGTGGGAACAGATTCTTTGATGGCATTAGGGTTTTGTACTGGGCCGTGCTCCTTACGTCATCTCAGCTCACAGGTGACTTTGTTGGGATGACAACTTGACCTGAGCATATGAGAATGGTGATCCAGAATTCATAGAACCGTCGTTACATTCATAAATCTCATTTTATGAGCACAGTTTTTGAGTTATCTGTGCTGAGATTTCTGCCTCCACCCCAATGACAACATCTCACTCTGTGGATTATTCAAAGATCTTCTTTATCTCAACTGAAACTAGCATGCTCATGGCTAGAAAGCACTAGGGGAAAGTGAAAGCATGTTTTTTTTTCCTTACTTTGGTTGGACCTTTCTAAAATACTGAGACATGTCAATCTCATAACGAGGGCACACCGTCTACTGGCACACCGGCTGACAATTAATCTATTGTCCTTATTATTATTATTACAGTTTAAAATAAATCAGTATGTGTATACAATCCTTTTATGTAATATTGCTCCTGTTACGGAAGATCAATATTTCAGTTATGACTTGAACTTTCACGGTCCGATGAAGGGGAGTATTAGGGTCCTCTGACAACCCGGACCCATGAAGGAACACTTTCCTAACCAGCACCCAAGTGACATCCGTGTGGCCTTCTGAAGAAACAGCTGTGTTCATGCGTAGTGTGGCTCACCGTCAGTATGGTCCTCTGGAGGCCAAGTTCTGTTTCCTTGACTTGTTTATTATTAATGCCTATTTGTGTATTCTGTGATATGCCAAGGGTCTATTCACACTCGTGATTGTAGAAGTGAGTTTTGCATTCAGCTTTTTAACCACTGACAGAATACTTTTTGTTGACTTCTTCGATACGCAGAGGAAACCATCGAATTGCCTACCTGTTGTTGCCAGCTTATGTACGCACCTGTGGAAATGTGTGCACCCAAACTCTATTATTAGAGTTAATATAAACTGTTGTTAAGTCCAGAAAATATGCTATTTTATACTCTAGATTAATACAGAGGTCTTTCAGTATATTTATGCTTGTTGTTGGTCCTTAGAGAACCAGCACTGAGACTTTTATTATGTTTGCTTCTTCTAAGTTGGCGGATGCTTAACGTCTTGTTTCTTGATGGGAGGCCATCACTACATGGCAAGTATCTCTGCTAACATACGTCTGTGTTTATCTTTCATATGAAGAAAAAAAGAACGTCACAGGGTCAAGTGAATGTACCTGAATGTTTTCAAAACCCTACCAAAAGTATATATATATATAATGCTATATAGACTTATTCCATAGATAGAATATATAGATATATTGAGAAAAAAAGACAAATATATATATATTTACATAGAGTAACTTGTGAATCAGCTGCTGTGTTCTGTCATAATGGAGGAACGAGACGAGAGATGAATATATCATTGCCAACACTGGCAACAAAAGCCATGTCGATCTGTCCTTATGTGTCTGACACACAACGCTGTGAATGAAGGGCAAAGCACTGATGTGTACATGTCGCACTGAGTGGGTAACCGACAGTAGTACTGCTGTTCGTTGGATGCCATGTTTGAGTGTTCATCAGTGAACTGTCCTTTTTTCAAGCCTTCAACACAAAGCAGGAAATGACAGAATTAAGGGTCAGACTCTTCTTTCCTCAGTTAGATGAGCAACATACATGACTGTCACTGTTAGCACAAGTCGGAAAGTGAAAAATGCCACATTATGTGATGTGTTTGACTCACTGTTGACTGTGTCCCAAAAAGACTGAAAGTGTTTGTGTTCGTGACTTTGTGTTCCTGAAGAACCCGATGTTTATGAGAATAAAGATATGCTTTGTTGAGAACATGGTGTCTGTGCTGCGTTTATGCCTCACCGGGACAGAAATGAGAGGAAATAGAGGCATGTCTCTGGGTGGTCCGTCCGTCGGGTACATTCCTGTGAATCTCATGTCCTTATAGTTTCATGTAGGCTAAAGTGAGCGACTGATGGAGTGAGCGAGTGCTATATTCATTTTCTGAGTCACATATCAGTTCAGCAGGCAGCCCTGCTTCACAGGTGCACCACGCCGTGCTGACCTGCTTTGCCAAAGCGTTTAGGACACGGCCGCCCATCTAGTTGTGATCAGCCCTGAAGGTATTTACACAGAAATCATCATTGAATATTTGAATCATTTATATGAGAAAAATACCAAAGAAAATGAGAAATGATTCATTTGTATTCATAGTTTATGAATAGAATATGTAGAATAAGCATATTCTTTAGTTGGAACCACGGCGGGCATGTATAGCAGAATGAAACCATTTTGTGTTAGTGTGAGTTCTTATTTGGCCAGGTAGTCATTGTAAATGAGAACTGCTTCTCATTTGACTTATCTGGTTAAATAAAGGTAAAATAAAAACATTTGAACACAGTCGCATGTCTGAGGTGGCAATCGAACTCACTCCGACGGTCTTGGTTGCTGCCCAACACATTGATAGTCGTTCCACAAGCCCATGGAGCCCAGTGCACGGTGTGTATTCACGCCCCTGCTTAATACCCTGCAGATGCAAAGGCCTCATCTACTGTAGCAAACAAGGACAGCTTGAGGCAGACAGGAGGGTAGCGTCACTGTGTGTTCATCAGAAGACATTCAGAGCATGGGATTAATTGATATTTCACTCTGAAAAGGTGAGTGCACTGTGTGTATGTAAGCGTCCAGCAAAGTGGGTTCGCCGAAGGGCTTTTGAGAGCCTATGCCGTACCTCTGTGCTCCTCCCCTCCCAACACTCCTTCCATCTGTCTGCTCTGGCATCAAAACATTCTCCGTATTTCTACCTTTTGGTTTTAATGCACACTGCTATGTCTCTTTTACCAGCTAGAACCACACATGAGCCACATCACAACAAGTATCTTTGAATTGCAACTATCACAGTAGGTTGGAGACTGCTGAGGTTCAGAGAACGGTTTCCATGTTCTGAGATAAGCACAAAGACAATGGTTATATTCCTTGTGACTGCTTCATATTTAATGGCTGGAGATGACATTAGTATCTCCGTTTCCCCTCTGCGTGTCTTTTTCTGCTTTGCAGGATGCATTTAGAGCAAAAAGAAACACGAAACCACTCTTCAAATTCACAGACAACAGAGGGACAAATATGTTAGTAAGAGAGTGCGCTTTCTATTTGTTCCAATGCCGTCAGTACCAAATAGTCTCTGCTCTGCCTCAGGCCCGGCCCATGCAGTCATTGCCACACCAGTGTGGAATGCAGGTCCTCAGCTCTAATTGATTTGGAGGCAAATGACCCTGTATCAAAGGTCAAAGGGCACTTCTGGTGCGATTTCTGCTGCTACTCAAACAAGCAACAGCCCGACAGAGAGTAAAAAGAAGCAACTCCCCGGCACAAAACAACCTCAGCAAGGTTGACGTCAACTCCTCAACTTCTTTAAACTACTTTGCATGGACTCAAAGGTTTCAAATGAGAGCGCCTCAACTTCAGGTGGCTTTCAGCTCCGGTGGAACCCACAGATAAAGCTGCGACATCAGTACATATCGGGGCCCAATCTAGCATCACCACCGCACTACATCGCAGGCGCAGATAAAAAGGAAAGCTCTATACGGTGATGCATATTTCCCTTTAATCAGAGCTAACGTGTACCGCAGCCGTCACACTGCACTCCCACCTCACCGTGGCTCTCAGGGGGGACAGGGGAGATCAAAGCTAGCCCCCCCCCCCCCTACTTGTACACGATCAGTGGGAAAGAAGGAGAACTGCTCTCTTTCGTTTTCTCCTTCTTTCTTTCTTTGGGTCTTGCTCCCCCTTCAACACTACCGAAGTGTCGAGATTGAGCAGGAAATGTGAGGGACAAACGGTGTGTATGAACAGAAATGTACTTGCTTAGTGTGTGTACTAGTTTAGCGCTTTAGTTTTGACCCTGTCGCACTGATCTAGCAGGGAGGAAACAAGGCCGCGAAACAACAAGCAGGGGGACGGAAAATAACAAAAGTGGCGTCACTGGGAGAATGCCAGGGGGAGATTTATAGGACAGTAAAAACGTGACCCACACTGACCACAGATGTCCGCGAGAACAACTTAGGTGGGGTGTAATGTGAGTGCAACATGCAATCTTTTGGCCGACGGAAGCTCCACTCCCACCTTCTCACTTCTCACTGTTCATGCTCTGTTGCCAGTCAGCCTCAATACACTAACATCCGTGAAGCCTCTGTCTGCACGTGTGATATGTTGGTGATACGTGTGCACATTCATCAAAGTGATTCTACGGTTTCATCAAAGATTCATCAACTCTCCTGGATGTCAGGATTTAGATGTACAAATCGGTAATCCCACATCTATGAACTCTCCCTCCATCTCTCTCTCCCTCTCTCTCTCTCTCCATCTAGAGATGTGATCCGCCCTTCCCTTCCCTGCTGCCTCTCGGTCTCGGGTTTCAAAGTGTCCCGTCTCTCCTCACCCTCCCAGATTAGTCATCTAATGAGCAGCAGGGCAGATCAGGTGAATAATTGATGACGGGCGGCTAGAGAAAGGCATCGATCCGATTCTGTGGAGCAGGGATGGAGACACCTCAGGAGGATGAGCAGGTGCAGGTACATCACTGTGGGCTGATTGGGATTCAGATTCATGAAGGGGATACGCATAAATAGACTCCTCTGGAGGACATGGGCCTCTCAAAAACATGCATGAGATCACCGTTTCATGAAACTCAACCTCCACATTATGGAACAATATTTGTTGCTTATACAGTTCTGTTAAATTATGTTTAGATTGTGCAATGTGGGGATAATCGTGCAGTGATTGATTATAATGGTCCAGAACCTTCAAGGGGAGCAAAGTGTGAGAATCATTAGGCTTGTGATGCATAGACATCCACCTATGACGCCAGTAGCATTGTTCATAAAAGACGTGTTAAAGTGAAAATAGCATATCCCAGTGTCAACTGTTAAAGTGGCCATTATCAATATTTTTATGACAATAATTTATGAAATGACAATATGAAAACTGTGACAGTGTCACTCATTTTGATGAACCTATAAGCGGATGATCACCCGATTGGACGTGAGTGAGGGTTGTGCCAACAGTCCTCTACTTCTCTGTATTGCTAAACCACGCCCACCTTTGACCCAATTAAATCCGCAGAACAATTTGATTCTAATAACTCTCAAAATGAAACCTCGCCCATATATGTGGCTCAAAAACATTAAGAAGCTGAAGATGTTCTAAGTGCTGTTTCCCTGTGACTTGAAGACATCAGGCTTTTCTAATATATATATATATATATATATATATATATATATATATATATATATATATATATATATATAAGCGTTTGTAGTAGCTGTAATTCATAGATTCAAGTATTTAGGAACCAGGAAATATAAAGACTACAAAATACCACATAGGGCGGCAGAAGTGGGTCCAAAAATCACTGGTCTTTCACCCAGGAAACCGTTGTTTGTGCCGTACATTAAACGAGTTTATTTAACTTCTGTACTAAACTCTTCTCTAGTTATTAGAACCCAAACCACGATCTTTTCCTAAACCTAACCATGTTGTTTTGTACCCTAACCCTGACTAAGTATTCCACAACATTCTCCTAATAACCAAGTTGTATTGTTGCCTAACCTAAGACCAAAGTTTATTTTGAAGACTGTATGCATGTAATGACCAGAAATTGATCCGTATTGCTGGACATGCAAATAGAAATCCACCAAAAATGAGGAGTAACTTTTTCGTAAGATATAGAAATCGTTGTATGAGGACACGATGAAGTATATCCACAAGGGGACAGATCAGCTCAAACAGTCACACAGAAATAACTTCCTTGTCCTCATTCTACCTGTTTTTTATTATTCATAACATGTAGCCAATTTGGAATCTAATTATACTGAAGTCTTGCATGATGCAGCATGACAAACTCCTAAAAGTCTGTCTGAATACATACTAGCAACAGTTAGTCATCACGGCCAATGTCAGCCTAGATAACTTGAAGGGTTGGATGGTAAAGCAAGGCAAGGCAAGTTTATTTGTATAGCACATTTCAACAACAAGGTAATTCAAAGTGCTTCACATAAAACCATTAAAAGCATCAAAACATAAGGCAAAAGAAAAGGAGATTAGAGTAAAAACTTCCATATAAAGATCAGATTTTGTGTGCAGAGAGCAACTCAGTCGCTGGTTCATATCAAGTACCTTAACTAAACTCTCCTGTTCCATTCCCATACTGGATCCAATAGTCTCTTCAGCATGAGAGGAGACGGTACAGCCAACTGCGCAAATCAAAAATATGCTTTTCATTTGTAGAAGACTTGTTTCTGCCAAAGGAGCAAGCTTAGACAACCGCTCCAACTTCCTACCTTCCAGCAAGTGCTCACATGGAACAATGAGATCGAGATGGGATCTTGTTGCATCTGTCCTGATTTAGAAATACAATATTTTTCGTTCCAAGATCGGACATGTAAGCACTGAGACTACATGGCCTACAAGACAAGCTTAATCAGTGTGTGCAATGTCAGGAAAAGTAAGCAGCTGAAGGTTGTAAAGGGTTTTAACTTCCAACCCACCACGTGCTTCATTCCTGTACAGGAAGAGCAACAGAACTCGTCGCTCAACCCTACACTGTGTATGTTGGACACCTTATTCTGATATGGAGCTGATGGACAGCGTGTTGGTGACATTGCTCCGAGTGTGCCTGCCTCTTCACGTCCATGTCGCTTCGGTGGGGAATCCGCTCCGGGGTGCTGCTCATTGCCTTTTGGGTCCAGATGGTCAAGAGCTCCCAGTGTTCAGCAGGGTAGGCGCCGTTTGCCCCAAGGAGGACTCCTGCCATCTGTTCCAATCCTCTCCTCTCTTCTCAGATAACTCTCTGAGCCTCAATCCGCTCGATGTAAAAGGCTCCGGATCATTCGGGATGGTCTGATTCTGCCCCATTCCGTGTTTCTCCTTGAAGGGTGGGCGAATAAAATCAGCTCACCTCGAGATCTAAACATCGGCACCAGGAGCTGATGAAAATATGCGTCGGTCTTTATTCTGTCATGATGGGTCTATTTGACCTCTGTCCTGTCCTCATTCCTTTTCTATCAGCTTCTATTTCTGCTACCTGTGTGTGCACAGCAGTGTGTGTGTGTGTGTGGGTGTGTGGGTGTCCAGCATAATTCTCACGAGGCAGAGAGCATCTTTCTGGAGTCATCTTAGCTCCAGGGATGCTAATGCCGCCCTTCGCCTTTGGGGAATTACGTCTGCCTGAGCAGTAACCTACATTTACCGAGCAGTCTTACACATAAGGTTAATGAATCAGGCCTGCTGGAAGACGAATGGACCCTTCACATCAGCATACACACAGATATAACAATCGGCAATGCAATCATACCAGACACGCACGCACACACACACTCACACACAAACAAGGAGCTTTCTGTTTGCTGTAGCGCAAACGCTAACAAGGTTAGCAAGTAAGCAGGCATCTGAATGGGTCATTTATTTATTTAGTCTGGCTCCAAGGAGCCGTGGGCGTGGACTAATAAGTGGAAGAAGGTTCCTCTGCACAGAATTGTGTGCGAGAGTGTGTGTTAGTGTGTGTGTGTGTGTGTGTGTGTGTGTGTGTGTGTGTGTGAGAGAGAGAGAGAAAGTGAGGTTTTGATTTGAGAGCCGGAGCCCATCATCCGCCCATTGTTTCTTTTCCCTCCCACCTGCAATTAAGACAAGAAAGAGACAAGTGGGGAAATTCCCGTCACTGATTTAGCTCATGCATCTGTAATGTCTCATGCAGTTAACTACTGATCGAGTAGATTAAGGAGGGCGGCCTGGATTCAGTGCATTTTGTCCAAGGCATGATGGGAAGGGGATGTGGTGTATTACATGGTAAGTGTGTGTGTGTGTGTGTGTGTGTGTGTGTGTGTGTGTGTGTGTGTGTGTGTGTGTGTGTGTGTGTGTGTGTAAAACAGAGAGAGATATGCTCCACACCTCCACCCCCATCTTGTCTCCTGTCCCTGCACCCTCAGAGGCGACTCCGGCTGGGATCCGCTCACCGTCTCCCCCCCGGGGAAGACCGCCATCCAACTCGGGTCGTCAGAATCAGTTATGCTCAAGCCCCTTGTTCTCCTCGGCAGCGTTTACATGACTCACATTTTTCAGACCCTGTCTCAAGCATCCTCTTTCCTTCCTTCTTTCCTTCCCTCCATTTGCTCAAAACAACAACACACAACTCCCACCCTTTGCACACCGCCCTGAGCCCCCCCCCCCCCCCCCCCCCCCGCTGTCAGGACCCAGGAATAATTCCCCTCCTTTTCCGGCACTTTCGGGGGGAAAGCGACGCGAGGTGATAAATCTGCGGCGATGTACTGTAGAACAAAAATGAAATGAAGGAGAAGAGAAGCAAAGCCTGCGAGGCACAGCCTTCCTGCTCAGCACAGCAGAAAAAAAAGCACAGTCCACCCCAGGAGGATGGAGATGGAGGGATTAAAAAGAGGAGTGACAGGGTGAAACGGGACAGTAAAAGAGAGTTACTCACCTTGGACCCTGGATGCTGAAGGCAGCTGAGTTTGCTCACAGGATATCGTACAGCTGGAAGCCTTCAGCTCTCCTCCTGAGCCAGAGCTGTAAAAACATCTTTCAACATAAATGCAGAGCAGAAGGGGCTCAGGCCTGCGATGCTAAGCTGTTGAAATGTGCTCAGGTATCATAGATCTTATTGAGAAGCAAACAATAGATGACCTAGGGCTGATATGTGGGAGGGTTTGTGTCCATCAAGATAATCAATACCATGTTACTTGCCAGAGCACAGCCAAGGAGAGGTCCTGGTGCTCCCAACATTTCTCATACTTAATGCCTGACTGAACCTAACGGCTCATAGGAGGAGGGGGTTCCATACCCACTGTTCCGGGCATCCGCAGGCACCACGGAAATACTTAGGGAGCCGACCTGGAGTGTTTACCTGCCCCGATGAGTAGCAGAAAATACAAACAATGCAGGGCGTAATTGGCATCGATGCGCTTTAAAAGCCCCCCCATGCAAACACCTGCAGCCCACGAAGCCAGGCAGCCCCCTGGGAAATCAAACATTAGCATTTAGCCGTTTCATCTGATGCACTAATCAGAGCCAAACGTTTCAATAATACAACACAAGAGCAGTTACGCAACCCAAAGAGAGAGAGAGAGAGAGAGAGCACTCAGCGACAAAGGTATTTCCAGAGGTTGCGAAGTATTTGGCGCCGGCGCTAAATGGTTGGATGGATCTGGGTGGAGTGGAGGGTGAGCCAGTGACCCCGGCTAACCTTCCAGTTGTTTTCCACAGTGTGTTGAAATCTGTGAGATTTGCCAACAGGGTTTACTGCTGCAGTCTACAGGCCTGCTATCGGCTCTGTGAGGCTGTGCTGTGGCAGTGCTTGGTGATGGTATTTTGAGCAAGTAATGTTCACCATCTTAGTTCAGCATGTTAGCATGCTAACATTAGCTACTTAAAACCCTTTGGTATCGAGAGACCCCCACGGGGGTCTTTTTAGAAAAGTGTAGCATTCAGCGTGTCGTAGAAAGCATTTGTCATGAACAAATATAATTAATGATCCAGACATATTAAATATCGAATAAATGGAAAAAGTCCAAGCAACATCATCATACCAGCCATTGTAAACACTGCAAACACAATTATACATGAACTAACATCATATCTGGAAGATATCTAGAAGATTTGCCACGATTTTGGCCAAAAATCAACGAACTATGCTTTCTGTATGGATCTCTCATCACCAAGCAGGCAGCGCACATAGCGGATTGATATATCACATAGGGCTGCGTTTCAACGCCGCGAAGAACAGCATTGTCGAAATTACTCTATTTCAAACCGTTCAAAAGTTATGGATATATAAGCCAACATCAGCCAGAGGTCAGCAGAAAAAAATAGGGTAAAAAAACTTACGTTTTGATGATTTTGGTGATGAAAAATGGATTTAATCCATAGGAGTTTTGCGCAGCTACTTCCTGCATGTCGTCTTGCATGTCTGTGGGTGAGATCAATGCGCTGGCAGAATGAATGACAAAATGGCAGACGATTCTGCGAGGTGGACCAATCCATGTACACAGGGGGGTTCGGCCAGCATTTCGCGATTTTTAGTCAGTAAACAGACCCGGATACGATCAAACACCCCCACATGGCTCCCGTTGGAGTATCTCACATCGAAAAAGGTGTGCCATGAATAAATCGGCCAATCACAGGCCTTACCAGGGTCACATAGACACATATTATGAGCCATTTATTGTTATGATTGACAGATATGACACATCATAACTGCTCAAAGTTAATCCAAATAGTGTCAAACTGCTTTATTAGGATTATTGAACACTCTTAGTGATAAGAAAAGTGAATATATAGTTAATATTTAGTTATATAGTATATACAATTATAATACAGCAATGCAACTGCTGGTTCAGAAAATCTAAATTTTGCTTGACTCAGACCATTTATGCTGGCCTGCTTCACTCAATCGAAGTAAAATATGTTGTGGGGACATGTAAAACGTGTTGTTCTATGTCTGTTGCATATTTTTAGGCAAGAATCTGCATTATTTTAAAAGAAAAGTTCAATACAAGTGCTTTTTTTCAGGCGAACCTGAAACTTTTCCAATTTGAGCTGTGCCATAAGTGTGTCTGTTATCAACCAGTAACATATACACAATATACACAATATTTACACAATTCAACACATCTCACAAGTGTTACCTGTGTTCTAGCATCAAAATTAATAAAATAGACCTTATAGTTAGAGCTGTGGACTCTCTTGAGTATGGGTATGCAATTTTTGAGCAGAGGCCTAAAAATAGGGCTAGGGTTCAAAGGGTACTCAATACAAAGTGCAGCTGAGGCCGGTGGGAATGTCTTCAGTTTTGTTGGTATTTTGGTCAAAATATTGGACAAATGAAAATGTTCCCCCGATGATGGCGCTAGATGAAAAGTGATGGGATCACCCAAGTGATTACAGGGAAACATGGATGTCTTTGACCTGTTGGTGGCGCTAAGAGTCAGGAGAGTCCTCATTACCATAGAGGCCTTTACCAAACATAATTCATTTATTCAGTTGCTTTATAATTAAGACACTTCAGCCTCAATGTGGTAGACTGACATTGCCAGCTAGTGTTGGCTATCGTGACCCATAAAAACCCAACCTAGCTGCAAAGCTGTGGACACGTGTTTCTGTTCAAATCCTACCTGAAACAAACTCCGTGGCTGTTCTTGCTCACACTAACTGGCAGGTTAGTTTGCACCCACTCTGGAACCACCCACACAACAATTCATCAACTTCATACAGTTCCCCCCCTTTAGACGCCAACCTCTCCTGCAGTCTGTACTCCCTTCCTGGAGCTTGGCAGCCCCTGATCAGCCTCTCTGGCCTGCAGCGAGCAGGAAATGGCCTATTGTTCTGAGATAATGTGAAATATAATGTTCCCCTGCACTCTTGGAAGGCATTCTGCCCTGACAGCCTCATCGCTGTGGGCAACAGTAGGCGCCAAGTATATGAGCACCTGCCAAACAGAGACGTCCATCAGCAGCTCGGTGATGCTGGTTTACAGCAGAGAGAGGAGAGGGGAATCCCCTGAAGACTTGTGGGAAAACGAGCACCTCTCACACACGCTGTTTCACGAAAACTCACCTCCGCCCACTCAACACAACCTGGGAGATTTTCTATCGTCTTCTGAAGCACATGCAAAATAAAAAAGCACCTCTGAGTGCATTCGAGGCGATGCAGAAAGTGAGGGCGAAACTGAGACGTTGCGGGAGAGCTTCTACATTGTTCCCGCTGGAGAGGACCGGAGTCAAGCGCTTACATCACCGACGCTCGGCTGATTCACCCCCCTAACATCAGTTCATCAATTCACATGATAAAAGCGGCGGCTGACAAGCCAACGAGAATTCACAGCTTGTGAATTCGCACCCTCACAGACACATGTAAGAAATTAGGGCCGTTTCCAAATGCGACCACATTGCGTCGGAGGGGCCTCGCAACGCTGCTCGACATGACGAGGTCCTGCTTTTAGTCAGACGCTGAAACCCTCATTGATCATTAGGCCGCGGAGCCGCACTCTCCCTGCTGTGGAAACAGTGAGGGAGTTTGTTTATTTGAATGAATCACTAGCCAAAAACTCATAAATATCCTTGGCAACGGTACAGATTAACAAAGCAGTTCACAGAACAAGAACATCGGGGAACGAGAGAGGAACCTTCCACATTTGGTAATGGAAATAAAACTATATTTCAAAATGTAATGCCTGCAGGAATAGGTTCATGAACACGACTTGAATAACCACAGCTTGTCACTCTCTTTTAACCTGCTCCTCACGAGTATAAAGTCAGTGTGCATTAGCAGGTTATTACTGTCATCCTTCCTTAACATATAATATTAGCTCCTCTGAAGGATAATTACAGCCGGGGCCTGTTTTTCAAGTCCTGATGGGATAATAACTGCATCCAAGAAACTTTATTTAGGATCAGCTCAACAGCTGGCAGGACCTGCAAGTTAAAAGGCCTTTGCTGCTACTTGAGGTAGCGTTTCACCTTTTTCCACAGACTCTATTCAGCTGTTGTCTGAGATAACGCGTTCTCAGAAACCGTGAAGAAACGCTCCTACCACTTAAACATTTTTTCAAACGGGATCCTCCGTTAGGTGGAATATGTAGAGGGCGGCGTATTCAGGTAATAAAAGGGTGTAAATCTGTCAGATTAGTGACAAAAAGGAGAGTGTGAGGGATTAAGGTAAAGCATGGATGTGGCTCCTTTTGCTTTATTACTCATCTTACATTCAAGGGATCTTTTTGGAGGAGGTACGCACCTAAATGGATTAAAGTCACAATTCACTCCACGTACAATACAGACATTTAGGCATATATCCTCTTCAGTGTATCGCTGTGACTGTGTGCTTTGATGTTCAACCAGCCGCCCACTGTGACTTTCTTACAGCTCCTGAATTGTCTGTTCAGCAGAGCTTTGGCTCAGACGTTTGGAGGTGCCTAACACTGCCATCTATTGTTCTTCTTCTAAAGGCTCTTAGGTTGTGCTTCACAGTTGGAACTGCATTGTTTTGAAGATTAAAGGAGCCTGTCCACGAGGCTTCACAGCACTGGGTGTAAGTTTTGTGAAATAACTTTTATGTAACGGTGTGTCTCACCTGGGCCAAGTTAAATTTTCCATACTTTCTGAATTATAGGTTTTTCTCAGTTCGTTTTTATATTTTATATGAGTTAATTTCCTAAAGAATAAAAAACAACAACCACCGAGTGTTTATTGTCAGACTTTGTATCTTTAAAATGTATAAATAAATCACTCCAAAATGCTTCCACACATTACTTTTCTGATGGTTTGTGATGGTCCCGAGGACACTGTAGAACCATCTATGCTGTGATACCAAAAGCTTTTGACATTTGGAGATTTCTGCAATAATTGCCTTTTTGGCCGGTTGAATAGCTATAAAACTGAGCCCACTACGGCCTTTGAGAGACGGTAATGTTGGTCGAGGACGCCAGCGTCCTAGAGAGGTTTAAAATAAAGCCTGCTTTTTAGAAAGTGGTACCGTTTTTTCACATATTAGCAGTTATGGGGATATAAAAAAAATACACTGAATCCAATCTTTTCATAATGATCACACTACCAGTATATGCCCTCTTGCATCTTGAAACAGATCATAATTCTTTCAAGAGCGGATGCAAAACGGTCACGTGCCTGCACACCGGAGCAAGTGAAATGCGAAAACAGGCCCATAAACTTGTAAGCAGACATAAACAACAAAGCCTTGCCTGTCGTAGACCCTCTCCCGCCTCACACGGTTAACACTCGGCTACAGTAATTACCGCGGCGCGCACCAGGCTATCTGAGATTACAGGAGTGAGTTACACCTGATGCCAAGGGAAAGTGCTCCATACTTTAAATATTTAATCAGTCCCTTCACTGAGAAGCAAATGAGGCGAGGCAAAAGTTGCAGAGTGGCTGAGGAGAGTTGGGAGTGAGGGAGTGAGAGGGGGGGGGGGGGGCTACCCTGGCTGCATTTTGTGCACATGCAAACATAAGTGACCAGACACACACATAATGTGAACACATATGCACTCACATTAGGGACTTAAGTATGTCATCACCTCCTGATATTTCTGACGATAGATCTTTTGCCAGTCTCTCATTTCGGGGGAACCTTAGAACCTTGAGTGTGTACAACATGTGTGTGTGTGTGTGTGTGTGTGTGGGGAGCCAGGGTGGGGGAGGGGGGTCTGCACACCTGCCCAGTGTAAGGACCCAGACTCCTTGAGGCTCGGCCACATCGAGCTGCTGTCTGTGGGGACACAATGGAGAACTTCTTCTCCAGGCTGAGCCAGTTGGAGCTCAACCTGCTACACTTGAGCTGCAGAGGAAGTGACACAATCAGGTGCAAAATCCTGCGTGCCTTGTACGTTCAAGTGACCGTGAAATTAACCGTCCGCAGAGGTATATTTAAAGCGTCACGTGATATGGTCTGAGGTGCAGATCACAGAGAGGGCTCGTCTGAGAGGTGCAACCTGATTTCGGTGGAAATACAAAGAGAGGGCGGGCTGTTAACATACTCTTCTTATTCACACCGAAGCCATATTTGATTTAGTTAACTTTTTTGGGGAATTTGCTTCTTCATGTAATTGATCTTACAATCATCTCCTAAACAAGTAGTGCAGTTATTACTTTTGTGTGGTTTGTTCCTGTTCTGTTGTTTATAAGTTGTTTTTAGATATAACATGTATACAATCTGTATTAAACATTTTAAGTACAAAAAATATCAACAAAAAAAGATCTAGAGTTGAAGATATACCTTCTTATTTACTCCCTAAAGTAGCATAACATTATCAAACCAAAGTTTTAACCTGATTGAATTATGGATAATGGATAGTAGGTTATAAAAAGTCATAAAAAGTCACAGCATCACATTGTTCAATCATGAACAATCTTAAAAAAGTAATTGTATAGCATCTCATAAAAGTAGTAAAAACCTCAAAGTACAGTATGTTATAAAAATCTACAAAAATGTAATTGTATAGTATGTCAAAAAAAGTTGTAAAAAAGGCATAGTATAATATGTTTGAAAATTTCATAGTATAGCATATTGAAAAAAGTCATAGTATTGTATTTCAAAAAATGGGAAAAAAGTAATGTAAAGTACTTAGAAACAAGTAAAACAAACCATAGTATAGCATGTTGAAAAAATCATTAAAATTCATGAAAAAGTCATAGTATGTAGTAGAAGAAACCATTTTTATTGTCATATACATATACACAAAATTTGACAAATGCATTTGACCCATCCCTGTATATAGGGAGCAGTGGGCTGCCATTGATCGGCACCGGGGAGCCGGGGGTTCAGTGTATTGCTCAGGTACACTTCGACACTTGGCACATCCCAGTCGGGGATTGAACCGTTGACCTTCTGGTTCCCAGACGATCTCTTAACCCAGTGCGCCACGGTCACCAGTAGGTGAGAAACTAAACAATGGCAGGAAGTAAAGCAACCTAGGAAGCATGAGTACGTGACTACAAAAATAAAACAAAGTGAAATTAACGAGAGTTCATAGGAGTCATCACAGTACCCCCTCCTCCAGGGACGGCACCGGACGGAGAGTTCAGGATGACGACGATGAAAGTCTTCGATAAGAGATGGGTCCAGAACATTGCTTCTGTCATCAGTCGAGACCAGAAACGGCTGTTCCGTCCCCTCCAGTCAGTGTCTCCATTCCTCCAGAGCGAGCTTGATAGCTAGTACTTCACGGTTCCCCACATTATAGTTTCTTTCTGCAGGAGTGAGTTTTCTGGAAAAGAATGCACAGGAATGAACCTTGCTCCCACCCCAACATCAGAAGCATGAACCTCAACAATGAACTGCAGCTTAGGATCTGAATGAGTCAGGATAGGGTCAGAACAGAACCATTGCTTAAGGGTCTGAAAGGCTTGTTCTGCAGCTGGGGACCACTGGAAACTGGTTCTTGGGGATGTGGGGACATGGAGAGGATAAAGCGTCTGTAAAAGTTAGCAAATTCCAGAAAACGTTGCATCTGTTTGCGAGAACTTGGCTGAGGACACTCCATGACTGCACTAACTTTGGAGGGGTCCATCCGGATACTTCATGAAGTCACAATGAAGCCCAGGAACGACACCTCCTGTACATGGAACTCACACTTCTCCGCTTTAAGAAACAGCTGATTCTCCAAAAGCCTCTGGACAACCCGACAGACGTCGAGCCTCGGGTTTTCACCTGCAAGAAGAAACCTTCCAGTTCATTCCTCGGAGATCAACTGTGAAGGCTTGGCTATCCTGTTTCGAGCCCCGGGTTTCACACAGTTGGTCCAGCCTGCCTGCCAGCCACTTTCCAGCTAGGATCAGAGCGGAGCGTGTGGAGACGCCTCCTATTGACTTTATCTATTTTCCTGTCTTTTCCCCTGCCTGAGAGAAATAAATAATCTTGGTTTTTGAAATAGAACTCTGCTGTCCTGAGTCTGCATTTGGGTCCATGACACACCACATCATAACAGAACGGACTGACCATAACTATGGACCCAGCAGCCGCAGCAGGATCTCCACCTGCAGATGCAGGTGGCGATCTCAAACCAAAGCATTCTTCTGGGACAGCAACACCATCTGCTGCATGATATGCGGGGATCGCAGCAAGCCATCGGGTCTCAGGTGGCTGAGATCGGCAGCATGGTGCAGGGACTCGCACAGCCCCCGTCCCTCCCCCCTAGATTCGACGGCGGGGGACACGCAACTGGTCCGTGAGTCATTTGTTCTGTCTCCTGAACCCTTCCACGGAGACATGAGGGGTTGTAGAGGTTTCCTGCTCCAGACAGCATTTGTGTTCAACAAACAGCTCCGCACGTATGCATTGGACAGTTATAAGATTGCCTATCTGACCGGGTTGCTACATGGCCGTGCTCTCGACTGGGCCCAGGCCTGGTTCACCCAGAACCCGTTGGATACGGTTTCTTTTGGACAATACCTGGAGGCGTTTAAGAGAGCTTTCGACCACCCTACATACTCTCAGGACGCTGTTCAGAACCTCCTCCGCCTCCGTCAGGGCTCTGCTAGCGCCGCTGAACATTCCTTTGACTTTCGTATCCTGGCCGCAGAGTCCGGTTGGGAGGAGAGGGCGCTAAAGGGGGTTTTTCTCAGCAGCCTGTCGGAGGGATTAAAGGACGAGCTTTCTGTTCTGGAGGAGGCGAAGACACTGGTAGACCTGATCGCTCTCACCATCCGACTGGATACTCGGATACAGGAATGTCGGCGAGATCGTCAGCCAGTAACCACTTCCGGTCACCGGGCCCCAGACTCCACCCGACTTCCCCGTCCCAAGTCCCGTCTCACACTACCAGCTAAGTTATGCCTGCTGTCCGGTGCTCTACCAGTCTTGGCCCTCATTGACTCTGGAGCAGAACAGAGTTTTTTGGAATCCTCCTTCGCCTTCGCTCATGGGATTCCCTTGGAGGAGTTGGAATGCCCTCTTCAGGCGAACGCTGTGGATGGAAGTCGTTTGACCAATATCACGCACCGGACATGCCCTATTACCCTGCTTGTGTCAGGAAACCACCAACACGAGATCTGTTTTTACATCTTCTCTACACCCCTGACGCCTCTGGTTCTGGGCCATCCTTGGCTCAGGGACCACAACCCACAGATAGACTGGGCAGGAAACAGTATCATCGGTTGGAGCCCTAGATGTCTTTCGAGGTGCCTCAAGTCCGCCATTCCCCCGGCAGACCTCTTCTCTCCACACCCCTACTACTGGAACTGATCTCACCTCGGTCCCCTTGGAGTATGCAGATGTCAGCGAGGCATTCAACAAGGAACGAGCCCTTTCCCTGCCACCCCACCGACCCTACGATTGCACCATAGAACTATTCCCCGGCGCTACCCTGCCCTCCAGCCGACTATACAACCTTTCCCGACTGGAACGCGAGGCGATGGAGACCTATATCACAGACTCCCTTGCTGCTGGAATTATCCGCCCGTCATCGTCCCCGGTGGGAGCTGGGTTTTTCTTCGTGGCCAAGAAGGACAAGAGTCTCCGTCCTTGCATCGACTACCAAGGGTTAAACCAGATCATCACCCGGAACAAGTATCCGTTACCCCTACTCAACTCTGCTTTTGAATCCCTACCTGGTGCCACGATTTTCACCAAGCTAGACCTCCGCAATGCTTATCACTTGGTCCGGATACGAGATGGGGACGAGTGGAAGACCGCTTTCAACACTCCCCTGGGACATTTCGAGTACCTGGTCATGCCATTCGGACTTACAAATGCACCAGCTGTTTTCCAGGCTTTGGTGAACGACGTGCTCAGGGATTTTCTCAACCGGTTTGTGTTTGTCTACATCGACAACATTCTGATTTACTCCTCAAACCTACAGGAACATTGCCACCATGTCCGTCAGGTCCTTCAGCGCTTACTGGAGAACCAACTCTTCATCAAAGCCGAGAAATGTGAATTCCATGTCACCTCCGTACAGTTTCTTGGGTTCATCATTGAGGGTCAGATTCGCAAGGACCCGGAAAAGGTTAAAGCGGTCACCGAGTGGCCGGTCCCCTCCAACCGGAAGAAGCTCCAGCAGTTCCTAGGGTTTGCAAACTTCTACCGCCGGTTCATTCAGAACTACAGTCAGACGGCGTCACCGCTAACCAGACTCACCTCCTCTAAAGTGAATTTGTCCTGGTCCCCAGAGGCCAACCGGGCGTTTGACACCCTCAAGGAATGATTCACATCAGCCCCCATCCTAGTACAGCCGGATGAAAGCTGCCAGTTCGTGGTGGAGGTGGTAGATACCGGAGTAGGAGCAGTATTATCATGCTCAACCACTGACTCTAAGCTCCACCCATGTGCTTTTTTCACTCGCCGCCTTTCCCCGGCCGAGCGGAACTATGATGTGGGCAACTGGCTGTCAAGCTGGCTCTGGAGGAATGGAGACATTGGTTGGAAGGGTCAGTCCACCCGTTCATTGTGTGGACCTACCACCAAAATCTCGAATACATCCATTCTGCACGGCGACTGAACTCCTGCCAAGCCTGCTGGGCTCTGCTCTTTGCCTGTTTCCACTTCACCATCACCTACCACCCAGGAAGTAAGAACATCAAGATTTCCATCCCGTCTGTCCAAATCAACCATCGCCGATGCAGAAGAGTCTGGAGAGAGACTCGTGCCGCCCTACTTCGTTCTTCCGAACGAAACAAGCATCTGGCTGATCGCCGCCGTACACCCGCCCCCACCTATCTTCGCAGCCAACAGGTCTGGCTTTCCACCAAGGACATACCCCTACGCACAGAATCCAAGAAACTCTCCCCCAGATACATTGGCCCGTTCCCCATCGTCTCAGTTGTCAACCCGGTCACGGTCAAGCTCCCGCAATCCATGAGAATTCATCCTGTTTTCCATGTGTCTCTTCTCAAACCCGTACACTCCAGTCCTCTGAACCCTCCGGCCGAACCCCCTCCACCCCCCCCCCCCGACTCATCGAAGGCGGTCCAGTTTACACAGTCGACCGTCTCCTGGATGTCCGCCGACGAGGTAGGGGTTACCAATACCTCGTTGATTGGGTGGGGTATGGTGTGGAGGAACAATGCTGGGTTCCTCGCTCCCGGATTATGGATCCAGAGCTACTCCGCACATACCATCGCCTGCACCCCGATAAGCCTGGCGGTTCGCCGGGAGGATCCCATTGAGGGGGGGTACTGTGAGGATTTATGTCTAACTCTGCTGTATTTCCCTCAGTAGTGTCCCCCCTGCCCACTGCCGTGCCTCTCTCCGTAGGCACAGCTGTGCCTCATCTCCTGTGATCAGCTCCAGCTGACATAAATACTCCTGCCACTCTCATCCCAGTTGTCAGTCCGTCCGTTTACCAACCTGGTTTCCCGACCCGTGAGTTGTCCGTTTTTTCACTCTGTGAGATTCCTCTAACTAACAATCCGTTTTTGTGTTCAACTTATCTGCTGTCCAGTGTCGAGCCTCGGGTTTTCACCTGCATGAAGAAGCCTTCCAGTTCGTTCCTCGGAGATCAACTGTGAAGGCTTGGCTATCCTGTGTCGAGCCCCGGGTTTCACACAGTTGGTCCAGCCTGCCTGCCAGCCACTTTCCGGCTAGGATCAGAGCGGAGCGTGTGGAGACCCCTCCTATTGACTTTATCTATTTTCCTGTCTTTTCCCCTGCCTGAGAGAAATAAATAATCTTGGTTTCTGAAATAGAACTCTGCTGTCCTGAGTCTGCATTTGGGTCCATGAACACACCACATCATAACAGGCACCAGCTGCCGCGCCTACAACACCGCTATCTGCCACCACACTCCAGCCCAAGGTTTAAGCAGTGATGTGCATCGAACCCAGCGGAGAATGCAATGTGAACGTGTCCTGTTTGAAAGGGGCTTTACAGAAGTGAGCCACCGGTGGCTGTGCAAAGCATTTGTGCCCCTCATCTCCACACTCAATACATTTCAACTGTCCTGAGCTGGCAAACATCACCACGCTTTACTCTGAAAGACACCTCCAGTGTTTGTGTGGAGAACATGAACACCTGCCGCCTCAAAGATGCACATATGGGATCCTTACATCCACAACTCCCTGTTTGGAATCCACCAGAACATTTACCAAACCTACGGAGCTTGTTCGCTAACAACTTATTAGGTATAAATGGATACTTTGGATATGGTGCACAGGACATTTCAAACTACTGGTTGACCGGTGTTTAAGACTACTGTTGAGTTATTTAGAAGTTGCATTAGTGATGTTTGTGACGTGTTTTCAATACTTATTGGAGATAAAACTTAGCTGAATTTCAGGAGCAGGACCACACCTCAGCCACTCGCCCACTTCCGGCCACACTCCTATAAATACCTACCCACTCTAAGCCCCGGCTCGCTCGCGTTTTCTGCCCGGGAGCTGCAGTGGATCCTCAGCTAAGCCTCCCCCAAACCGCATCAGGCTAAATCTCCATCAACCATTCCTCAACACTACAAACAACCGACGAAGGCTCGCTCCGGCCGAGGTGGGGGCCTAAGCTAGTGAATGTTACGTTTAGGTTGCATTACGTAGTAAGCCCAACTACAATGTCCCGCGAGGGGATCCTTCTATACCGAGCGGCTGTCCCTGTCTCGCCGAGTTGAATCCCCCGGACAGACTGCGCAGACCCCACCCGTTTACCTCTCAACGGTTTCACGCCCTCTTGAACTCTCTCTTCAAAGTTCTTTTCAACTTTCCCTTAAGGCACTTGTTGACTATCGGTCTCGTGCCGGTATTTAGCTGGAGTGTACCACCCTCTTTGGGCTGCATTCCCAAACAACCCGACTCCAAGAAGACCGGACCCCAGTGTGACAGGGGCCGTTACCGGCCTCACACCGGCCACAGGCTGAGCCTCGATCAGAAGGACACCGGGCAAGTGGTCTTCCGTACGCCACATTTCCCCAATCTGCCCGTCGGACAGGGATTCGGCGCTGGGCTCTTCGCCCGCCGCTACTGAGGGAAACCTGGATAGTTTATTTTCCTCTGCTTAGTAATATGCATAGTGGTCCTGACGTGCAAATCGGTCATCCGAGCTGTATATAGGGGCGAAACACTAATCGAACCAGTAGCTGGCTCCTTCCGAAGTTTCTTTCAGGATAGCTGGCACTCACAGTTTTTTCCCCACTGAATTCACGTGAATATAGTGTATAGAAAGGGCACCTGAAGGCAACATGGTTGAGGAAGGTCCTCAGCCTTCTTTGTTATGCTGTCACTGATGATTACACACCCCTCTCAGTTGATGCCACGCCCCCCACGCCAGATCAGGGCCAAAAGTCTGAACTGAAAAAACTGAAACTGTAAAAAATAAGATTTGAATCTGAAAATATAAAATCTGAAAGTGAAAAATATAAGATCTCAAATATATATGAAAGTGAAAAATGAAAAACAATATGTATGTATGTATCAAAATGATATTCAACCCCAAAAATCTTTTCATTCACTTATTTTTATTTTGAATACATTGCTGTATTTTTCAATGTTCAAGACCACAACTTGAACTTTCCGGTTCAAATATTTTTTTCAAATGATCAAAACTATTGACCTGGAATTGGCTCCATAGCCGTCCTGTTTCCTTTCAGACCTTTTGCATTTGACCTTCATTAATTATTTTCTTTGGCCACTTGAGGCAGGTGCGACAAGCCTTCTAAAGTTGCCGATTTTCAAAACATCCAGCAGACACAGACCAACATTAGCATTGTTTTTTCCGTCCACCTGGTAAAAGAACTTCCAATATTCACCTAACATTTATGAAATTTGAGGTCTCCTTTGCTTCTCCATGGTGTTTCCCACCTTGAGCATAATTAAAATACGTGAACAAGGCAAATTGACGGAACTGATATATTTACATCATGCATTTCCAAGTTTCACCCCGTTCTCAGTAATGGAGGGGAAACAGTTGTACAATGCTCAGTCACTCATACTGGGGGCCTCGCTGACATCACACTCTGGAAGATGTGCCCGCATAATGATTTCATCGCGCGCTGACATCACCTCGCACCTCTGTCAGCCGAGAGTGATGCGTCCGCCGTCTGACGCCATCCCTGCTGTGTTTACTGGACTGCTCTGTCTGTCAAGATGACATCAACGCAGCTTCACTTCCCTGAAACGACTGAGTCAGCCGCTCCTGTCTGTTTGACGAGAGGAGAGAAGAGGGAGAGGAGAGGAAAAGTGGAAGAAGCAGAAGGATATAAATGACAAGGATGAACGTTGCACGCTCATTGGAAAGGCTTGACAACTGAGGAGGTCGAGTATGAGCGTTCTCAACGAGAGAACAATAGTGAGGTTCACCTCACCCTAACACTCAGCATTTTCCCTCATTTTAAATACAAACACTAGAGAGGATTTCCACCCACTACTGTTACAAATATCAGACATACTAATTCTCCAGTTGGGTGATGTTGCACGTAAAAACAGATGGCTGGAAACACCTTACAGATCTTTTTGTTAGTTAATTTCATTGCCCTCCTCCTTTTTCTTGGTAAGTGACGTGATCAAATATACTGCTGTTGATCAAACTGAGAGATAGCTGGAGATCAGAGAGACTGACCTCGGTCCTGCAGGGGCCTCTGCATGGGTCCATACTGCGGTGGGAGTGAGAGGTCATAAACCCTAATCAAAGCCCTTTTAAAAGTTTTAGCGAGCAGAAAAGGGAAATGGAGCATTTGGGCGTTTTTGTTACAGACAGAACAAGAAAGGTTCAAATTCAGCAGGATTGGCTGCGGGGGCTCGATGCTGTCATTCGGCAAGTTTCAATCTGAGCTGTGCACTATTTCTCCCGGCCCGTCCCGGGAGAGGGTAAGCGGAGACGGCTGAGGGGAGAGCAACGCTCTTTAGACAGTGGATCAGTTATCGCTGAGCTGAGGAGGCAGAACCTGTGATAGATGCTGCTCCCCAGGAGAGCCATGGAGCTGATCGCTATAGAGAGGCAGGGAGAGGGAGGAAGGGAAGGCAGAGAGGTGAGGAGGTTAAAAAGAAAGGAGGTGATCTCTGAAGAGCTTTGTCTCTTTTCCCACTTGCTGGTTGTTACAGATGGTGGGTGACTGTGCACTCTCTATCGATGCGAGACAATTTCGTGAAGTCACAGGCGACACGCCGTTAAGTACAGTATGATCAAACAAGGAAGTCAGAGCCACTGAACTCAGAGGCAGCCTCTCCTCTCATGTCTTTGCCTCTTTCTCTTTGTTTTCCTTGACGTTTCATATTTGTGCCAGCCTGCGTGTCAAAAAAGGAAGAGAGGCGAAGGGGTTTGTTTCCGTACAGAAACTGTCTGTGATTCATGTTTCCTCTGCTTTGATCTGCGAACTGTGCACAGCCCCGGGATAAAGCATTTCAGGTTGTCTAAACAATTCCCAATCACTGTTTCCATATTGAGGTTCTTATACGGAGGAGAGAGGAGAGGGCCTTGCATGCTAACATGCTCCTCAGCAGCGGGGGGGATTCTATCCATTAAGAGTGAAGCCAGACATTGATTTGTGCAGACGGAACGAGCATACGTGCGTGCGCACATCTGCGCAACCATATGCTCCAAGAGGTCAGTTTACCGGCGAAACCGAGAGCCCCCCCTGGAAACACCCACCTCAGCCTCTCATCTTGCTCTCCGAACACACATCTGCTCCCCAGCATGCCTCCCCCCACCCCACCCAACCCTCTGTGAAACCAACCCAGGCTCTTATTAGCAAAACCCCACCCGCCTCTTCTCCGCTCACCTTCCCCAATTATCCCAACATCTCGCTCTGCGAAAACAACAACAACAACCCTGAAACAATTCAAAAGCTGCAGAGCCAACCACAACAATAATTCAACTCTTGAGACTGCAACTTGATTGCGTGGACAAACACAAAATACTTGTGTGTGTGTGTGTGTAAGCTGCATGACATCATTCAGCGGTTCCTCTGGGCAGGACTCCATCCAACTAAATAATCCAGGCCAGCTCCATAAAGCAGGGAGTGCCGCCACATTCCCCCAGCCGTGAAATATCAAGTGGTATTAAGTCACCGTAACTGTCGGCCTCCTTCCTCACGCTTCCTCCTGCACTCAAACATGCTCAAGTACCTACGCACAGGCATGCGCGCTTCATCTGTTTCGACATGATTCCAAAATACAAAGAAATCTACAGAGAAGCACTGTCTGTTATCTCTTCCTGTTTGTGCGTCAGCATCAGATGTGCGGTGTGCGTGCAGCAGGTGGCTCCACATTAACCTTCGCCCACAGTCTGGGCAGCGCAGGGATCTGGTTTCGGCCCCTCCATCCCTGCATCCCTGTGGACTCCCATTATACATGACATCAGAGCCTCTCGACAGCCGCGCACAGCTGTGGCCAGAGCAGAGCTGAGCAACACCCAGGATCCACCCCACCTCGGATATCCTCAAACATGCAAGCAGGCAACTGGGACTCTTGCTTAGCTGAGACATTCAGACTCTTGTTTTATTTTTCACGTAACCAAATAGATTCTTCTTAAGGAAAAAAAACTTGAAAACGTCACAATTCTGCATCTTAATTGGTCGACAAACCGGATGGTTTAATCGTACTCAGTCAATGCCATGCTGTGGAAAATCAACAATCTGTCCAAAGTGGACAGCCCTGTCTCTTACAATATTACATTCCTGTAAAACTAAACTGCCTTCTGCGAATCTAAATTGAAATAACGTTGACCTCCGTTTTCACATGGGACACGAACGCCGGCATCCCGAGTGAAAGTCACCCCTCAAAGACTTTCACTGACTTTGATTAGAAACGTATTGTATTCAATTGTATTTGTGATGCATCAAAAACAACGTAATTGAATGTAATTCTCATACTACAAATTTTACAAAAGTTTGAAACCGCTTGTAAGATTTTTAAGAATGCAATAACTGTAATTAACAGTCAGCTCAATCTGTCAGTCAACAGGTGATATGTGTGCAAACAAGAACTCTTACAGTACTTGCATTTCTGCAGTGTCTTTATTTTACTCCAGTTCCTGTGTGAAACATCTTGTGTTTCACCACAGTGCTCTGTCTCCTTTCTCCTGCATTTCTGTTTCTTTCACAACCACTGAGGAATGCTAACAGGTGCTGGCTCCACTTTCCATCCGCAAGAAGCGCAATGGGACAAAAGAACAACTGGCGAGAGCACCTGTTTTCTACCAGGCTGGGAAACTGGAGCCCGGCTCCCAAATCACACTTGAGAGTGAAGAAACCAACGCGTCGCTATCCGCTGCCTTTTCTTTTGTCACAGCTGAAGACAAGCAGCATAGAGTTTTCATCCAGTTAACCCCTCGTGGTGCGTTCGATAGACAGCCTCCGAGTGGTGATGGACGAGCTACACACCTCTCTGGGCTGCGCTGCAGAGACACCGTGTGGTGGCACATCACAGACCAGATCCCAGCAGGAACATCAAAAAGAGGACATACAATCATATGTATACATATTGGAAGAGATGTAGTGTGCCTGTCTTAGAAAAGATTTTCTAAAATAATTCAATCGCAAAAGTGATTTCTGCATGTGCACATGAACATGTATACACAGCAAGCTATGTATATATTTAGAAATATATATATATATATCCTTACTGGACTTCTTCTACATCATGATTCAGGTCCGAAGGCTGCTAAAAAGAAACACAAAAACAGTAAGTACCAAAACAAGCAATACTTTGGAAATGGAGAACACTTGTACAAATGAAGATGCCCAGATCCTCCTTAGTGTTTGTTGATTGGAGGCCATTCACAGACAGCTGCAGACAGTGGTTTGAAACAAAAAGGATGAACTTTTGCATTTGGCAAATATGGAGACACAACACACAGTGAAACAGAGCAGGGACAAGAGTTATGACAAGATTTCAGAAAAACATGCACTATAGGATCACAAGATGTACACTAGAGACAACCGAAAACCTACTACCGGTAAGTGGTTTAAAGATGGTCCTTTAAAAGAAGCCTTTCTACAGTGTTTTGCCCCAAGTTGTATTTCATTTAATTTGAATATGTCTTATATCTATTTTTATCTATTCTACCTTTAAATTGTATTTTTGTGGTGTTCTATTCTATTTTTTAATTTGTTGCTTTTCAATACTATTACGACTAATAATAATATTAATAATAATAACAATAAAATGAAAGAAAGAAGGAATAAAAAAAATTGAGCTTCAGTGGCAACCTCTAATAAATTGTTATGGTGCAGAGAAAAAAATGAAGGCCAAGTATTTTACATCTAAAAGGGGACGGATGACAAAAATTGCATTTGTTGACTTTGAAAAAAAAATAAAAATCTTGAGTTGAGATCACCTGAGAGGCGTAAGGTCAGTCATTCCCCAGAGACCTCTGCAGGAGACAGCTGTTACCCCACAGTATATACAGCCTGCTTTTGATTTGACTCTTTACTGTAACAATCAGTGACTAACTGTGGAGGAGCGCATGTCAAAATGGCTTCCATAGAGGCCCGAAAAGCCTTCGGTCCTGCCCGCCAGGGAATTTGACTTTCTGCAAAGAGAAAGGTAAAGTCTCCTAGAAGAGCGAGGCGAATAAGCCTCAGAAGCTAAAGCCCTTCAGTGTGAGCGTGTTTCTCCGTTAACGTGTGTGAGTGCGGCTTGCATGCACCGAGAACTGGCAGAACATTGCCCCTCTAAGGTTAGACACCCTAGATGGAAAATAACCCTCAAACACCTCTGAAATAATTCAGCAGTCTGTCCTTCTTTTTATTCTCATATTTCCACACTATCTTTGATCTCTCCAACCCAAGGCTTCTCCTGTTCCGAATTCATCTGCCGGTACCTGCCCCTTTTACGGCAGCACCCTCGTGCTGACTCTGTCTCTTTTCACTGAAATTGGATTCAGAGGCTGCTTTATTCACAGAGGGATCGACTTCAATGGCCGTCTTATTTTCCTTTAACTTCTTCTTCTTTCCTTTCCTGGCAAATGCCACAGCGTGAAGAGAAAAGGGGGGAGAGAAGTAACAAGCGGAGCCTCTTCTGGATTGTATCTTCATCAGCTCGGCCCGGTGGTGCTGGTGCTGCAGCTCTGGGCAATTCTTACTGCTTTTTACATGCGAGGCCAGAGAATATTACATTTCGTGAATAAGATTCTTGTCCCTGAAAAGGGCGCAGTTCACCTTTTCTGGGAAAAATAAAATCATATCAGAGAAAAAATGAGGCTGCAATATGCTGCTCTGAGACCTCTTGGAGGGGGGGGGGGGGGGGTCCTGATTGGAGATGATTGAGTGGCACCCTCGGGGCTCGGCTTTGCATCTCCTGAAGTGGCCCCCATCTCCCTGCTCCTCACCTGAGTAAATGGCCTCTTGTCTGCTGCCAGCTCTTGATTACTACTTCTTCATCCGAGCCGGTGAGGAGAATGGATGGAGGGCAAAGAAGAGGGAAAGGGTGCCTTTCTGGAATAATTAAAAACAGGGGATGCAGAGAGTCCTCATGACTGGCCTCCCTAAGCCAGGAGTCAATGAAAACTACAACCAAAGGTATTAGGTAGCCTTTTTTATTAACAGCGAAAACCAAATTAATAAGTAATGTTTAAAAATGAAAATAATGAAAAACGGTATTGCAATTTTCATTAATAACAGATACAAAAGAATAAATGAATTACTGTTTTAATTTAGCTGCGTTCAATGTAGTATGTATCATTCCCCCTTAAACTCTTCTCCTAATAAGCCAAATCCTGGATGCAGTGACGTCATGTGTTAGCTAACGTTGCAGATTCTTTGGAGGAAAAGGTAACAGATGTGTGGACCAAATTCATCTACTATCCACTGAAAAAAAAGACTTTAAGCTAACGGTAGGTTGATGATGCTACGCTACCGGGCATACCATTAGCTTAAAGGATTGTTAATGGTAGGCCGATGCTAGGCGGCAAACTACGGTTCTGCCAAGTGAAGCCGATGTCTTAAATCGGCATTCTCTCTGCTGACCATCAGGGTCGACTCCTCCGGTTGCAAAAATAAGTCTGATTATATACTCACTTGATTTATTACCTCAGTAAACATTGTAAACATGAGTTTATGATCTCAATCTCTAGTTTCAAGTCTTCTTCAATAACAGCATGATGTTCATTTAGTACATTATGGTCCATTTAGAGTCAAACAGACCATAAAGCAGGGGATGCTTTAGGGCGGGGCTTACTATGATTGACAGGTCGTTGCCGCTACCAGAGCTGTATACGCCGTCTCTACGTCACTCCTCTGCATTCCAAATATGGTCACGTCCGTTCACTGGTTGCGACGGCCGTAATCCAAGGTGGCGACGGTGAAATTGTTGAACTCAAGGTTTCAAAATGGCAGTCCACAAACCAATTGGTGACATATGACTTTGTCCACTTCTTATATACAGTCAATGGCCTATGCCTGTTAATGTAACATTATTAACGTCTGTGGATGTGGAGGTAAGATGAACACTACTTTCAGTTGGCCATCTTTCATGATTATATATATATATATGCTATCCTCTCCATGTTATTCAATGTTTTAGCTGCTGGTCATGTCATGGAAAATTGTCTTCAAGTACTCAAACACTCATAAAAAGAAGCACAAAACACTGATGGGTTGAACATTCAAATGATTATTGTACAACAGTAACTGAAAGACAAATCTCATCACAAAGCCCAGAGGTAAGGAGAAGAGGCAAATGCATGTTTTACAGTTTTCCATGAAACAAGATCTGATTCGTGCAGCATACAGAATGTAACATAGACACATGTTTCAGCAGAGCATATGATTTCCATCTGACTTGTTTGTCAGTCTTTAGCAAACAACATGTGATTTCAATGCGTCGTTCAACAGTTGTTTTCACGGTTTCCAGATGATGCACCAATGATCTCATCCCTACTGCCCCCCGACGTCATTATCGCCTTCCGGGTAGTATCTGGATGCAGAAGGTTTGTGCAGCCAGCAGAGTGAGCAAAGTCGCAGTAATCAACCAAGAATAAATGATAAAGTTAATGTTTCAAGCAAGTTTACTTTCACAGTCTCAAGGTAAACCCAAGCTAAACTGAGAAATTAAGGTGGAAGGTCTTCGGTTTCAAAATAAAAGCCTGTAGATCCCAAAAAATATTTGTACCAATTTGTATTTTGATCATTCCTCACAAATGTAATTGGTGATTTGTGACTGAAACGTCCAAATTCTGGGAGATAACCCCTGCAGGACAGTGGTAGGCAGCGTGCAGTGTAAGGCCTATAAGGAAACATCCTGTGTGTACCTTGACAGTCAGATACAACCAGGTAAGAAGTGTCTTTTCTGCAAGGAACAAGTGTCACAACACATAAGTCTTGCTTACATAAATACAATCAAGACAGCTACAAATATGGTAGTTAATCGCCACTTTTCGATAACACACCAACGATTAGCTTAGAAGAAATGAAAACACATGATGTGACTAAAATTTCACGACAACAACTTTTCATCAGCTAAAACTAACAATGATCAAAAGACTAAAACTAAACCAGGTGTCAAATGAACATGTATGTGTGTGATACAAGTTATTGAGGATTCATGGTTAAACAAAAAGGTCCTCTCAATCTGTAAAAGGCATGTTTTGGGCATCTGACAGCAACTAAAATAAATCTCCAGCCTTCATTTATCTCCACCAACACTCACTCAGCTCCCAACTTCCTCTGTCCGTTTCCTAATCACTCGCCGCGATTGGTTCCAAACTCCTGTGGAGATCAGTTATGCAGCAGCTGCTACGTTTAAAGTCCATAGTCTGTATTCAAAACAGGAAAATCCCCCCAAAAGAAATGTTTGAAAGACAGCGCACACCTGGGCGGGCATCTCTCTTTGAGAACGGTTGAATAAGATCTGTGCTCTGTATAATGGATTCTTGGACTACCTGTGTGTGCTGATAAACACCAGCAGACACAGGAAACACAGCGGCGGCGGACCGTCAACTCCAACCTGCTCACAACGCCGGCCGGCCGGCCTCCATCTGTTGCCACTTTTGAAAAGAGCGTCTGAAAACACGTTTGTGTAATTTGGCATGTTCTTTCAAATGGAAATAATCCGCCTGTTTCTCTTTCCGAGGGGAGGCTCCCCTCTGTCTTGGCTTTCAAGGTAAGATTAAGAGGACTTTTTTTTCCCTTTTTTGTTGTCGCGCGGGGTTTAGCTCTCTCCTTCCTCTGGTGATTTCTTTGCCTTCAGTCTGGCTGTTTTGAAATGCACAGAGAGGCCTCTCTGAGCCGCACTCTTTGCCCACTATCAGCCTGTGAGGAGGCAGCCGTGAACATATAAACTGTTTTAACCAAAAGAGAAATAAATGAATAAAATTAGATTACAAAGATGTGGCATGAAAACCAAAGAACTTTCTCACTATTCCTGCAAACCAATTTTCTCTATGATGCGAATGAAAGGGAGCGTATCCGCCTTGACTTTGTAGTTGGTGGCACAGTTGAAAGGTCATGACCATTGGGTGAATTTAGGGATATTGTTTTAATTTAATGTATATATTTGCATTAATTGTTTGCCAAATTGTCGAATTGCATTATCTCACCCCCGGGCTAGCTTCTCAAATATCATTTCATACTAAAGCTCTTAGTTTCGAGAGACACCAAATTCTACGAGTTGTACCTTTAGAGCAATAAATGTTGACCTGGAGACATTTGTTTTTCACCTCCTGGCTTGAGAACGGGCTGAACAGATTGGATCTCTGTTGCGGCGGCCAACATGACCAGCAGCGCAAACAAGTGTGACTCAGATAGGACCATATGATAAACAGTCTGATCCCACTGATGAGGAAAGTGGAGGTCAAATTATTTGTGTGTGCGTGTGCTTGAAAAGCTGTGTAAGAAAATGTTTTCATTGAACACGCAGGGACAGAAAGCGTCATGTCTGCAGTAAGTGAACATGGCTGTTTAGAGGCCGTCGGCGCTGACGCCACGTTAGCATTTCTTCCCCCCTGGAGCAGCCCAATACAACTGCAGCCTGCTTTAGTAAGATAATCCGTCATAAGGGTTTAGTGTTACAGCTGGATTCTGTGACCTGACTGAATTACAGCTGCCTCTGGCAAAGCTTTAAGTACATCATGCTGTTTATTCGTAGCTTTAGCCAAAAATGCTAACCCTCATGGGATGCCATGCAGAATGCCCATGCACATGATATGTGCCTAAACTACTTGTCCACTTGTCCACCCCGAACTAGAGACATTTTCACTGTACAATTTACAAAAATGTGATATTACAAGTCAAATGCTTCAAAAACATTCTCCCTTTTACATTGCTAGTACTACTGCTGTTTTGAGCACACACATTGGAAAGAGTAGTCCTCAATCAAGTATTGCACTTTCATGAAGGTGGAGGACTCACAAGAGACAGATCACGAAAAGAAAAGTCAAAGCCGATGCTGCAGAGATTCATATATCTTGGCTTTTGGTTCCTCGTATGGGAGCGTATTTCTACACTCTGTAAGAAATTTGAGCATAGAACTGTGTGTTCAGTAGATATAATAAAAGTGATTAATAATCCAAATAGCAGCAGATTTAGAATCTGTTTTCTCTCAGAGGGTGACAATTAATAAAAATGTCGATTGGATCAACTACATTTACTATAACCAACAGCGTTTTGTAAACTTCACCAGGGACGCCATATCAGGGCTGCATGCACAGCTGGCGAAGACTAGTCTAATGACCTTGCAGAACAGAATGGCATTAGATATGATTTTAGCAGAGAAAGGTGGTGCTTGCCAGATGTTTGGGACTGCGTGCTGTACTTTCATTCCAAATAACACAGCTCCTGATGGGTCGGTGACCAGGGCTCTGGAGGGACTGACAGCACTCAGCCAAGAGCTAGCGGAGAACTCCGGTGTCACGAATCCATTCACCGACTGGTTGGAAAGTATGTTTGGCAAATGGAAACATACAATTTTGTCAATTGTAATTACTCTGTGTGCTGTCGTCGTAGGCCTCCTAGTTGTCTGTGGATGGGGGTTCCCTTGCATCCGTGGACTTCTACAGGGGTTTATTGCTTCAACGATGAGCCAGACACCAGTCCAGGGCAACCAGTTATGTGTCGAGGATGAGGGAGAATTGGAGCTTCTGATGGCCACAGTCTAGATGAGGCCACCAGAGGAACTTCACGAGCGGTTCCTGACCATCCTCTCGGAGATCCTGAAGGACCTGATAAGGCCGAGAAGGACTTCTAAAACACATTCGGTGAGATATTGGACATTTGGGAAATAGCCGGATTGTTTTGGATGAGTATTTTGAGATTTGTTTTGTTTAATTGGGTTATAATGGGATTTTAGGGTGTAAGGATTAAGAAATGAAATTTTGTCAAGTGTAAAAGAACAGTCAAGGCTTCTCAGTATGTGTTCTCTAGCCTACAGATTGTCTCCTGACCCCACCAGCCCCAAGACATGGAAGGCAGTGGACTTCAACGGATTCGACTGTTTTTGGGTTAGTGAGGCAAGCGTAGGGTGATTCAGACCGGATAGGAATACTTGAAATGATATCTGTATGCATGAATTGTTTGCCACTGTTTAGATAGATGGGGAACCTCTCCCTGGACCGAGCAGGGGAGGGGTCTCCAGGGACATTGGGGTACTTAACCCACAGTGAACTGTGGGTTAGGGGGGAATTGTAAGAAATTTGAGCATAGAACTGTGTGTTCAGTAGATATAATAAAAGTGATTAATAATTAATAATTAATAATTCATAATTAGTCATAATCATAAGCGTTTTGGAAATGCATAATTAAGATAAGCATAAAGTGCCTTAGGGTTAGTAGCTAACAGTAGAATTTGAGACATGAAGCTTATGCAAAAGTTGCAAAGAAGTCTTAGCTGTTATATGGAATGTTTATCATAGAGGGATTAAACAATAGCTGACAGTCATTGAATGTGTTAGTAAACTCAGGGACAGAAAGGAAGACAGGCGTTTACAGAAGTGCACCTGGAAGTTAGCCAATGGGAATTGGGATAAACGGAAGGGGAGGAGTTTCGAATGGATATGAGGGCGGGGATAGGAAGTGTTTTTCTCTCTTGTTAGCGTGTGGTCCCCTGAGACGGCTGTGTCGCATGGGACCAGAGGAGAGTTTTTTCCAAAGTGGGGTAAAATTGTAATATTTCATAGGAGTAATGCACTCCATTGTGTAACTGTAATCATACTTGCATCAGTGGGATTAAATCCTTTTAACTGTAAACCAGTTTCGGTAGATTTATTATCTCAGCGCGTCCACTGTAGGAAGCAGCTGGCCACGTGCGCTGGCCTCCTCCCGATGGGGTGAGATTCAGCCCCCACAACTCCAAGACCATTTTCATCATTTGGACTAACTAGACTGATAAACTGAATTCGGCTATCCTGCAGAGGGTATTCAACCTCTCCCAGCGAGAGGTTTTCCGTTTAAAAGACGTCTAAGCCCACCGTTGAAAAGACGTTCAAAATTGGTTCAAAAGTGAATGTTTTTTTGCCGACTATTTATAGATGTTGATTGAACGTTCACATTTAGACCAGATTTCAACGGGATTTGCAAGACTACAATTGTTTTTGCAAGAATAGAATTCAGTAGTTCAAGTACTTACAAAGTATGTTGTTAGCGTGAAGCCTCACGTTTATTCCGTCAGCTCGTTCACTTCGCTCCGCAGGTCCTGTGCCGTGCTTCCAGACACAATGCATGTTTCAAAGTTGGGAAAGATCTCTGAACCTAAGTCCCTGAACATGCATGTTCCATCAGTAAACACACTCGTATTTTACATTGACATGCAGTCAGAATGTGCTCTGCTCTCATTACGATGTCCTGGGAACTTCTTGTTGGCAGCACACAGTCTATAGTTCCATATTGATGACGTTTTATATGAAACATTAAATGTGTTGAAATCACGTCTTCATATAGACCACATTTCACTGGCCAGCGTAATCTGACTTTGGAGAAATACGTTCAAAGTCACCAATATCGTGTCTCTTTCAACCTACAACTGAACAAACCATGAATATTTTAAAACAAATTGGTGTTTTGGGACACGTTGATGTTTTAGCCGGTTGAAAAGATGGTGAAAATAGGTCAATAGGTTCAGACCCAATTTCAACCAGAAATCAACGTTGAAATCCGGGTTGGTGCTCACCGGGCTCTGGTAAACCTCACGTCACCAGGTTGTAACACTGGGTCGTGTTCAGTGACGGCTGGTCAATAGAGGGCAATGGGGCCTGGCCCCACCTTCAGCCACACAAAAAATAAAAAAAAATAAAAAAATTATAACAATAATAAATTATACAAATTGTCAATATTTGTGTTTTTGAAGTGTGGAATGTACCCAGTAATGTGTGTAAAATATGATATCTGAGCAAAATATATGCTTTTCCTGCTCGTGCTCTCCGCCTGTGTGCAGACACGTCTCAGAACTCGCAGCTGGGGGGGCCTAATCGTTTTTGCCCAAAAGAGGCGGGTCTATGAAGCAGTTTAGCCAATTGCTGATTAAAGATATAAATGAGTGACATACAATTTAGCCAATCAGCGCCCTCAAAGAGATTCAGTGTGGGGCAAAAAGATTTTTTCCCCCTAGCTGCGTGTTGTCGTCAGGAGAAGTCTCTACAGGTGAGCACTACTCCTCCAAGACCCGTTTGAGAGGAGAACTTTGGTGGAGATTCTGCAGCCAAAGAGCTGATATCAGATCAGCCTGTCCTCACAATCAGACAGCAGACTAGCGGGAAGGGGAAGCAGTACATGTGAAGCTTCTGTACTAGCTGTACGCCAGACAGGTTTGGCTAGCTGGATGACGTCATGCTAATAACTTATTTAGCTTTTTAAAACAACAGGGACAGATCCAGCACGGACAGTTACGGGAGTGAGGGATGAGGAGGTAAGGAAACCTGAGAACACCAGGGTAGGGAGTGAGGGATGAGGAGGTAAGGAAACATGAGAACACCAGGACACACATGAGAACTCTGTCAAGCTACATATTAGACAAAGTGAACATCTTTTCTTCTACATAGCTGTCCTCAGTCTCATCTGCTTAACTTGGTCATGGAGGCATCAACATGTAATAGAGATGTTACATTAACAGTGAAAACTCATCATAGCTTCATTTAACATCAGTATTCATAATTACACTTCATGTTTACTTCTCCTGATCTTTACCTCCTATAACAAGGTCCATAGGGGCATCTCAATAAATGAACATGTTATATTATATTATATTATATAAGTGTTATTTACTGCTTTTTTCATGTTGGAATAAATGTTAAATATTTAACTGCAAAGTAATAATGCGTGTTTGATACTTACATTTTTTTTGCATTAAATCATACTGGGATGTTTGCTGAAATTGATAGGATGGCCCTACCTAGAACATGTTCCACCAGCCGCCACTGGTCGTGTTATAAATTTGCAGTCTCCAAGCCCAAGCTCAGATACTTGAGTGTCACCCAAGTAATTTTCTCAGACTTGACAAAGCTCCCCCAGATTTATAAAAGACATTTGCTTCTGCTTCTTTTAACATCTGAAATAATCTATTAGTGGGCCTCCTTTCAGCTTTAGCCAAATGTTTGCTACAATAGTGTAATTTCCAGTGTTTCACCCTCGTCTAATCATATCTGAACATTCCAGAAGTCAGGTGGTCAAATCAGCGGCCAACTGTATCTTTGCCAACCAAATGGTTTGGAATGCAGTAGGTGCTCACTGCCGATCACTCACGTCCGCGAACTGCCAGCTGCTGCCATTTAGCGGCAAACATCACTGCTCACAGCGGTCACACGAATGTAAACACACAAGAAAGCGTTCGCACGTAGACAAACACTCGGATCTCACACAGCCAAGTTCTCTGTGTGCGAGAACTACCTGTGTAGCAAAACCACATCACACGCTGAAACCACGGTAAAACGCCAGCGAGACTGTGGCGGAACAACACACACTCACTCGACGCTTCGCAGAGGTTTGGTAGAGAACCTGGGCTCCAGCCTAATGCTGCGTTCACACCGGTCGCGTTGATTTTTTGACGCGCGTCGAGATTACATACAAAGTCTATGCACAGACGCGATGAGACTGGCGCGCCTCGATTTTGCGATCCCGCGGCGCGTTGGACGCGTTATTGCAGTGCGGTGGACGCGGTGGACGCGTTGGACGCCGCAAAATCGCCAACGCGTGAGTTGAAATTTTTCAACTTCAGCGACATAATCGCGTGACGCTGTGGCGCGATAGCCTATCAGCGTTGAGTTGCTCCCCCTGTCGTCACTGGCTTCCTGCCGTTGTTGAATCAGGAAATAAATCCTGTCGCCGTCTGTGTTCACCCAGAGCGCTACGATACCTCATATCAATAGAGACCGGACCAAACTATGTGTATGCATGTGTGTGTGTAAACCATACGGTACAAACAATAAATAGACGCTGCCGTATTTACGTCTACGTGACGTTATTGAGTGCTGGTGGAGCTGCTACGATGTTAGCATAGCCTAGCACCGATCCATCAGAGCTCCATTGAGAAGACCAGTAACCTACAAATCGGTATCATTACGTAGTTATTTCGGAGTCCCTTTTTGTCGGAGAAGACAAGTACAAATCGGCATCATTACGTAGTTATTTCGGAGTCCCTTTTTGTCGGAGAAGACAAGTACAAATCGGCATCATTACGTAGTTATTTCGGAGTCCCTTTTTGTCGGTTTATTGCCGTTGAATCACAGCCAAATCAGTTTATTTTGTGTTCCTACAGCTGTAGTAAACAGCGACCGGTGGCTTGCTAGACACAGTGAATACAGCTCGATACAATCCACGGAGCTCCTCTGAACAATATTATGAACCAGACATGACGGCGTTTGGCATTCCGATGTTTGAGGGACTTCCACAACACGTACAAAGCAGCAATTGTCCTTATTCCTGTCATGGTTGACGGCGGAAAACAATGGCGGCCAGATCGAGGCTTCCAGGACGATAAACCACGCCCCCTCTCCGGCGCTACGAGATTTTGCGGCGACCGGTGTGAACACGACCGGCGGCGCGTTGGACGCTTTTTTGCAGTGCGTTGGACGCTTTTTTGCAGTGCGTCAAAAAATCAACGCGACCGGTGTGAACGCAGCATAACCCAGTCAGCCGGTTCTGGCCACGCTGCCGGAGCAGATGGGAAACGGCAACGCCGGCTCGGGCTTCCAAGGTAAGACTGGATGTCCAGGGAGGGTGATGAAAGGTGTGCTTGTTTCTTACAGCTCCAAAATGCAACTTCCTCCAAATGAATCGCTGCAACAATGGTAAATGCTGAAATATTTATTCAACCAGCATATGCCTCTGGCCAAATTAAAACACTTCCAGTCCTCTTGCCCTGATGTGACACCAGAGGGACCATTTAGGGCCATGTTTAACGGAGGTCTTACCGTAATATTACGGGGGATGGTTACTGTGTGGTGCTACATTTCTTTCTGTTTGTTGAGGAACTGCTGAACTCTGACAAACACAACACAGCTATTTTACCCTTTCACTTTCTGATTGATGATGTTACCGTAACACGCATATCCTACAACACCATAAACAACAATTAGGATCGGACTGTGACGACCTAAAACATGTCAAGAACCGAATATTCGTTCGTCCAAACATCTCTGGCTGGGTCAGGTAAACAAAGGAAGAGAAATGGCAAGCGAAAAGGCCTGAGAGTGCACTGGACAACTGAAACGGAGGAAGAAGTGTTTGACTGTAACAAGAGAATGAATTCCTCTGCAACATTATATTGATGAACTCTCACAACCGGACTGAAAAAGAAAGAAGCTGGTAAAGTAACCAGGTAAGCAAGGTGTAAAGGCTCAGAGCAGGATCTCAACCCAAACTCCTTTGCAAATTGAACTGCATTTAAACAGTGAAAGCGGCTGGTTGGCGCTGGCTTGTTTTGGCACATGAACAGAACATTAACAATTGGCATTCTTGTGTGATTTGCAGATGTTGGTCATCTACCAGAGGTCCGGTGGTTCAGAGTGTTAGCGGTGTTTTTACTCAGTCGTAAGGTTGTTGCTCCTTCCTGACATTGTGTACGCCACTGGACTTGACAGCGATGAACTGTGACACTTTGTTGCAAACCATTCACTGTGGCCAAGGCCGGCGTTCGCGGTTGCGGCTGGTAAACTGTGTACGAAAGTCAGATCGATGACAGAGACACACAGAACGAGACTAAACATGCAGATATTCAGAATCTTCTTGATTTTATTGCTTTTCTTTGCAGTTTGGCTCTGTTTTCCATCTGTTTCTAGGAAATCTACGGAGGCCTTACAAATTCTAAATGACCCAGCCTCACGCTGGGTGACAGCTCGTCAAGTTGAGTTACGGCAGTGGGTGTGGTTTTAACAGGTGAACATATGCACAGAATATGTAAACAAGCGGCACACACTCTCTGATTCTCTTTGCACACACAGACACACACACAGATACTTGCATGCTCCTCACCTTCTGGACTCCACAGGACAGTTGGATGGGAGCCTTCATCTTCATCTGGTAAACACACGCTCTGACCGCCAGGACAACATGCTTTTTCAAGATCCACGCTGAGCCTGAACAAATGCTCACGGCCTCGCGAACCAACACTCACAACGCCCCGCGGACAGGCGCACAAGTATACACACACGCACAAGACCCCCATAGAGTAAGCGAGATTAGCTTTTTTGCTGCTGCTGTAATTCAGTTATCCCTCGCTGCCGGAGGCCAAACGGCGGGCAGGGAGCAGGATTCTGCTGTGTTTGTACTTTGTGTGGCTGGCGGTTCGCTTATCCCTCTCGTGCCTGTCTACTCCACGCCTCATCCCCCACTGTCTTCCCACTACCTCAGTAACACCGTGTGTGTGCCACCCTCGCTGCTAAGCTGCCATCTCGAATCCACCATTGTGATGGGTAATTTCTGACACAGTCTCCCCTCAGGAATTTTACCGGCAGGGTGCGTTCACTCATGGCTCACCTCTGCTCCCAGGCAGTCGCTGAAGAGCATACGTCTAATTTGGCAGAAGGTAGAATGGGGGGGATTTTTATGCAGCAAAGGGTTAGGGCAAGGCCCACCAACAGCTCACGGTAAAGCAGTGGTGCCAGCGAGCGCTTGGCGTGCCAGAGGCCCATGTCATTAATCTGCGTGCACACCATCCATGAGTCATGAGCGCACATATATGCACACATGCACCCAGTGGGAGGCAGCTTCCTGGCGCAGGTTGGCCGCGATCTGGGGCTTTTTTTCCCCTCCCTCCACCGAGGACCCCTTGCCAGGCTGGGCTCGGAAAGAGGTCACACTCTCCAAGGTGTGTCTAAACAGAGATGACATGTGGATGTGCTGGCACGAGCAGCGCTCTCGGCTCCCTACCGCCGCATCTCGCGCCGCCTGCCAGAGAAGCAGCCGCGTTGTTTTCTTTCCCCCTCTTTTCTTTTTTTCTTTTTTTCTTTTTCTCCCCCCCCCCCCCCGAAAAGCAGCTCCCTGCCAAAGAAAACGGGGATCATTGTTTGTTTTAATGGTTGTTCCATTCCTCAGGTTCATCCTGAAAAAATACTAATAAAGTAGAGAACGTGCTTGACAACTGGGATGATGCTTAATGTTAATTTGGGTACGCCATTGCTTCTATCGCCTGAGGAGTTCTTTCTGTCGCTTTTCATTAAACAGTTTCTCTGCCGACTGACAACTTTGTGGAAACGTATCCCCGTGACTTATTCCCATCCTAACATGACAGCGTAGTATTTACAGTATATGTATCATCAGATCTTTCTCTAATTACACCTTAGCAGACGGTTATGATAACAAATGTGTGAATTAGGAAAATGTGTAAAGTAAACACATAAACTACTGTGGTTTCCTTTCACAGAGAATATTTTTGTATCATCAGTAAGGTTGGATGTTCAATGTTGCCAAAGCACTGGTTCCTGCGAGCAGTATGATTTGCGAGTGACACCTTCCTGTGAAACAGGATGTCTCCATTTAGAGTGACTCACAATGGAAGGTGAGCAGCTCATATTAAAGATGCCCTCCAGACATGTATTAAGACATAAAAATAATCTGCTTTGAATTATAATGTGTCTGATATGGTGCTGGTATGTGTGTGTGTGTGTGTATGTGTGTGTGTGTACTCAAATAACTTTCCAAACTACCAAAATAAAGTTGTGATGGCAAGGTGCGACACACGTGTGAGGGGGGGGGGGGGGGGGGCTTTAAAGCTACGATCTTAGCAGTTCCGAGATTGTAATGCTCTCCTCTCTCGTCCTCGATTGAAATCAATGCAGTTATTGAAATAACGGTAGTTGTCATGGAGCATTTTTCTCCGTGACAAATGCTTTCAACAACACGCTGAATGCTACACTTTTCTAAACATTGTCCTAACTGTACACCCCCCCCCCCCCCCCACCCCACAGCATGCCAGTAACATGCTTTCAACAACACGCTGAAAAGTGTAGCATTCAGCGTGTTGTTGAAAGCATTTGTCACGGAGAAAAATGCTCCATATGCTCCATGGAGAGAGAGCCATACAGCGATCATAGTTCGTTGATTGTTGGCCACAATTGTGGCAAATCTTCGAGATATCTTCCAGATATGATCTTAGTTCATGTATAATTGTGTATGATGATAGTCTGCTTTATCTCAGCCATTCGTTGTTATTCAGCCATGAAGGTACCGTACATGATGTGGTGTGTTCAAGGACCCAAATGCAGACTCCGGACAGCAGAGTTATATTGCAAACCTCAAAAACACGCACACAACAACACGCATTACACTGTCCCCTTAATCGAGTACTATCCCAGACTTTCGGAAGCCCTTGGTGATGGTGGATTCTGTCACACTGTTCCGCGCTGTTAGGATCCACTGGCAGACTTGAGAAAAAGCTGATCTTCTCATGCAGCGTGTCGACGTTGCTCATAGCTCTGAATAGCATTTACGGCTAACTGCAGACTGCTACGAGCAACAAGTTATTGCCTCGTTGCTTTTAGATTCTAATGATAAGACACGCTGCTTCGTTTCACTTCTTCAGTTTGGTAGCCTTGAGAGACCTTAGTCTGTAAGTATGTCTGCATGAAAAGATGTACGAAGATATATTATATTCGCTAATGCATTTCCCCATTGGCCGTAATGTTAAAATTAGCTTAGAAGCTAGCAAGTCGGACATGTACGGTACCTACAGTTTCATGATGTGGTGTGTTGAAGGACCCAAATGCAGACGCAGGACAGCAGAGTTGTATTGCAAACCAAGATGATTTATTTCTCACTCAAAAACACGCACACAAAAAAACTCTTGGAACAAGTTTTGTAGAACTGGAAAAAAAAAAAACTGGAAAAAACGGTAATACCGTAAGTCAACTAGGAGGCGTCTCCACGTGCTCCGCACAGGTCCAAGCCGGGAAGTGGTTTACGGTAATCCCTCTGATCCGAGCCGGAAAGTGGCTGGATAGACACAGGATCGCTATTGATCGCTGTCGCTGTCGCCTTCGTCCTCCTGTGCACTAAAACCATCAAAGTCATCTTCTTCAGTGTCGGAATTGAACAGCCTCAGAATTGCTTCGTTCGTGCTTTCAGTCAATCTTTCGTCAGTGTCACTTTGCTCCCGATGGCAAATCCGCCCTTGCGCTGTCATCATCTCGCAGTAGTCCAGCCTTTCGGAAGCCGTTGGTGATAGTGGATTCTTTCACACTGCTCCACGCTGTTAGGATCCACTGGCAGACTTGAGAGAAAGTTGCTCTTCGCATGCGGCCAGTTTTTGTGAAGGATTTCTCTCCGTCAGTCATCCAAGCCTCCCACTGAACTCGGAGTGCCACCTTAAATGAACGGTTCACACTAATGTCAAGGGGCTGCAAATACTTTGTTGTGCTCCCAGGAATCACAGCTAGAATAGAGTTTGTCGTCTTGATGGCTGCTTTAACAGAATCCGTTATGTGGGCTCTCATGCTGTCCAAAACTAGCAGTGCCGTTTTTCTATGAAACAATCCCCCTGTTCGCTTCGCGTAGCATTCCGTCAGCCATTCCTTCATTACGCTTTCTATCATCCACCCTTTCTTGTTCACTGTCACGGTGATTCCTTTCGGGAATTTTTCTTTCGGCATTGTCATCCGCTTAAAAATCACCATGGGTGGAAGCTTTTGTCCGGATGCTGTGCAGCCCAGAACACACGTGAAATGCGTTCTCTCATGGCCAGCTGTTTTGAGCGTGATGGAAGACTCACCCGTTCTGTTAACAGTCCTAGTGAGAGGGAGGTCAAACGTCAAAGGTACTTCGTCCATATTCATGATGTCGTCTGGTCCAATGGAATTTTCGGTTATATGTCTTTGCGTGTATTCGCTGAAGTTTGTCATTTTTTCCTTGAAGTCGGGAGGGAGTTGCTGACCAGCGGTCGTCCGTGTTCTAATCGACAGGCCCTTTCGTTGCATGAATCTGAAACACCAAGACGGTCCACCTCTGAAATCTCCAATGTTCTTTTCGGTGGTGAGGACTTTAGCCTTCAGTCGGATTTGCACGGTGGAAACACCTCGACCGTCTGCTCTCTGTGTGTTCACCCAATCCTCAAGAGCGTTTTCAAGATCAGGCCACCTGCTTTTCCTGCCTCTGAAGGCTTTTGTCGTCTTTTTGCAGCAGCTCAGTTCTTCGGCCTGGCGTCTCCAGCGTCTCAACATCGATTCATTGACGCAGAGCGAATGTGCAGAAGATCTAATTCCTTCTTCGACAGCCAGGCGGATCGCTTTTAACTTAAAAGCAGCATCATACGCATTTCTTCGTGTACCGGTTTTCTCCATGGCGAGCGAGGCGAGATGCGTGGAATGAATGAAACGCACAGTGGCTGGACACGCTTTTATCCGTCCGGGGTCAAATCACGAGCATGCATTCATCCGCCGTGTGCGATCGGCTCCGCCCAGTGCGAATACAGGTGTGTTATGTATTCATCCCCCATATGCTCCGTGGTGAGACGGCGCCATACAGCAATCATAGTTCGTCGATTGTTGGCCACAATTGTGGCAAATCTTCTAGATATCTTCCAGATATGATCTTATGATATGATCACCGGAAATAGTCCAGACATATTAAAATAAAAGTCAGAAAAAGAAGTCTGCGCAACATCATCATACCAGCCATTGTAAACACAATTATACATGAACTAAGATCATACAAAACATTTATTTCTCTCACTCAAAAACACGCACACAAAAAAACTCTTGAACAAGTTTTGTCGAACAAGTTTTGTAGAACAAGTTTTGTAGAACTGGAAAAAAAAAACTGGAAAAAAAAAAAAACTGGAAAAAACGAGTCTCTGCTCATAGCTCTGAAAAGCATTTACGGCTAACTGGCAAATGATCTGCTCCCAGGAGGAACTTCTAGTACTATTAAAATGAGCGATGAGGAACTTCTTCATTTTTCGTGTCACAGGCCCAACACTGCTCCTGCGCCTCCCCCGGCTGAAACGCTTCTTTTTTTTTCTTCTTCTTCTTTTTTAAAGCTGACAGCGCAGGATCACAGCTATCTGGTAAATGGAAATGTGCTGAAAGCTACCCACACTCAGCGGATTGCTTTGGCTTGCATCATTTTGCTGGCTGAATTAGTGCTTAGGTGGTAATAAAACAACTGGGAGCTGTAACATTGAGTTCAGGGTGAAGACAGCACAGTGAGGAGGACCCCTGGGGAAGCTACAGCCCGAAACCCGTAGGTAAGTCCACGGGTCCTGTCCAAGACCTGAGTAGGTATCAGGTTGGTCGCATAGCTCATCAGATTCAGTCCTTTATTGGTTTAGATTTACTGCACATCACCTGCACCTGGTTTTCACTGACAAATCAAACCCAGTTGTTTTGGGAGGACACAGGCTTAACCGAAACAGGGACTTTATGGATTGTAGGAGTCAACATATTATAAATATATATTTATGTGTTCTGGCACTCAGCACAGCAGTATTCAGGAGTTGATTAAGCCACAGGGCGCAACGGGCCGTGGGGGGAGGGGGGGTAGCTGTGTATGCAGAGGAAAACACAGAGTAAATAAGAGGTGTGGTCAAGATGAGGTCACCGAGGACAACTTGGGAGTGGACAGGATCAGGTTTAAGTGAGTGTATCTTTCAGAGAACTGCAATGGATGCAGATGAGCTGTCATTTGATATCTTAACAGTCACTGTTTATAGACAGGCATTATGGTAGCATATAGTCCATGAGTGTTATTCTTATCAGAGCGTGATGTAATAAACACTGGAAAGCAATTATGCATGTGTACAAAGTCAATGTAGTGTTCTGTTTGTGAGGTAATATTTCTGCTTGTAACAGCTGTGTTATGTACTTACAATCACAGTCTGTATATAAGAAGCGGACGTAGTCGTCGTGACATCATTGGTTTGTGGACTACCGTTATACTACCGGCTTTATTGCAACCAGTGAAGGGAAGTGACCATATTCGGACGCCGTATATGACTCTGGTAGCGGCAGCGACCTGTCAATCACAAGATAGCCCTGCTTTAAAGCATACTCTATGATTGAAGAATATATTTGAATATTTAAATGGACCATAATGTACTAAATTAACATCATGTTGTATTGTAGAAGACTTGAAACGAGAGATTGAGACCATAAACTCATGTTCACAATGTTTACTGAGGCACCGAGTCCCGTTGTACTGCAGGGAGGTGAAGAAGAGCTTGGTTGTAACTTGAGCATATCCAGCATCCAACAGCAAGAGGGAACTGCCGTCACTGAGCAGCGGCATGTAATGCCCCGCTGCAGACGGCATGCTAAAGACTGCAGAGCCTTGAAGCCCCGCCCCCGCTGCGGAACGGAGCATTGTTTGCTTGTGAATTCAAAGTTTATTAATATTGAAAGCAAAGCACTCCATTGGGTCCACATCAAAATGACCCATCCTAGCTTTTGGTGCTGATGGGAATGCCATTTTGCTGTTGTTTCACTCACACAACCTCAAGGTGGTGCTCGAGGAAAAGTCAGGTTACCAAGTCATTAGGATTCATCCTCTGGCGACCATGAATATCCGTATAAACGTTAATGGTGCTCAATCCAAAAGTTGCTGAGATATTCCATTCTACAATCAAAGAGGTGGACCAACCAAACCACTATGTGTAACTATATGTTACAGATCAACTGTGTGACTTATCTTATTTCCAATCCCTCGACAGAAAAGGTTTGCCCGCCCCCCCCCCCCCTGTTGGAGGACATGTGTAGGTCACATTCTATCAGTCCAATCATCCGGCCAGACTCTGATCCTCTTCTCCTCTCATTTAGCTACAGACTATTGGAGGTAAATCCTTATTAGCCTCTTTTATTAACCGCTAATTATGCTTCAGACAGCAGCCAGCTGTTTGCACGCGGCAGCTTTTTCCCTCAGGGCGTGTTGATGTGCGAGGGTTGGGTAAATGAGCCTGTTAGTCACCCGAGGGTGAACTACTGCCATAACAGTTATGGAAATGTGCTGTTAGGGGCCCCGGAGTTCTCATGTTGTCTCCTCATCACTCTACAGCCAGGTTGAGCAGTTGGAACAGGATAACACGGCCATTTGGAGTCGAACTAAAGAGAGCAGCCCGGTGTTTTTGTTTCCCTTTGGCTTGTGGGGGTTTGGAGAGCATAACAGCGAGTCCCGAGGCTGAGTCACTCTCTCCTCTTGGTTACGGCTTTTTGTGTTTTTGTTTTCTATGCCTGCCCGTCTCAAATTATATACCTGACCCTCGTCTTTTCCCCGGACACACACACCGAAAAACGTTGGACATCGAGCTCCTTTAAGCTCCGACCGGCGCGTGTTTTATAGACGACACAAGCAACCTCTTCCTGCTCCACAAATCCAAAAATCCACCACCTCTGGCCGACTGGTGTGGCAGGAAGTAACTTCCAGGGTGAGCTAGCGAACAGAAAACAACCACGAGTATCGCATACAGGCACTACATTGCAATTCTCTAAATCTTCTCTTAAATCCTTCCAGCACCGCCCAGCACCGCATGCTATCCACTGGGTCGCCTCTCATCATCACCCACCTGGTTAGCAGCAGAAAAAACCCATCCGCTAGTCTGCTCTCCTCCCGGACTGGGGATTGGGGGGGGGGGGGTGGATGGATGCTGGAGCATGAGGAAGGAGGTGTTTGCGTTGATTAGAGGATCAGAGCCTCTAATGATGCCAGGTGGTGGTGGGAGGGCAGTCTCTCGACTCCGGTCCAAAGGCTTCAATTTGGAGGCGCGGTGCGCAATTGGAAGTGCGCACACACACACACACACACACACACACACACACACACAGTCACACCTAATGGTGAAGTGCGTAGTAGGGGAGCTCCTCTAAAAAAAGCGAAGATACTTTTGACTGATTCAGTGATTGGCAGAATGTTCAAGAGCGGCAGTTAAAAGTTCTTCATCCTGGATGGAGGGAATAATGTGACTCAGACTTTTGCTCTCAACTTCCATCCACGTGACACAGCAAATACTCATCCCAACCATGTTTAGAGGACGTGTGCTCACAGGGGAACCACAAAATGAGAAGTTAATGCCAACATAGAGGCTACTAGAACGTCTCAATTCTTTACAGCAGCTATGGGGAGAGTAAAAGTCAACCCTTGTTGGAAAAAAAGGAAAAGAAAATGTGTCGCTTATTTAGAAAACTAAACTTTGTCAAACTATCTTTTAAGTCAAAAAAATGTAAGTATTTCTGGAATATCTGTTGGACTGCCGGTTAAATAAATTAAGACTTTTGAGGATTTTGATGGGATTTTTAAAACACATAAAGTTTTGCTTTTTTCCAGATTAATAATGAAAAGAATCAGTAAGTGGTTTATGAGATCAACCAAATGTATTGTTACTTCTAAATTCATAATTGACAAGTTTTGTTAACAATTCATCTGAAAAGGTAAGAATTATATGTGCAAACAGGGACCTCAGTACTCAGATGGTAAACTTACAGTTAATTATTTACAATGAGTCTTTGAATCAGTGCACAGCTGGTGAACTGATCCTTTGTCTAAATGAGAGCAACAAGAAGAACAAAGTTTCCAATAATAAATGAACCATGAGTGTTTACTTGGGCTGGAATGAAGCATTCAGCGATGTCTTCCCCTTCATTAGTACACGTTTACAAATTATTTCTCGGAAAAGTCAAAGGAATTAAAAAGGAAATATTGGGACATTACAGACCCGTGAAATAAAGCAGTTTGTCTCTAGTTCTGCAGTGAATCTATCAGTCAACATTAAAGTGGCTGATATCGACTCCATGCCTTTAATTATGGACCTCACTATGACACCATTAGTGTCTGTTAGATGGGCTTTCACTGTTTTCACTGGTGGACACTGTTAAAGCTGCTGACAGGCCATAAGAAGGTGTTTCTATAGAGAAGACAACAACTTTAGAAGATTTTGTGCAAAATGATTCATATATTTAGCAGAAGCTGGCAAGGTTGAGATGCACTTGAAAGCTCTGGAAGAATCTACAAAGTGGACCTCGAGTTTAAAGATTATTTTGTCAAAAAAGAATCCTCAGCCCCTGCCCCCAACTTACTCTTACTTTATTTTGTTTCCATCTGTAGGTTAATTCCATCATAAGCCTGAGGAATAAAACCTCAACGTCTGTAGAGCTCATACTGTGGTGTGTGGTCTGCCGGAGATGATGGGCCCCAGGTGCTCACAGCCTCCATCCAGCTCTCCAAGTCACGTCCAGGTCTAAATTGGACAAGAGACGGAGGAGAGACGCAGCGAGCGAGGGGATCTGAGGCACGTGGCTGCGCTCCACATTATATAAATCCAGCTTTTATGGGCTCCATCAGGGTAGAGGTCTAAATCTGGGTTAACAAGCAGAGCTTACCACTAAGAGCCCAGGGCACCAGAAAAGAGAAGAAAAGTCCTCTTTCTGAAATTCATTTCCCATAAATCATCTCAGGCTGCAGTCTTTGAAGTGGCTTTCTTAGACTCTGGACAGGAAGTGTGGGGATTCGAGCTTTTTTCCAACCCAAAGAGGGAGAGGAGAGGTGAGGAAGGGCAAGGAGGGGAGAAGAGAGGAGAGGGAGGGGAGAAGAGAGGAGAGGGAGGGGAGAAGAGAGGAGAGGAAAGGGAGGAGAGGAGAGGAAAAGAGAGGAAGGGCAAGGAGAGCAGAAGAGAAGAGAGGAGAAGCAGGGAGGAGAGGAAGTTAAAGGGATCAGAACAGGAGATAAGAGCAAAAGAGATAAGAGGAGAAGGAAGGAGAGAAATGGAATATAAGAGGAGATGAGAGCACAAGGAGAGAGGAGGAATAAGGAGAGGAGAAGAGACGAGAGGACAGAGGGGAGATGGAATCAGGAGAGGAGAGAAAAGAGGTGGATTCAGGAGAGCCGAGGAGGAGAGAGCAGGAATAAGGAGAGGAGGAGAGAGGAAAGGAGAGAGGTGGAATCAGGAGAGGAGAGGAACCCATAGCCCTATTGTGATGCCGAGAGCAATTGATAATCCACATAAATAGAAACTGTGAACAGAAAGGGAACACAGCACGCAGAAGAATACGTGCTAAGCCTTATTTGGACTCTCATTGTTCACCGCTCGTCATCTCCTGTGGATGGAGGAGAGGAGGAGAGGGATGGAGGAGAGGAGGAGAGGGGAGCAGTGCCACTGGGCAGGCACGCCGCCAAATGCAAATAATGTGGAATAAATGGTGCTAAAGCTCAACTGTGCCACTTTGCACCTAAGCCCGTGTTGAATTAACACCGCTATCATCACCAAAACATGATGTTGGTGTGGAAGTGGGCTGAGGGTCGACAGATGGTTAAGAGCATTAGGGAGATACCTGCCAAAGGGCGCCTCTCACCCCCGTTTGGGATATTAAAATTCAAAGGCGAGCCGTGGCGGCAAAAGCGCCCGTGGCATATGGCCCGGTAAATATTGACTGATATTTTAATTACCCTTTGCATATCTAATAATTAATCACAAACATTACAGTTTCACCTTTCCCCGGCGCTGCTGCTGCTGTCACACACTAAACAAGGTCGCGGAGGTTAACGTCCAACCCACATTTCTTTTTGATGTCGTATTCAGATCCATTAAGAAGGCCAATACTACAACATATACATACTATACATTACAAATGAAGCCCTGCATGAGTGCAAAATGCACTCCTTGTACAGTGAAGTATTAAGTATTATAATATTACTGGATAATGGTTGAGCAGGATTTTCATATTGCACCTGCTGGAATACATATGATATGCTGTTAGGCAAAACGTATTATATTTTATGATCGTGGATGTTGGATGAAAAAGTAGAATCATCTTTGCACTCTGGTCTTAAAGGGGCACTCTGCCAATTTAAAAAAACGTAAACCCAATTACAATTTTCATAAACATGCAGTTACATGTCATTTGACCTCTGATTTTAACCTCAGCATTTAGGGGCTGCTGTAAAGCTCCCGCCGAATTTTAAGGAGGACACCGCTCACCCCCTGGAGTGGGTCCCAGTTGTGTTCGTTCGAAGAAGAAGGCTGCTAGGAAGCAATCATGGAGGCAAACAATGCAGGTTTTAATATATTAGTTCAAGCACCTGATGGTTCGGCTCTCCAGTATGTTTCAGATGTTTCTCACTTAATCCAGTCAGACGACCAACTGGTTTATGTCTCAGGATCTGATCCTATAGCCCGTGGGGTGGATGTGGATCTATATGTCTAAGCTGCACACACGAGTTTACTGAATGCTATGCGTCCTTTTTGCCTTGCAAATAGATGTCAGATTAATGGAGAAGTTAAGGGAACTAGAGGTTTGTCATGAAAGGTTACAGGAACGTTAAGGAGTGTTTTACTCTATGCAACACTTTACTTTGCATCTTTCCAGGCAGTGTTGTCGTACTCCTGCTAGATTCTGTGTGCGTGTCCACATACTGTACTGCACAGGTGTGTGTGTCGTGGTGTTTCTACATTCATGTTCCTGCATCCTGTAAAACGGATTGTATGAAAAGAAAAAGCTGGTTGGAGCTCAGCACACACACAAAAAGGGAGGATATGGGGGGGGGGGGGGGGTGGGTGCTGAAGCATGTTGCACCGAGTGGGTGTGGAGGAGCGGGTGGGCGGATGCGCTCCGTCTCGCGCATCAAACTCTCTCTCGCGGGTGAGTTCAGGAGGAGGCGCAACGGAGTAATCCTGCACACTCTGCGTCCAACAACTTGAGCATGCGCACGAGGAAGAGCGACAACCGCGCAGCGCCTTGCCAACCTATTTGTTTGTTTTGTTTTTGGAAAAGGCTTCTTCTTCTTCTCTCTCTGGTGTTGCCATTCTCGGTGCAGCCTGTTCAAGCTGCTGAGCAACAGTCGGAGGAACAGAAAGCCGCTGTGTATATTGTTCTAGTGTGATTGCATGAAATTCCCTTCTAATTGCTCGTTCCTCAACGCGAGCCAACGGCTGATATTGAGAACATCTGACAGCTTTTCCATGCACGCGCGTGTGCTTGTGAGCGCGCGTTTCTGTGTGTGGAGAGAGTTGGACGACGGCCTGGAAAACGAGGCTGCGAGGTTTGACAGGTTGGATCGGAGCTTTCACCTGTGACTCCGCGGAGGTAATCGAGCTTTTAACAGAATCCATAAAGCTGCCATGTCCTCAGTATTTACTGTTACTAGCATTAATGCAGTGATAACTTTATCTGCAGATATGTCTCATGTTCTAAAGTCACTGAAGTTAAGCAACACAAACGCAGTTTGTCTCTCATTCACTCTTTGGAAACAAATACCAAGATAATAATGAAGGACCAGCGCTCCTCTCCATCATGCATCATTGTATGTATGTATGTATACCTCTCCATCATGCATCATTGTATGTATGTATGGATACCTCTCCATCATGACATTTGTTGGTAAACTGCACAAAATGAGCCAGGTTGAATTTAATTGAAATAGTATTAAACATGAGCTGCATAGTTCTTTTAAAATCCACATTCTTCGTGTTTGTGTTGCGAAAAAGAAAACAAATGAAATAGTAGTTGTGGGGGAAAACGCAACACCCCACAGTGAGAATACTTCATTACAAGTATATTCAGCAAAAGTATTAGCAGAATCTACTTCAATTATCAAAATTTAGTGTAATCAATACAAAGACATGGCCCCTTTAATTATGAGATTAATACTGCTGATGTATTCATGTTAATGTTAAATGTATTATTGTACTGTTATAGTTGGTCACGATGGAGCCACTTCTAACTACTTGGTGTGCAGTTTGGCAGAACACCATGGCTGTATCAAACAGTATACAATTCATTTTTCATCCATATTTCCCTCTGAATTGTAGAGTGGAAGTATAAAGTGGTATGAAATAAAAATATTAAAGTCGAGTACAGGTACCTCAAATTTGTACTTGAGTATATGTACTTACATTTACCTCTGGTTTTTAGATATTAAGATATAATACACAGACTGTAAGACTGACATGTTTGCTCCATGAAGCTCATTTTCTTCCTGTGACATGTGAACATAATAGAATGTGAGCTGCTTCAGTCTCAGCTGTTCTTCAACATGTCTGCTGTGAATTACATTCAGCTTTTCTTTCCATTCGATGAACATGTTTCATCTGAATAGGAGACATGAATAAGTTATAGATTGAGGTAATCATCACCCCAGTGCACCATAAGAAGGAAAGGTTGAAAATAAAACATCATTTGGTGTTTTTCTTTCTGCTTTCCTATATTGATAGATTTATATTCTAACCCGTCTAGTCTTTCTAGGTTCTTTAATTTCCATTTGGTCAATAATCAAGTTTACCACAGAAAAAGAAGCTGATGTACAGCAGGTACGCTTGACTGTAGAACACATAGAAATACAGTGTTCAGTGTTACTAATACAATATGTAAGTAATATCACATGACTTCAATGTGAACGTCCGCACCACTCATGTCTGGAGTCCACAGAAATGAGTATTATACTGCCCTCTACTGGAATATACTAACTACTGTCGGCTGCATACAGAGGCTCATGCTACGGATCTAAGAACACAATATGTATCTGCAGTATATCATGTGTGCTTGAGTTGTGGCATCACCATGGAGAGAGAGAAAAGGCTCAGACTTTCTAACTTTCATTGTTTATTTCTCTAATATTTCTTTATATCACAAAAAGTCTCCAAAATGCAGACTAGGATCTGTATAGAAACTGTACACAAAGCAAGGCACTATACACTGGAGGATTCAAACTAAAGAAATATTCAAACGCATTACATCATCTCATCGGCCTGTATCCTCTGACGCAATAACAAAGCTGCATGTTGGATTTGTAAACAGCAAGCGGTGAGCTGTACAGCGAGAGATCTGTGATTTCCAGTATTTATCAACATATGACACAGACCTCAATATTCATGGTTTCTAGCTCAGTGAATATTAATGGAGCTCTACAAAATAAAACAATCCTAACTGGATTTGATAAATATAAATGATTTGTAATGGGCAAACCTACATAAGGGAAGCAGAGCGTCTGAAGTGGAGAGTGCTGAACAGGCTGACAGGCCTGGTCCCACTCTTCAGACTGCTGCATGGCTGACACTGTAAGGGCACTGGGCTGTTCTGCGTATGGTACATATTTACATTAACATTAAATTCAATAAACTTCTCTTAAGGTGCGTTTGTCTCCTGCTTATACGACCGAAACACCAACGCAAAGCTGGCGGGAAACGTGATCGCCTCTTCCGTAAGCAGAGCTCCCGAGCCGCTGTCGTGTCCGGACGTCCCGGTGTCTTCGGGTCAGCTCTCTGCTTTCAGCCCGTTTAAAAAAGTCCTTTGGCTTTCTTCAGCTTCACCTGCTTCCAGCCAGGCAAAGCGCCGTACTCCTCTCTGCTCGCCTCCAGGGCTTTCTGTGGGAGCACACATCACAGTCAAACCACCGATTGAGATTTCAAATTCAGACGCACCGATCTCAGATTTTCTTTAGATGACACATCGCCAGTCATATTGGGCAGCTATTTAACAATATATGCCAACATAATACCAACAAAGAAAAATTTATTTTTATTTGTACTTTGATGTTGATCGTTTTTCAAATGTTTTAAGGCCGTTTCTCTACCGGCCATGTTGAGAAAGTTTGCGAGCTTAATGTCTTCTAATCTCACGTTGAAGAAGTTTCACACTTATGACATAATGTGTGTGTGAGACGTTACTGTCTGTGCCGCTGTTACGCCAAGTGAAATCATCATGTGACACACGTGTGACAATTTGATGTCATGACAGATCAGCCGACGACCAGCCGGTTTAGAGCGGCGCCCCATCGGTCGGTGCATCTCTAAGAAGCGACACGTCCTGCAGCTCACATGGCGAGGCATGAGTGACATGTGAGAACACACTCATGCGTCAGTGAGATGGAGAACACACTCATTCCTCAGCTGGCATCTCCAGTAAAACACAGTCTCAGATCTCCAGGATTCAGTACGGCGTCAACACGTGAGTCAACAGCATGCTAATGAACTAATTAGGAGTTAGATATTTTATCAGAGAAAATGTCAAAAACAACAACGGTTGAGTTGAGTGAGGATGCTGTGCAACAGGAGCACCAGTCCAGGTCATCCATGCTCAAGCCAGAGGACTCACCTTCCCATAAGCCCCTACACCCTGGACGGTGGAATGAATGAATGAATGAATACGTTTACAGAAGGACAAGAAGATGCATATGATGAAAGACAAGATTGGGAAAAGAAAGAGGAAGCGAGCCATGAACATAAGGTGAAAGCTGAATGATGCATATAGCCACAGATAACACACAAGGAACATCAAATATTCCCAGAAAGTGATCCATAATATTTCTATAACTTCAAGTATTTCTAAACAAGAATCTTCCTGAAAGTCATATTCGAGTAAACACAATGAACGCTCAAAGTTAAAGGATGAAGGCCGTCTTATTGCATATTCTCCTTATTGTTAATAAATCCAATGAAAAGACCAAAACCAACGATGAATGAGTTGCTTGGGAAGTCTTATTCCTCTCTTCTGTTCCTCAGTTTCCATGAGGATTTATTGGCAATAAGGTAAATGTTAAACACCAGTCTTATCATTTAAAGGTGCAAAATACATAACAGTATATCACTCTGATTAGTATTGCTTTAAAGTGCAGTTGCTGTGGCCACTCGGGGTCATGACGATCTGTCAATCACACCTCTTATGGGCAAGTTGATAAGGCTGCTGTGTTAGCAACAGTTGCTTATTTGCCGATCCAGCAAACACAGAGCAACATTAGCATTCATTTGTAGTCGTGTTTCGTTCCATCTCATGGATGGAAGTCCTTCATTCACTCTTTTAGCTCCGTTTTTGGTCTCCACCAACAAATATTTGACTCTTTAGCTGCTAAAGGCTCCACTTTGTTCAACTGCAGGTAGGAAACTAGTTCTGCTTGTCATTTGGTGCTGGGCAGGGGGTGTACAGTGACTTTATTAGAGCTTTTACTCAGCCACCTGCTGAGGGTAAGACATTAGGTGGCAAGAAACATGTGGCACCTCTAGAGCAGTGGTTCTCAACTGGTCTGGCTGCGGACCCATCATCACCCCTTAATGACAAGCCGGGACCCACGACCACTATATTCAAGACGTCTAGTAGTAGTAACGTCTCTGTGTCGTCAACAACTGCCAAATCAAATAAAGAAAGGACACCAATTATATTTTAACAAATAGTTCTAATTTTTCAAATGTAACTGGATGGATTATAAATAATACATAGAAATACAAAATAAATGTCAATTCATTTCAAGTAAAATAACGGCTGGATTAAAAAATAAATTTCGTAACGAAATTCATTTTAGAAAGATTATTTTCACTGAAATGCCCTGCAGCTTTAAATTCAGTCCATTCGGGATGAAGTGAAAAGGCCACAATATTATATTTTTCTCATCTTCTAAAAAGAGAAATTAGTGTTTGACGAATTCACCTCTATGAGTCTGGTCATTTGGAGATCGTCCTGTGATTTGACTTTCTCACCTCAACAGTCCTGCCCTGCTCTCTGTATCCTCGTCTCTCCCCGTGTGTCACGGCGTGTGTACATCTCACTGAGTCAGGAAGCGTGTCAGAATACTCATATTTGATTGGCTGAGCTTCATCACGTGATGTGATTCACAACGCATTGGTCTGTGAATTTTTCCTGCACCGCTGAACAAGTGCCGTAAATGCTGGAATAATTCAACTCCATAAAAAATGCCCTTCAAAATAAAATCACTTTCTTTTTTTGTCAGGCAAAGGCCCGCGACCCACTGAAAACGGGTCCGCGACCCAAAAGTTGAGAATCACTGCTCTAGAGCAGGGATTCCCAAAGTGTGGTGCGCGCACCCCTGGGGGTGCGCAAGCTGCCTCTAGGGGGTGCGCGAGAGGAAAAATGTAATGGCGGTGCAGTCCTGTCTCCTAAAAATTACGTTCCCCCAAAACTAAAATGCATTCTCAATTACGTTTTACCATGAACGTATTTTCTCCCTGATTACGTTTGTGTTTGACGCATTACAAATACTTTTCTCATCAACATATCTTTGCCATACTTTAGACTTTATTATTTTTCTGTGATCTGCCTCGCCTCTACCCCGCCACCCACAAGTTATTGACCCGCGGCCTGTTCCGAGGGCTGACAGACCTGATGATCGGGTGCCTCGCGGCTGGAGACCTCGCGTCCCGGCGCCAACGGGTGAGCGCCGGCCACTCTGAACCATAACACCAAGTCCCGGATTTCACCCGGGGGATATTCTGGAGGTATTGTGACCGGGTGATGTGCTCGTTGCTGGGGAGGTATGAGCCGAGAGTGGCGGGGTGTTATGAGGTATATATTACAACTTGGTGTTGTAATAGGGAGAAGGAGAGGCGGTGGTGGAGAGGGAAACAAATGTTAAAGAGATGGCAGAATGTATGATTGGAGAGAGAGAAGCGAAAAAGACGGACGTGATCCCGGTGTCCAACAACACTGTCGCGCGCATCGATGCTTTATCCGAAGACATCCTGGCTACATTAGTCGGTCGCGTGAAGAAGAGTGAGTTTTACTCTCTGCAAGTAGACTCGTCAAGACTGTCTGTAGACTGGCCAATCTTCTGATGAACGTCCGTTACCTTTCAGAAGGCACGGTGCAGGAAGAGTTGTTTTTTTTTTTTAAGGAGTGTGTGTGGGGGGGGGGGGGGTGGGGGAGAGATTGGGGGGGGATTGGGGGTGCGTGAACCCGGTCGGGATGTAGAAGGGGGTGCGTGGCCTAAAAAGTTTGGGAACCGCTGCTCTAGAGTAACATCAGAGACAGTGTGTAGACTGCAGGTTCTCACCTCAAAGTCCTCTTCAGACAGATAAACCTCCAGACGAAGAGGGTCAACGCCCTCAGGCAGCGGCCGAGCCAGAAGATCTGCCAGTGGGTACATGGTCTTACACAGCCGGGCCAACACGTCCTCCACTAAGATAATCTGGTTACACACCTCAGCCTCCTGACCACACACACACACACACACACAATTACTTTTCAACGCAAATTATGGATCATGTCTTACACCTGGACTGACCTATATTCATAAAAGTCTCTTTTCGTGCACGTGTGTTCAGTACAGTATATACACTAATGGCTACAGGCAGGCACTGAGCAGCACTGGCTCATATCAGGTGATGTACCCGGGAGGCCTCAGATAATGAGATTTGATCCACACCCTCTCAGTGATCTCAGCGATGTCTTCTCTGTGCTCCCAGCTGGGGAACATGTTGGTGAAGGTGAGCGGCTCCAGACCGGCGTGGATCAGGTACGCTTTGGGAGGCTTCTTCTCATTCTTTTCTGTGGAAACGAAACAATATGCTGTTTATCAGAGAGGACATGTGGAAATAAAACATGTCTAACATGAGGACAACGCACAATGCATACTGATGTCTGCATCGTGTTTGGAAAATAACACAGAGATACATGAAAGAAAATGCGTGTCTGCATCTTTCAGGACCTTTGCCTCCCTCAGAGGCCGCCCTTACCACAACAACACTTTAGATGTAACCGAAGTCAGACCGTCGCTGGTGATGAGGTCGATTCACCCTTGCAACGTGAAACGATGTGGTTCCTTGACAAGAACTCACCTTTGTTCGTGTATATTTGTGGATATCAGAGAATATTCAAGTTTTATTCCTGTACAATTTGTGAGTTTTTTCTCAGAACATTACCTCCCTTTCCCGGCTCCGTATTTATGCATTTCTTCCACCTTCAATAGCCCTCCTATGCAGTTGTAGGTGAAAGTGTGTTCTGTGTCTAATAACAGCATGAAGTACCTCTGCAGTACTGCAGCACTGTCTCCATGGCACACTTCCTGTCCGAGTCCCAGCGGGTTCGGGCTGAGCCGGGGCTTTCGCTGTCCTGCGGCCACCAGCCCTGCCACAGATACACCTCATGGTGGTTGTCCACCAGGAACAGGGCTGAACATCAGGGGCAGAAGACAAGGACCGTCAGTGGGAGGACGAGTTTATAAAACGGCCGCTTATCATTATTTAGAGTTTTGGATGACTTGCTGGTGTTAATGGATACACTCACTCACACTCACACACACACACCTGACTCCTAGCTGCACACACTTTCCCATAGGCAACCACCTTCACATACATTAGCTGATTTCAGCTTTTGGCATATATACTGATATATAAATTAGTCGATAAGTAACACAAAGCGTAAAATGTCTCACTCAGAACAAATTCTATTCACAAATGAAGTCACAGTAAAGTCCAACAAATGAGGCTGTGGTCAGCTGGACATGTGAATCATCTTTGATGATGTTGAAAAGCCCTCTAAACACAAGGTAGAGTTATTGCCTCCACATCTGCAGTAGGACAATGCAGGTGTACCTGGCTGGGAAGCCGCGTAAAGATCCTCCTGCAGGAAGGGCATGGAGTCGACCTCCTTGGGGTCTCTGGCGGGGTAAAGAAACTCCACTGCTGCGAACTCCCCTGAGCTGCTGCTCAGCTGGTACAGACGTGGTGAGAAGTTAAACCGCCCTGGGTCTGAGGGCCAAAGGTCAACCAAAGCAGTTAATTACACCAACCGCAGCAGGTTACGGTAGAGAGAGAACAGGATTGGGCTTCTCATCGGCTCCCCCACCTTGCAGCATGCAGTCGTACGCTTTCCTGTCCCTCCTACCGAGGGGCTCCCAGAATCCCGTGGGCTCTGCTCCCTCGTCGCACTCCCGGACGGTCACCTTGCTGCTGCTGTGGAGGCCGGTTTCCAGAGGACAACTGCACAAGGACAAACATGTCACACTGGCTGATGACCACGGCAGGAGAACAAATCAGAAGAGGATTCATCTCAGCAACAAAGGTGTCGGGAAGTGCTCTGGTTATTTGTAGTCGGAAGTCAAATCGAGCCGATCCCGCTAGTTGAAATTGAACCTCTGGCGCCACTTTAAGGGGGAAGACAATCGAGGTTCCACTTACTGCCGTTTGATTTGGTTGGCGGCGGTGCGCGCCACCTCCCGCGTGTGCGTCTGAGACTTGCAGCCGTGCCACAGGTAGATGAGGGCCTGGCTCGCGCTCAGCAGCACCATGGAGACCCTGGAGCGCAGGCTGCTGCAGTGACAGGCCACCTCCAGCAGGTGGCCCTCCACCTCCGCCTCCCCCCGCACGCAGTACAGACGCCAGTCACCTGGGGGGGACAGGGGGACGTACAGTAGTCAAATGTATATTTTTAAAGAGAAATTCTTGGCTGAAGTGTAGCTTGTCACTAATAGTGAGAATCAGTCTTATTTGAAAATGATGGCGCAGCAGCAGAGTGTGTTTATCAGTAATGCAGGCTCACTCTGCGAGTTCTCCTCCTCCTCTTCTCTCTTCCCCGAGTGGACCACCATCCCTCCTTTGAAGCACTGCAGCAAACACGGAGGCTCCTTACCCTGCTGGACCTGAAGCTGGAGGAAGAGGAAAACAAAACGGGAGGTGGAGTAAAGATCACACAATTATCCGTAGAAAATAATGACTTCGACTTGTCCTGGCACACATATACACGCACACTGTTTCACGTACCTGTGCTCCCCGCTCCTCGTCCAGCTCCACAGTCATCAGCGCCGACGTTCCCTTCTCGCTGACGGTGGAGTTGCGGCCCTGCCAGAAGAAGTAGCAGCACTTCTCCTTCCCGGCCCCCGCCGTCTTCTGCTGCTCCGGGTTCTGTCTCCTCCCCACTGACGGCAAGAGGGTGTTAGTCGCAATGCTGCATATAGCATCACAGTACAACTTTGTACGGTTTGCAAACATTTATATTTTTGGAATCAAGTTCAGACAGCTAATAATGGAACATCCTCTTACAAGGAAGAAATAAATAATTCAATTTATTAATTTCCTGGGTAATCAGACACTTTAGAAGCCTTTAATATAGTAGAGAAAATAAAAGCAGAAGGCTATATCTCATATAGATATACTTAAATCATCTTAATAAGGACGATACAAGAGCAAATTTGATTCATTCTCAACTTCTCCTAATTCGCATGATTCGTGTCCTCCTGGACGTTTTTAAAATGGGCCAACTTCAAGGGCCAGAGGAAGGATTCCTGTTTTCAACTGGGAAACTACAGAACTCTGACGAGCAGTTGGAACTAAAAACTAGGATCTTGTTGTGGCTTCTAAAGCAAATGATCTCATCAGTAACCGAGGACACTGACCCGCAGCGCTGACCATGTACTTCCACTTCATCACGTATGTGTCTCCCTCGTGAAACTGGCCGATGCTCTGGCGCGGCAGGCGGCTGTAGTCAAACTCCAGGATGTGCCACACCTCCACCGCCAGCGTGCTGATCTCATAGCTGCGCCACTCCTCGGCCTCCACCAGGCCGTAGCCCCGGCCCACGTCCAACCCGTCCAGTCTGGTGCAGACGGGCACCTGATGGACGGGCAGCATCAGGGAGGCGTCGTAGGCACGGGGCTGATCGGAGGTGGCCTGCTCCTGGGGTGAAAGGGCATTTCATACTCGACATTATCGCCACATCGGTTATAGTCACAGGACTTTGACCATACTGAAGTACTTTTTTGATACCTTCTGATCGGCGATGTGGTCGTTGTTTTTTGCGGGGCTCGGTGTTTTCCTGGAGTTGCTCCAGTCCAGGAACTTCTCTTTGAACAGGGTGGTTTCGTTGTGCTGAGTCAGCCTGCCGAACACGGCCCAGTCAGGTCGGCCCTGACCTTTCCTTTAGGGGGAGGAGGATGCATCAGGCAGGGACAATATGCTTCAATCAAAGGTTTTCTAGACACTGTTGTAGCAGTAGCAGTAGCTGCGGCATTCACTTGTACTGAAGCTGTGACTATCTCTCTAGGCTCTCTTCAAGCCACAAGACTCCTTTGACAAAAACATAATTTTACCTCGCAGAACACAGCAGCAGCTGGTCTACTGCTTCCTGGATCTGTTAGCTAGTTTGTGTTGTTGTGTGACTTTAGTATTTTAGAAGGGTTCGTTCGGAATCACCAAAATCACTTAATAACACAAACAAACAAACCGATGGAGGCAGCGGTAGACCAGCAACTCCTGTGTGCTGTGAGATAAAATGACTCATCGAGTCTCGTGACTCTGAAGAGAGCTTAGTAAGATAGAAGTCTCTGCTTCAGTTCCCTGGTGGAAAGCGCCGTCTGACAGCAAGGTAAAGCAGAACATCTTCTAAATGTAGTTTAGAAGACTTAAACTGATCCATTCTGATGCTGCCCCCGTCCACAGCCGTCCATTGCTTTACTCCCGTGCTGGTGCTCTTGTATGTTTCTCCAAACTCCACCTCCAGTAGATAAAACACTGACTATGGAGCAGTATCTCATACAACCCCACATCACGAGATCCTACTCGTACTAACTACGACCAACTATCCTTTTAAAGTTTGTGAACTCTCCTCAGCCACAGCCATTGTAAACACATAATGATGAAGTATATGTTTCCGTACTTGGGTATGAGAGGGTTGCACTCCCCCGGGTCGAGCGGGTTGATGTCACAGTTTGTGTAGTCGAAGGTGCCGTTCCACAGGTGCTTTGCCAGCTGGAAGGCCACCTTCCTCTGTGCCAGCGTCACTTCCTTTCCGTGCCATATGTACATCTCGCTGCCAAAGTCAAACACCAAAACCTGCGCAGAAACACAGATGGTCTTCCTTATTTTTCCAATCCAACAGTAGCAGCAGGCTTAGCTCTCTCCCACAGTGCATTGTTTTAAATCACCAAAGTACAACATATTAAAACCCGACACAGAGAGGCCTTTAGATCCCTGTATGATTTACAGCTGTACACATTTAACATGCATTTAGCCTCCAGTCAGGTGACCTGACCTCCTTGGGGTTGAGCAGGGAACAGCGAGGCACTTTGGCCCAAAAATCGTCATCTGGGACCAGTTTGTCATCCATCAGGCGGTAGATACAGTTCGTCTCCACAATGGCTCCCTCGTACAGCTCGTCTTCGTCTGGTGTTCCTGCAGCTGCAAGAAGAAGAAGACCAGGCCATCAGCTTGAGTTCCATCGCTCTGGGGACTGTTTTCCTCGAGGTTGGGTTTATTACGCCAGATACGAATCCTTACACTGATAACTCAACGGCCCCCCCAGAATCTTCCAGAAGTCCTTGGCAGCGTGGCTCTGCGTGCCGACGCCCTCCTCGATGTCCTGGACGTAGTTGGCTCGGCAACCCAAGTCTCTCTTCCTCTGGATGAAGTTAGCTAACTCTGAAGCCTGAAAAAAAAAGAAGTGGTATTAAATTATACAGATGAGTTTGGTTGATTCCAAAAACAGAGGTTCTTTATTAATAAACTTTTTTAAATATCAATTTGAGTTCAAGTTCACTACTCAGGAAGACGAGTCTACAAACTTTAATGACCTAAACTCAAACAACCCCTGATAAAAATTGAGGTCCTTCTACGTACAATTGAGGTCAGCGCTCTGTTCAGCCAATCACAGGTCAGCAGAGCAGTCTTTGAACAATAGCCTTGTTTTGATTCTGTTTCCTGCCACAACTCGCAGTCACACACACACAAACACACACATACACACTTCCTTTCAGTCGACACACTTCTTCTGCTGCTGCTGTGCCACCGTTGCTTCGTCCCAGCGCTGTGTGTTTACATCCTGCACGTTAAGCCCGCCCCACATGACCCTGCCCTCACTCCACCTGTGTCCATGTGAACGAAACGCGCGTCTATCCGAGTTAGTATTCATTTGGCAGCGCTCCAGAGCCGGACTCGCCTTGTTCTTCTCGATGACGTTGGCGAACTCCCCGGTCCAGATGAAGCAGAGGTGTGGCGTGACAAGTAGGAAGCAGTCACCGCTGTTCAGGGAGGACGCTCTGGGTTCCACCAGCCTGGTCTGGACGTGCCGTCGGCCTGGTGTTAAATGGGCGGGGGGGGGGGGGGGGGGGGGGGGACAACAACACACAGGACAGGTGGCTTATCGGTGACCGCTCTGAATCAGCATGCCTGGATTATCATACTGGGGGTGTCGGGGGGACATTTGGCCCGTACATGTATGGACGTGTATCTGCCATGTCAAGTACCCATCTCTATGAATTCTCCTTCCAGCTAATTCATGTAGCCAGGACAGTTTGTTGACTACATTAAATCATAAATGTTGCTTGTTATAAACTAAAATAAGGGTTTTTTAGGGGCCTCAGTGACTCTTCAGGTGATCTAAGCAGCAGCTATTCTAAACGCACCACTCTCAACACCGTCAGGTCAGGACGGCCAGTCTTCTAACCCCCCCCCCCCATACTGCTCTGGATTACAGACAGTGGATCAGCCCAGGATAGTGTGAGGTGACCTGGGGGGGGGGGTGATTTAAAGAGCCAGCTGTCACCGGCAGACGTGAGGAGGTGGTGCAAAGACACCAAAATAGACCCGACTCCTATTTTAGATATCCTCTTGAAAGGACGCTCTCGAAGCGGCATCCTCCAAAAGCTTTGTGTAAGACAGCAGCCATGTGTTCTTCTGTCCTCTTAAACAGCCGAATGTGATCGCTGGTCAAACTGCTGCCTCGCGAAACAAACGACCTCATTTAAAAAGATGTTTGGGATCCCTTCCTGCTTGGCTAGCTTGTTGGTTTAGTGAACATGTTGCATCCTCAAGTATGTCTATTTAAAGAGACCGCCCTCAATCTTACTTCTGTAAGCGTTGTGCTTTCAACAGAAGATGGATATTTCTTCGTGTGACACGATGGCCTCTGTGCCCCCTCAGGACAAATCCTTATAGAGTGGTGCAAGGAAGACGTATTTTTGTTGGCCAACCTCAGAAGTTAGCATCGGAATAGTTCCTTGGATTTTTCCAATGGATTTTGGATTATTGAAAAAATACTTCTCCGTGGTAAACAACTTTTCAAACAAGATACTTAAGTATGTCGTTCAACAGGATGATCTTAAATGAACGCCTCCTTTATGATAGCTGAAGCGTAAATGCAATCGGCAGAAGTTAAACGCTAACATGAGGCTATAACACCAGTCGCTGACATATTTTATATCGAAGAACAAACCTTACTTCAGACGTTGAACCAAAAACCCATTTAACAACCCCACTTACTATGAGACGAGGGAGCCGGAACTTGCTAACTCATTTCCAAGTTCAAGGACTTGTTCCTACACCTCTACTGGTTATACCATTGGTCCCTGTTCTCAACTGCTGCTGGGTTAGCGTCCACAAATTCAGTACGGTGCGTTCTGGCTGAGTCGCTTTAAAAGAAAGAAAGAAAGTTATCGGTCGTCCAATTTCATTTTGAAGTGTGCTGAATTTGAACTCCAAATTCTGAACAGTGCTGTTATGTTCATCAGCCAAGCTAACGCTAGTGGTGTCGCTCTGGTAACGGCAATGCACAAGATGTCACTCGAGTAGCAGGTGCTATTACAACCTAGCCCATGGATGGTTGTTATTGCCCTAATTTCCCTCTCTAGTTGCAATTCTTATAATTACTTTGTGAAGTAATATGGAAACAGGCAGCACAGAGGTTAGCACCCTTTCCTCACAGGATGGAAGGAAATTAAACTAAAGGGGAGTTAAGCTAGCCTAAAATGTGAACTTGGATGTAGACCGCTGTTAACGTTTTCACTAAATACTATTGGCTTACATTCATGAAACGACAGGCCTGTGAAAATGTGGGCAATTGGTATTATACCCCTAGGGGATTTCAGTGAGTGGCCAAATAGGGTACAGAAAAAAGAAAAAGTCCCCGTTGTGGGTGCAGGTGCATCTGACTGTCTATGGTCTGAGCCACCTGCTCACTCCACTGACCTTTGACCTGTAACAGCATGAGTTTCTTGTACGGCACGGCGCTGTTGTTGGACATCTGCTCGGAGATGTTGACGCTGCGCAGGTTGACGTTGCTGAAGTTCTCCTTGCTGGCCAGGCCGGCCAGAGCCACATCGGAGAAACCAGAGTTCTTCTTCACTGCAGTGATACACAGAGACACACGGCGAGGGCACATGAAGAATACATCAAAGTCCTTTCATTTACCCTTTATACAGATGAGACAACGGCTGGAGAGTAAATTACCTTTTCATGCCAGACTAACCCGGTCTCTATATGACTAACAGATACAGAACAGTCCGCAGACAGTTGAAGTGTATTTGTATTGTCAGAGGAGGTGCTGGAGGAAGTTATGGGACTAGCATGTGTTCGGGTTTAAACTGCAGGTAGATTTCTGCTGCGAGCTTCTTACTGCGCACGCGCATATTTAATGTACTACACAAAGTTCACTTACAAACTGAATTAACTATCAATAGTAATGTTCTCGAGAGTAGAGACCACATGCACGCGTCCTCCTCACAGGTCTGCATTCAGGTACTGAAGAAGAGGGGCGGCGTGGTCTGAGGAATGCTCTCTGGAACGGTCTTTTATATCCCCCAACCGTCGGAAAGACTCCGAACTGTCCTAAAACGTGTGACTGATCCTCCGTTGATCAGTGATTGGCTCCATTTGAATCCTGTCCCCTCCCTCTATCGATCCTTTAGCAAAACATCTCGGCTCCACCTCTCCGTCCCACTGGCCCCTCCTCCATCTGCTGCTGCATGTCTCACTCAGAATCCCTGTCTGACCCTCAAGATTTATTCTTAGTGTTTTAATACCTACAGTGACTATACTTCTATGATTTAATACATTCAATGAGTTAATATACTGTAACATATAATATCTTCTATCAGTAAGAATATTGTAAACATATTGTGACTAACATATATATTATTGTGACACTTCTACTCACCACTGGTGGGGTTTTATTTAATCCTACTTATGTGTTTAATACTGAAATTCTCCACACATGACATTGACTTTGTGGCTTATCGAACGTTACTCTCAAAACAAGCTGCAGACCTCGTCCAGCTTCTGAGGACGGCTCTGCACAATGACAGGAAACTGACTCCAGTCCCAGATGCAGGTCATTGGGCCATGAACAGACCGCGTAATATCAGCGACGCGTGATTTAGATGCATGTTCAGCTCTCTTGTGTTGTTTTAAATACTGGAGGAACAAATATTTTTGTCAATATTATAAAGACAAGAAAAAAAAGGTTATTGCACTTGGGAAATTCAGATATTTCATAACTAAATTTCATATTTCTGCAGGCGCACATTTATAAAAGCTGAGTTATTTTCACACCACTTCCACATGACCGTGAAGGTGGCGGGCCAAATCAATGGACTTATAAAACATTCAAGGTTTACTATTGCAATGTCAAAATTGATATTGACGGTGTCAGAAATAAGAGGCGGCAGTCACATGTTACGTCCCTGCCCGGTTTTGGTCTCCTGCATTGTCCCAGCCCCTCGTCCACCCTCACTCACTCTTCTCAGCCTTCATCCTCTTGCTCTCCAGCAGGCCGATGTTGAGCCTCTGCTCCGTGTACTCGTGTCTGATGTCCTCCCTGGCGGCCAGCATCTTCAGAGGGTTCCTAGACGACTGGACGTTACGCGCCGGCCGCACCGCCCGCTTGTGCTGCTCCATCTCCGAGGTCAGCCTGGGGAGGGTGTCAGAGGGGGAGGGGCGCGGTCGACAGAGGGGAAAATCAATAGAGAGTCTCACAATGATGTCTGGCTTCTTACTTGAAAAATGACCTCCGGCGGGCGAGAGCTTACTTTGGCACCTGGGGGCCGAAGATGGCATCGAAGTCGTCGAAGTCCATCTCCACCTTGTTGGTGGTGGCGGGGTGCTCCTCCGCTTGGCGGTAGAACTTGGAAAAGGTTTCGTCCTCGAGGGTCATCACCTCCTTCACCTTCTTCTGTGTGACTGTGATGGTTGCTTCTGGCAGTCCAGACACTGAGGGGGGACAAGACGAGGCCGGGTCAGGATCATGTTACATCCAGAGTTCATTGAAGTTCCTCCAGCATCACCCAGCTCGTGTATTGCTGATGGAAGATGTGTTCATTTATTTACGTAACTTTGATTTACAATAATGTAGTCGAAGTCTTACTTCTATACACAAATCCTCCGTGTTCTCATCATATCAAACCACATTTTGTGAAACAATTTATTTTGTAATTTTGTCTTCATTTGTCATTTTCTGCACACAACTGAAATGATCTACAAACACACAAAGTAGTAAATATTAGTTGTTGACGGTTTATTAACACAATTAATTATTTTAATTTGTCTGGGCTGTGAAACGATACCTGAACGTCTTTCGTTGCATTTCTTTCCTTTATATATATTGTTAAGTATATTTTTAAGTATATATATTTGACCCTCTTTTGCTGTTGAAGCCTGAAGTAAAGAACACGAGGAACACGTGTGCCCCGTCTTTACAACAAATCACAATCGATCATCTCTTCCCCGTCTAAAGTCACCACATTAAGCGGGGACTCTTGTTTGTCTTTCATCCTGACTGTATGTGTGTTCTGCTGAATATTCATTCATCCATGAACATGTTAAACATAAGTAGGGTTTGCTATGGTTGTAGAAAAGTTGAAGGAAGGTTGTTCTTACACTTTGATTGGCATGAAAGTTTAAAAAAAACAATGTTGCCAAAGCATAAAAAAGTACACAATAATACAAATATACAAATTAATAATATTGTAATATTAGTAATTGTTATTATATCACTCTCTGTGCACATATCTAATCTTGTTCTTCCATTCACACAACTGCCTTGAATGACCTAGTGAGATGTACTGCTGTTGTGACTTTTACCTACAACTGACTCTGGTGCTTCTATAACTTGAGGCCGATGTTAAATCACCAGAACATTTATGTAAAAAGGTGCACGTGTAAAGAAAGGCCTTGTTAAAATGTGCTTGCCGTAACCAGCAGTAGCCACAGTACTGTAGTAGTTCTGTTTGCTGCTGCCTTTAATTGAACCCGATTCAATTCATATATTAATCAATTTCCTGCATTTCATTACTGCATTTTATTTCTTACACTGTTTTTAAATGTTTTAATGACTGTTTTTAAAATCTCCTTTTTACATTTGCCGTATGTTTTGATGCTTTTAATGCTTTTATGTGAAGCACTTTGAATTACCTTGTTGAAATGTGCTATACAAATAAACTTGCCTGACTGAACTGTTACAGGTTATTTCTGGGATATAATAAAAGCATCTTTAAGGAAAAATTGATTCTCTCTTCTCAAATGAATGACAGTGAACCAGACAGAGAATACCGCGTTTAATTCATTACGTTTGGTCTCGGTTACACAACTGATATCCATCAGGAGATTGAACTCTTTGTATTGCATGTTATAACGTGGGAACATGTTTCTTCTCAGTGAGTGAGCAGAGTAGACAGCGTGCCGAACGAGACTGACCTTTGCTGTTGAGCTTGCCGAGGAATGACTCCAGTTTATCCAGCTTCATGTCCGACTCCAGGTTCAGATCCGGCACGGCCTTGATCTCTGCTCGCGCACACGCACACGCACACACACACGCACGCACGTTAGAGTCATACTCTGATTGTAGCACAGCACAACTGTATCTGTGAACAGGCAGGACGTCTGAGCTTTTGTTGTTCAGTGAGGCCGATTTGGAACAATGACTGAGCATGAATGAACAGTTGCACACGGTCACGATGAAGTTATCTGAACATATATTTTTTGCACGTCACAAGCATTTTAACAACAATAAACAGCCACTGAATATGACTCCAGACTCATGCATGTGGATGATAACATTATCCAATGGTTTATATCCTATTAGGCTTTGATAACCTAATAGAAGTGGTGATTTCTTTTGTGGTTCTGGTGACGATGATGAACATTGCATTCAGTGCAACATCGAAATAAGACAATAGAAAAGGAATAGACCTTCCATATCAGACATCTCCTCCATGTCTTGTGAAAGAGAAGCAAAGACAAATACGATTTGACCCAGAATCATTTTCAAAACTCTGCATTTGTCAGCTCAGAATCTATCCATCTAAGTTCAAGTCAACACTTCAGCTACTTAACTGTGTGTAGAATTGGGTTTTGGACAGTCTGCTTGGTGTCAAACTGACCTTCTTGAGGTTTGGAGATGGCAAGGCTGCTGTTCTTGGGTTTGGGGGACACAGGAGGCTGGAGGGCTGATGGGGAAGCCAACCCTGTTGTATGAACACAGACCGGCATGAACAGCCAATAATGCATGATATGGTTATCTGGTATGACATGTACGGTTTGTGAAAAAACAAATCTGATATTTGTGGTCCAGTTTGATTTTATAAGACAAAGATTGCGATGTCACCAAATGTATGTACACCAAAGAACAGGTCGTACTTGAAGACGCTAGCACTTTGCTCAGTGTTGACTAATGTAGAGGAGTAAACAGCTAAACATAGGTGGGATGGAGCCTCGAAGGACCGCTACGACCTGCAAGGTGAGGGAGGTGACTGAAGGGGCTAGCTGAGCTAGCGGGATAATCTGTTGACCACCGTTGCATGATGGTATGATGTCATATTTGGACTGAAGTTGCTTGTTTTTTTTTAAGTTTGTACAGTTTTTGGATTGTTTGAATGACAATTTGTGACAATTTGTGAAAACCGACTAGAGGTGAATGAATAAAGAAACAGCCTGTTGCTAAAAGAGCTTTACCGACGGAATCGCATTGCTAGGCAACAGCTCGTGTTCATGTTTACTTCCTGTCTGCTTGCGTCATTTGACACATTTGGAATATTAACGTTGACTCTGAAATAGTCTACAGCAGGGGTGGGCAAACGTTTTGGCTCGGGGGCCACATTGAGTTTTAAAATGTGACAGACGGGCCGGCCAGTAGCAGATGAATGGAGTGTTTGTGTGAACTAATATAAATGACAAGTAAAAGCCATGAGCTAAACAGTAACTTGAATTTAGTTCCAGTGGGAACAGTGCTGTTGGTAACCCTTTTTGACCAGTGCGTCAATGTTTGGTGTCAGTGTGGTTGTGGTAATTCTCAGAACAGATCTGAGGTGTTCATCAGTTAACTGGGATCTTACACCGTATTGTTTTATTGCATAAATGCATATTTTATCATGCACTTACTTAATAAGCAGTCATTTTTTACAGAGTTTTTAATGTAAATGTTAATGACTGTGGTCTTTGTAGCAGTTTGATTCTTTGAAGGGATCATACAGATATTTAACTGTCACATGTAACATGATCAGAGCTCTGCTCTGTAAAGTCTTTCCTTGTCTCTCCCCCGTGTCACGATGTGGGTACATCTCACTGGTGTCAGGAGACGTATCAGAATACCCTTATTTTATTGGTTAAACTGCATCACGTGATGTGATTTACAACGCATTGGTCAGTGTTTTTCCTGCACAGCTGAACAAGTGCCGTAAAAGCTGGAAAGGAGGGTGAATAACTCCGCTGCATGAAGCAAAGGCCACTGAAAACGGGTCCGCGACGAACCACCAGTTGAGAATCACTGGTCTGCAGGATGGTGACGAGCGGTGAACAGCTGTTCGTGTGACGTGTCTTCCGTCTCTTCCCGTTTCCTTTGCCTACATTCCCCTGGGTCCTAAGCCCCTCCCTGTACAGCTTCTTATCACCCTCTTTGCACCTACGTACATTTATAACAAACACCACGCATATTACGGTAATCAGCGTTATTATGTGTCAAACTCCGGTCTGTCTGTGTTCATCCTGCATCGCTCTGTTCTGTTCTTTAATGTAACGTTACTGGAGCGACGGAGCCTCTCCCAGCTGTTAGCAGACTGTTGTGCTAGCAGGCTCGCTCGCGAGCTGTACCCAGCATGCAGCTCAGCGGTGAAATTTTATAAATGTAAAATTATTAGTGTTACAAATTGTTTGTGTCACAGACTGTTGTGTGCTGTGGTGTTTTCTCTGTTAAAGAGCGTTAGATGTGGGTTGTTAATTGTTGTGTTATGAAGTTATGACCATGACTAGAGTTCCCTCTCAATACATATAAGACAACTAGCGCTGACAGCAGCAAAGAATACATTTAGCTGCCTGTTGAAAGCAGACAGCAGTTGTTACGGCTATGCACCGGTATAATGGTGTGTGAAGAATTCACATCATGCTGGAAATAAAAAACCGGTATACTGCCCAGCCCTAGTCTTTATTGTAGTTTGGACAATTTTGTACCAATGTTTGACGGGCCGGATTAAAAGGCCCAACGGGCCGTAGTTTCCCATGCCTGGTCTATACAGAGTCGGGTTCATTTTTAATGGATTGTTTTATGCACTTTTGCACTGTTTATTCCCCCCGGCTGATAACTGGGACGAGGCCTTTGCAGGATTCCGGGCAGAAAGCAGACTATGAACTGCAGACGGGCATGTCTGCATACGCCTCTGAGAGAGACGGACTGTAGAGGATATGTGTGCGTGTTCAGTTTCCCCTCTGACCTTTCTTCACCATGCGAGCGGCCACAGTGAACTGGGTGGAGTCGTTGGCGGCTCCGTGGCCTTTCGTCTTCCCGGCCTCCTCTTGGGCTTCGATCAGCCGCTTCCTCTCCTGGATGGACATCTGAGCCTCGATCCCCTGGCACTCCATCTCCGCCTCAGCTAGTCTCTGAGAAGGGAGAGAAGTCGCTGTCGGTTACAATAAAAACACTCCCAATGGACTGAAAGTTAAAGGACTAATCCACCTCAGGTTACAACGCTTCAGTTTGTGGTGTCCCATACATTCCAGGAAGCATGTATCCACAACAGTGCTTTGTGTTAGACTCTTCCTGGAACGACTGCGGCACTTGGGACTTGGACAGAAGGAGTACATCCTTGAAAGTATGTTGCCACACTAAGATACAGCAAAAGCAAACTAGAATGACCGTCTTGTGGCCGTGTGCCTCTGCCAACCAGTCATGCTGCAGTTTACATCCATGTCCTTCCCAAATGTCGTCCCTTTGTCATACTTAGAATGTGAATTCTTGCGTTATGGCCTAAAACCATATTTTGTGAAGTCACAGTAACCTTGACCTTTGACCACCGAAATTGAATCAGGTCCTCCAAATCAAAAGAAATTCCCTCAGGGCGTTCCTGAGGTATCCCTTTCACGATGGACGGACGACCTGAAGACATTACGGCCACGGCTATCACCGTAAAAAAAAATAAACACAATGGAACCATCTTACGTTGCCATTGGTTGTTTGTTTAAAGCGTTTAAATGTGGATAAATTCCTTTAACAGCAGGCCACATTCACAAACAGACAAGTAGCCGAACACAACGAGGACACCAATGGGGGAGATTAATACACAGGAAGCACCTTAATCCCTGCGTTTCTTTTCCACTGGGTGACTTTAGAAATGTTCTTGTGTCACTCGTTAAAGTTCAAATAAAAGAAATGTTAGTTAACAAAGTGAAGACAAAGAACAATAGCAGGCCGCGTCCTTTAGTGGTTAATTACAACTTAACCCATTCGGTCTAAATACTGATTTATGTTGCGAGAGCACTTCATACGGCATTGACAGTGGTCACCTCCAGTCTCCAGGGGTGTCTCTCGTCCACCCGCGTGGGTCTGGGCGATCTGATGGTCTTCACAATCCAGAGGCGGGAATGAGGAAGGTAAGAAAGGATGAGTGGGTTTAGAGAATGGAGGTTGAAGAGATGGTAGAAAATGTCCAAGCTCTGCACAAGCACCGGACGCCACAGGGGGCCGCCATGCTGACCCCGCGGGCAAAAGTGCTGACGCTTCAGGAAGGGGATGTTTTAGAGGTGCGGAGGAGCAGGGCGGCTGTGAAAGGACTGCGAGCATAACGTGCACTCGCCATGCCAGCATGGTTGCAGCTGAGGGAGCAAAAAAAAGGACCACACACTTATGGCTGAAGAGCTTTTCTGCAAACCCTCACTCTCTGTTGCAGGGAAGACGCGTGTTAAAACGAAGGGGGTTTGCATTTCAGAGCTTAGTTAGGTAGCCGGGGGGGGAAGCAAAGCGGAGGGTGAGCATGGCGGGCAGCAGGAGCTGATGCGGCTTCCTACCTGGCTGGCCGAGTCATCGGGGGATGGAGAGCGGGGAGGAGGCTCAGGAGGAGAGAAAGTCTCCTATAGAGACACAGCCACGGAGAGAGGACGCAGTATTAAAAAGGGGTGTTCCAAAGATTCTAATAACCTCCGTGATGTCACAGTGATGACGTCAGGGTTATCTCGGCTTGAGCTTGGAGACCACACATTTATAACAGGAGGCCCGTGTAATAAGCAAGCGGTGTAAGGTTAGAAACAGGTGGGCAATGCATTCTGGGAAGTGTAGGATGCAGTGTTCTTAGAGCTTTACCCAAGCTAGGAACTAAAAGTCAAGATACCTCAATCTCATAAGTCCCTAAAATTTACAACACGTTATGAAACTCACTGAACAAAATAACAAAAATAAAAATCACACTTTTTTCATTCATGTCACTGTTTAGTTACATTTAGTCCAAACTGTAATGTCCTTCTTAATGATTTCCAGGTGTGTAATTATGGTAGAGAACACAACATTCCTTTTACTTTAAACCAGCAATAATTGAATTAATTTAATTATTAAAAACAGTTCCAAGCTGCTAAATGCTGCACTATGATCACCAGCTAGTCGCTAACTCTGTCTGTTGTTTCAGTCCAGCATAGTTGGTCGATCAGAGGGAACCCGGAGCGCTGGTTGATAATCCTCTTACCCTGTCACATAACACATCACATCATTCGATCCATTGTTCAGATCAAATATTGATTAGTCCAGCTTAAAGTTTGTATTTTTTCTCTTGAGAAATGAAGTCTGCTTGAACTTTATAATCAGACTTAAAAAATGCGATCTCAAATATTACTAATAAGAGGCGATTATAACGTAATGTGCCTTTTGTAATGTTGGATACATTTTGGAATGCAGATTTTCCATGAGTAAAATCTATATTGAATATACCTTTTACAGAATATATGACATATTAAAAACAAAAGACAACTACAAACCTTATTGAGGCCAACTAAGGAAACTGGAATTTGATAATTATAGTCTCATTCACTTTATGGTCTATATAAACATGTGCTATGGCCTTTCTGTTATCTTATCTATTTGCATTGTTTTTTAATATTCATATATTTGTTTGCTATCTTACGTTTGTATAATTATGATGATGATTATTATACTTCGTCTTTACACATGTGGGCTTGTGTGCAGATGTTTGATATTACCATAAAACAATAAACAGACAAAATCCCTCATGCGTAATATTTGCGTTATAGGAAAATCAATACATCAATGTATCAATGTGTCATTAAACAACTGCATCGACAGTAATATTACGAGGACATGCCCCGACATGGAGAGCAAACGGGAGGCAGAGCGGACAAGCATGACAACAGGTCTGGCCTTTTAAGGGTTTGCATCGGGGATGAGGATTACAGTCCTACTCTGGCCTTCATACACAGCTCACATTAGCAACGAATTATCTCTGGAAAAGTTATGACGATTAGAGACAAATACACTTCAGATACAGACTGCACATCCACAGTGTGTGAGAGACATCCTTGACATGATTCTGGAACCCAACGAGCAGAAGGTGTGATGAATTAGAGAACACCGTCACCATGATTTTAAGGGAAACACCCAAGCACCCAAACACAGCACCGCGACCAACACCACCACACGTACACACACACACACACACACACACAGAGAGCTGAATGTGTGTTACACTCGAGATGTATTCATCAAGAGAGCTTGTTATCAGCCAGGAGATACAGTTAAGGATGTATAAGTTTTGATCACTAATCCAATTGAAATGCACTTGATAAATACCACAGCAGTGTGTGTGTGTGTGTGAGAGAGATTTGGGGCTCGCACACTGGCCTTACCCATAGCTCGTCGGACACGGCGAAATCATCGATCATCATCATCAGCGCTTCGTCGTCCTACAGACAAGCGGCCACAGGAGAGAAGGGAGGGACATTGTTTGCTGAAAGGGCTCAGTTGTCCCGGGGATAATGTCAAGGCCAAATCACACGACCGACTTCCTAAAAGTCTTTTGACACCACTTGGTCTTTAAGAGGTGTTCATTTTAAGGCCCTCTGAACCCAAAAACCCACCGACGGGATTTAAAAGCACGTTTTCTTTATACAATGATCAATCCAACACAGTTTATCACGGCCAGAAGCTGTAACAAACGTCATCATCGTCAGATTTTCATCTTTCCAACAGTAGTTGAACACATCATGTGTGACGCTTGCTTCCATAAAAAAAAAAAGGCCAAAAAACAAAGCTTAAAACGTGATATTTCATCAAAACCATTGTATTCTACACGTCTCATTTAAAATCTGGCCCCAAATAAACCATTTGCTTGAACAACATTCTGTAAAGAAGACTAAATTGTGTGCCTCTCAGCTCTTCTAGGAAGCCTTGATTGATTTGTCTGAGACCAACAATCAAGTGACAAACATTCTGTGAAATTTAAACTCAACTGTCAACAGAACACAGAGCAGAGGGGAGAGCTTGTGAGTAGAAGTGAAAATGTAAATAGTTCAACATAAACGGCACACAGAGCCTCCATGTTTTCTTTCCAACATTGGTAACTTTTGTGGACACTTGGAGAAATGATGGATAGATAGATTCCAGTGTTTTCAAATATTTGTAAAATAGGTTATCAAAGAAATTCAACTTTGGGTTTTGTATTTTATGATTTATGGCATTATAACTGTGTTATACTGCATTTAAGAAACATTTGAATTCCCTCTACTTTCAGCCATGATTGTGCTGTTTCCATAGAGGTTGCTCTTCTCTGAGAAGAGAAACAGAGGCTGGTGAGGACGGCGACGGTTTGAATGTGTCTCAACAGAGGCTGGTGAGGACGGTGACTGTTTGAATGTGTCTCAACAGAGGCTGGTGAGGACGGCGACGGTTTGAATGTGTCTCAACAGAGGCTGGTGAGGACGGTGACTGTTTGAATGTGTCTCAACAGAGGCTGGTGAGGACGGTGACTGTTTGAATGTGTCTCAACAGAGGCTGGTGAGGACGGTGACTGTTTGAATGTGTCTCAACAGAGGCTGGTGAGGACGGTGACTGTTTGAATGTGTCTCAACAGAGGCTGGTGAGGACGGTGACTGTTTGAATGTGTCTCAACAGAGGCTGGTGAGGACGGTGACTGTTTGAATGTGTCTCAACAGAGAGGTGCGTGTGGCGTCCCACCCTAACCGTCCCTTTAAAAACAGACAAGAGGATGCCAACACAGAGACACGCACTCAACATGCAGAGGATGAAATGAGGTTTATTTCTTTAAAAAAAAAAAAGGTAAAAGGACAAACGGAGACAAAGAGAAGAATGAAAGGTTGTAACATGCAGCTCAGCGGAAGGAAAGGTTGAAATACAGTAATTACTGTCAGTAACTGTCAGTTGTTTGTTAAAGCCTACACAAAGTAATGATTTTTGAGTAAAAATATTTCAGTGTGTAATTTGGGCAAAATTAGGCCTTCAAATTCCTCTTAATGTGCTGTGACAGAACTGTAACAAATAGAAAAGAGACGAATCTAGAGACTAATGAAACTGCTCTGTAGGGAGGTCTATGGCTGCAAATAAAATGCAAAAGAGCTTAGTAAGGGTTTAACAATCATACGAGTTTCTGATCATAGTTTATAAAAGCATTAACACATTTTTTACATTTAGTTAATATACCAATTATAAGGCTGATATTAACGTTCTTAAGCAAGTTTCTTACAAGTGCTTATAAATGTCTTATAATCTAACAGCACACGTGTTTATGTTGCCATTGTTAAAATTAATCGTTAACACAAAATGTTAATTGTATTTCAATTGAATTGGATGATTTCGTTACAATATTGGCAGCCATACACTTCCAGCATGCACCATGAAATAATGTCTATCTGCTCTACTGCCATGACGGAAACACATGCAGATACATGCCGACTCTTGATAGTCCAAGCACACGAAAACATGCACCAGCCGTGTGTGAGACGGAACAGAGGAAAGAGACAATACACAACCTCTCTGTTTGGAGATATCAAAAACTATGACCACGTTTCTACTCTGACTGTTGGATGCTGACTGTCCCATGATTCTAGAGTTACATGTCGGCAGAAGACGATCAAACACATCTCCCAGACTCTGACTTCCGAGGCCGATACAGCTAATGCAACCCCGCGAGTCAAATCAAAGTCAACCTGGAAGTGTTGTGATTGGAATCTGAACCACGGTTTGGATGTAGCGCTTAGCTCAAGCAGGACACCGCAAACCCTTTTAAACATGAATGGGGCACCGTGGAAAAACGTGACACGACAGACGTGAGCGGACGCCGCCCGCCTGAGTGTGCAGGTTCAGGTGGTTACCTTCTTCTTGAAGCTCTGCTCCGCCTCCCAGAGCTGAGCGCGCTGTTCGCCAGCAGCCGCCTGCAGCGCATCCTCCTTCCTGTTGATCCTGCTCCTCCAGCCGTCCTCGCCACTCTTCTTCAACAAGGCCACTCTGACGGGAGACAGCAGGAGGGGAAAAGTTACAATACGGTTCATCCCGGGGGAGAAGACGCGGGCGGCTTCAATGTCCAATGTATAAAAAACGATTGATTTAAAGTAGATGATACTTTATTTATGGTTAAGAGATGTCATACAGCACTTACATTTGGTATTCATTAATTTGTTATTTATTCCCTATTGTTTTTTGTGTGTGCGTTTGTTTCATTGTTGTGCTTTTCACTGTTTTGTGGATGTTTCAAAAATGTTATTTGCATTAAACATCTGTCTGTTAAAAATAAACACAAACACGATTAAATAAATGAATAAATAAATTGTACTAACTTTTAAATTTGCCAAATTATTATTAAAACCTGTGATAATTGGAGCAGAGACTCAGACATGTAACTCCTCAAACTCTCAGCATATTTCTCAACATGTCAAACTATTCCTTTCAGGTCACTTGCTTGCATTGGACTTCTAGATGAGGGACACAAAATACAAATCTAAAAATACGTGGAGTAATCAATCCATACCATCATCGCACACAGATACTTAAGTGTGGAGCTAATATAACAGCACATGATATGAAGACAGACACAGATTACTGCAAGGTCAGCACTACATTTTGTGACTGTCCCAACAGAAAACAGGCACGCTGCCAGGCGGCCCTTTAGTCTCATCTACGGGACGGTCTGCAGTGACGACAGCAGAGGCTAAGCAGAGACACAGCATGCCAGTTAACAGCCACTGTGAGAAACACTGCTCACTTCTGGATAAACAGACTGCCGACAGCTAAAGTAGAATTAGACACAGATCACTTGGAGATGTCGGTCAGTTTAACAGGAGCTTTTCTCAGAGCAATAAAACAGGTGGTGGGATTTATTTCGGCGAAAGTAAATATAGGCATGTGGGCTCTATGTCACGTGCTCACTTAACATTTGAACATGTATTCTTCTGAATGAGTTGTACAAAAAAACTGGGACTCCGTATAAAGCACATGGAACACAAAGTGAGGTATAGTGAGAGAAGAACAGAGGTTCAATTATGGAGCTGACGTCCATGAGTGGGGAGCAGACTGGAGCCATAATGGAGGGGTCAGGGTGTTGGGCTCTAACAACCAGCCCTCTGTGGCCCAGCGCGGGGGACGTCCTGTTCTGCCCACAGGGGCTCCACGACAACGCCACAAACAGGATGAAAGTTAACTCGGACTCGCTGTCGCCAGCTGCATCTGGGATACGGACCCTGCCTTCAGTAAAAAACCTTTGAAAAGGGGAGAGACTCAAAGATGACACGACGCGGTGAGAGAGAGCCGACGGACCGCAACACGCTGGGACACCAGTTCACTTCCATGATGTCATCAATCAATTCAGAGCGCGGCCGCTGTCCGGCGTGTCTACCGGTCAAACTGGCAGCTAACACAACGTGACACAACTAGACTTACGTCATCGTTTCAGTTGCGAGGAATCCGACACTGAGCTTCAGTTCAAATGTACACAACGAGTATTTCAAATCATACAAAAGGACGGACGACGTGAAAGCACGGTGAGTGCTTGAGTAGCAATATGCCAAAAATAAAGAAAAAATATATACATTCAGAAAATAGTATCAAATTGTTCCTCCTGTTTGAGTAACGCTGTTAAAAACTACAATATCCATCAAGGTCAGAAACTGAATAAAAAATATGGAACTGACCATCGCTCATCTGTCGACATTATAATAAGAAGCCTGATTTGTTACATCATTGTTATGAAATGAGCAGCTTGCCAGGATTGCCAGCAAACTCCATATTGACGATATCTCCTCATCTTATAAAATTAGAACGTTACGTTTATGGCATTGAAGAGCTTCAGCATGAATGTCCATTCTATCACTTCCATATCTAATGTGGTTCTAGCAACGGCTCGGCCTCGTCTTCATGATCTCATTTTCTGTCTCCATCTAACCCACATTTAAAAACAAACAAAAGAAAGAATCTTGTCTTTTCGTCATACCCTTGCTGGCCTTATTTACTGACCATCTGATCCAAAAGGGATTCTATTTTAGGCTAAGACCACGTAAATAGAATTAAGCTTGAATGAAAAGTTGAACTGTACCTGCACTTGGTCAAACATGGAGTAAAGCGAGCTTATGGAATGACCACACGGCCGGCTCACCTCTCTCTGATGGACATCTGTCTGGCCATCATCATGGCGCTCAGCTGCTCTCCCTCCTCAGGCTGAAGCGAGCCGTCCGCTGGAGGCTGAGCGCCGCTGCCGGGAGAACCGGATCCCAGCCTGGATGTCACCACCGTGTACTCTGGCAGCTCTGTGAGCACAAGCAGACAGGCACACGCACAATGGAGAGGGCTGAATCAATAACTTGACAGCTACTACATAATGTTCACATGGCCGATTTGATTTTAAATGACATTATTCTTTGGCTGAAGAAGGACCTATGAGGCAAATAAGGTGTGAAACAGGATTTAAAATACAGTCTGCAAGTTCATCCATGTATCAAACTCGATACTCCTGAGGGACAGATCATTCTTACATCGTTATTCTTATTTTCATTGAAACATATTTAAAAATAAATGCTTATGGTGTGATTATTGTGGGGCTCTGCAGGTCAGGATGTTTCTGCAGCACCACATTTCATTTAAAATAATAATGAAATATTGCTCATCCTGCCATTTGAAAATTGCAGTAGGCCGTTTTAAAATGCCTTGATAACAATGTGAATATTTGTGCAGCCCCATCTAGGAAACACCTCACTAAATACCACAATATTCAAAAACGTTTTACTACTGCAGACTTTTGCATGAAAAGTACAGTCACGGCTCTCGAAGCAGCACAAAGCAGCGTGGGAGCACGTCTTCTTAGCTTTAAACCGCCCCGGCCAGCGCTGCAATCAAATGACCCACGCCGAGTCCTGTGCTCTGTCTAACGTGCACACTGACGCAGACACAGGCCACGAGTTGCTGCTCGGACACAGAGGAAGCCTGGATGCCGCAATCTGAATCAAACACATTTGCAGTCCCAGGAAGTGCAACTGAATAAGAAACCGAAGTTTATTTCGTCTCAGTTTGCACCATGTTCATTTTTACGTGTTTGTATGCTAAATCTTAGCATACAGTCTAAAATTGTCAGTCGCATTCATTTTAGTCAGCGAGTCGCCTCTTTAACCCACTTCATCACCTATTCAGCATCACTTTGTTTTCCTTTTTATTTATTTTTTCTGTTGAAGAACACCAATAACCAAAAGCCACTTATTAAAACCAGGAAATGATTTACTACCGATATAGCTCAATATAAATAATTAATCATGTAATTAATTTCATTCACAAAGACACATTCAAAGTTGACAGAAGTAAACGAGAGAAAAGAAGAAGTGGTCCTGCTGCTCTTACCTCCACTGATGACCCGGCTCCTCTGGCTGTCTGCGTAGTGTGCGTGCGCCTCCTGGAGCATGTGACTCTCTGAGCTCTGCACGGCTCTGTCTCCCCGCCCTCTTGCCAGCCACTCCTCCTCCTGCCCCCCTTCCTCCATGTCCTCCTCCTCCTCCTCCTCCTCCTCCTTCCTCCTCCTCTCTCTTCCAGTCTGGGGCTGGGGCAGAGCAGCCTGCTTGACCGCCTTCTCCGGAGAGGGCAGCTTCCTCTTCCCTCCTCCCAGATCAGCTCTGTTATCTCCCCGCGGCAACATTTGGCACCTCTGCTGGTCCGCCGAGTCCCGGGACCTCCGAGAGCGGCCCTCAGAGCTGGGGGGAAGGGGCTCAACCCGGGGCCCCGCTGCCGCCGCCGGCGCTCGGGTTATGTGGATGTCCCCGGCGTGGTCCGTGGAGACGGTGCCGCCTCTCAGAGGAGAGGACGACGACGGCGAGGCGGGGAGGTGTCCGAACCGAGAGCCTGGACCGTTTTGAAGCTGTGTGACGGGGTGGAAGAAAGAGTTGGAGAGAAAGAAGTGTTTGTAAACTAGGCTTAGAAAGAGGGCGGGAAAACTGCACACACGCAAAAATCAAGAGAATCACGCTGACGACTCTCGGCACTTCCTGAGCATCAAAGGGCAATTTGCAGCCTGCATCACAAAGCCATGCCAGCCGGAGCCAGAAGACACACTTTCCAAATCCAGAAGTGACTGAACTAACCTGACATTTCTGCTGAGTAATGAATGACAAGCAGCAGTAAACATCCATGGAAGCCTCGGACAAAAACCTTGCAAAACTTCTTAATCAATTTCCTCCAGCTTGGATCTGGGCAGATGAAAGATATCGGCCCATGCGATGGTGAGCGAGAGTCAAAGTGCTCTCCTTCTCCTCTCTTCCACCGGAGGCATCTTTAACAAGCCCTCGAGCATCGCTGAGTCACAACTCACTCAGAAGCCGGGCAGCGCGCTGCACGTTCACAGTGACATCACACAACGCGGATACGGGACGCGCCACACGGGCGGTCATTTCTGAGAAGCCGAGTCAGCCTCGCTGTGGTGACGGTTCAGAGGGAGCTTACTTGTAGAGGCTCTACGGGGCTGTCGCACAGCTCCTGTTCTCCTCCCACGACTATGTCTGAAGGCTCCTGGAGCGGAAACATGCTGAAGGGTTCATGTGTTGTGCCGATAAAGCACTCTACGAAAACACGTGATTTTGAGCTAAATAAATGAAATTCATGCACTATTTATTAACCAGAAACCTTGGGAAGTATAGTCACTCATTTTCTTGCTAACTAAATAAAATACTTTGTTAAATACAAAACAATGCTGAAATGTAAAAACAAGAGTTTGTGGTTTTACGGAGTTAAGAGGAATCATTTCTCTTGGGTTGCAGCTGCCTCCTCAAGTCTCCGCTGGTTGCCGGACATTCTCACACTGACTACAAGACTTCAGACAGTTTGTGTACGGATTAAACAAATCTCAAGCTATTCCTTTAAAACAACATATTTTTAAGTGTGTACAACACAGAAATGACACTTTACAGCCAACAAAAATATGATCATGTGTTGAAAGAACACCTCTGTTTTCTAAAAGCTTACAATCTAAGGAAACATGAAAATGTTCTCATTAGAATAAAAAGGTAAAGAGTTCAAATGACTTTGGTTTAAGTGCAGACTTCCAGTGAAATATGAGCAGAAAAGACTGAATGATCCGACTGCTCGCCCACCTGCTCCATATCTCCCAGCGTGATGGGTTGCGTCTGGTAGCGGGCGTTGGCCCTGCGCTGCCGCGTGTCCCCTCTGGTGCGGGTGACCCTGATGGGAGGCTGAGCCAGCCGGTTAAACAGCGCCATCTTTTCCGCCAGGGTGAGAGTGCTGAGGTCGGGCTCGTCCTGACCCTGACCCTCCACTGTGGACACCGGCTTAGAGAACTGCACCTCCTGGGTATCCTGCATCTGACTTGCCTCCCGGGCCTGCTCCTGGGCGGCGGCTCTCTGCTCCCGGGCGGCGGCCTCGCTCTGCTGCGATGAAGCCTGCAGGCTGAGGGCGGGGTGACACCAGAGCGATAAGAGGAAGTAAAAAGGGGACACTTCTGGTGAGCATGGAAGGAGCTCATGCAAGCTAGCTGGTGGCATGCTACATGGCAGGCAGCAGTGTAGAGCCATGTGCATCCGATGAAAATGACCACCACAAACACAACTATTAAAATAAAATCTAGTCTTTTTAGTATTATAATACTATAATAAGGAAACCATGTAGTTTCCTCTCATCACACAAGAGGGCATCAAAGCTCAGAAAAAACATTCCGTGTCAGAACACATCATTCCCATTCTATGGGGTGAATACCACTGTGCCAAAGAACACTTGGCGTATAAGCAGCGCTCAGTCATCGTGTTAGTCGCACACTGTGGGTTGGCGTGGGCGTTCACATCCGTGCCATGTACCTGTACGGCGGGAAGGTGCTGCAAACTAGGGTGGGGCTAGGGACACGCGCTACAGCATTGTGAACGGTCAGTGTGTGTGGCACATGAGGGGGGACGCTAAGTGGACAAAATCACACATACAGAGCGAGAGAGAAAACACAAATTAAACAGGAGAGGAGATCAACTCAACTGAAACTTGATTAGATACGCGCCCTAGATCAAAAAATATTGCTGCATTGGGGAACTTGAAGAAGTAAGTTCACCCAAATTACAGAAAAAAACATACCGTCTCACTGATCCCGGCTAAAGTCTTGCCGTGCGGATAGTTTGGGTTTCATAGAGATATCAGAGTCTGGATGGAATTGTGTTGACTCACTGCACTGGAATATTACATGACACAATGCTACCCAGAATCAGTGACCCTCGTAGAGCCATTGTTGACCAGTTTCATAGGGACTTTTTATACTGTGTTAAGTTACAAAATTTGTAGGTGTGAGGTCTGCAGATAATCCAGAGAAATTGGAGCATTATTAAATGTTCTCTATTCGATATTCAGAGCTTTAATATAGCAGCAAACAACTATTTTGCTGTGTAATGTCTACCTGTGCAGAGAACGAGGTCACTCTCTTTGTGCTTGTTGTAATCCGCGCATGTTAGCGTGCCCCACGAGCTAGCTTCAGGCCACCATTCTGCAGTACGCTCAATCAAGCGTAGCACCCACCCTCTGGTTCACCCCTCATTAAAACACTGTTAGCACCGTTAGCTGCACGCCGCCGGTTTGTTGAGAGCCGTATGGAGGCAATAGAAATGCTCTGAATTAGAGAGCCTTTAAATGAAAGCGTCGTTGGTCGTGAATTTTCTATATTTTGCAGTTATTTATTCATGTTCTGAGTACCCAAAGAAAATCATGTTCATCTCTCCTGTTTTGGGGGGGTGGGGTGGAGGCAGAAATACCAAATCTCTAAAATATGGCAAGTTTTTAAATGGACCCTTTAAACTACTACTTCATTCAAAAGGAATAGTTTGCCATTCCCTTCATTCCAAACTATTCCTTCTCAAGTAACTCATTAAGACTCACGTGGTGGCTATGACTACTTCCTCAGTGGTGATTGGCTGAGTTCTGGACCGGTCTTGTGTCCGCCTTAGTCTCCTATCCACCGCTGCGTTCCTGGACCGCTGTTTGGAAGCTCCGCCATCAATGCTCTTCTCCAACTCCTGAATGGAAACGTTGGGAGTAAATGCTAAATCAATGGAATATTTTACCAAACTTAAACTCTAGTAGGATGATCTCGGAGAAGAGTTAATTTGATTGAAAAGAAAAGAAACATTGGCTTCAATCTCTTTGACATAGAAATATTTTCTGCAAAAGCAACAGTGGGTTAGATGACTGAATTGGCTACTGAAGGACATCAAATAAGCCGTCATTAAAGACTGAGTGAGTACATTTAGATGATATCCATTTCACAGATATTGAGCGAAATGTGCGGCAATGAAATGCTTGGTCTCGGTGGAACGCATGTGCTGAAACTAGTGCTGGGCAACGATTACAATTTTTAATCGCATTGTTATGGCAAAGTTCAATAATGAATTCAAAAGTAGTGTATTGCGCACTTTTATATTGAAAGTGCTGCTATATGAACAAAAGGACAATAACATTTGGTTTGTAAATACTTAAAACAAATAAGGTTAATTTTAACAGCAGTATTCTCTTTACACAGAAGCAGTTCTATCTCTTCACTATCTGTGCTCAGTGTGTGACTGTGTGAGAAACGTTCCACTGCTGTGCAACAGGAATAACATGTTTCAGCACGTTTCAGCAAAAATGTGTGTCTTGTGTCTTCATGACAGTCAGAGCATGTGAATGCAGCTCTACTGTTCATCAATATAATGCTGTAACTCAGAGGTGATGATGGTGACCCAGCGATCAAAGAATAAAGACACTTTACCCACAATTTAGGTGTATTTTCCCTTTAACTCACGACAGGCAGCATGTTTTATACTTAATGTGAATATAATTCATACTTTGTTGGCATCTTATTCTGAAAACCGGATGTTCGTCTGAAGAAACCGGATGTTGTCTCACGTTAATGTTTCCGCTAACTTTCAAAGTCCGTCGCTCACACCCGCTCTGCACCGTTTAAATGAGTTTACGGTGAATGTCAGCATATAGGTGCACTAACATGTAAGTGTCTGCTGACTTTACCGCAGCGATGTCCAGTAGTCTCCATTCCTCCACCGCTGCCAGTGAGCAACAGACTTTCAAAATAAAACTATAAAATAATTGTCGGCGTTAATTAATGAATGCGTTAACATCGCGTTAACTTGCCCAGCACTAGCTGAAACCAAATCTTATTTCCAGGTGTTCTTCTCTAAATCCCCACAGTAAAGGGAGGATGGAAGATTTTTTTAAAAAGTGCCAATGTTTGTGTCCACGATTAGAAGCTCATTTCTCCGTGCTTGGCGTCTGGAACCAGCGTGTAATTCGCAGAACTGAGAGGACAAACAGGCGATAGTTGAAGCTCACCTTGAAGAGAGAGCGCTTGGCTGCTACGCTCAGCTTGGCCCGCTCATCTAGCTTCTCTTCATCAGCTACGGAGAGAGAGAGAGGACATAAAGACATTAGAAACTTTGGTTATACTACAGTATGTAGCGAACAGTAGAACACTGAAAAACTTTCAGTGTGAGTCTGTTTGTAACATTATAAAGATGGAGGAGACTGTATTTTTAACTAATTCCCAGAGCTAACGTTAGCTTGCTAAGCTACCTAGCAGCTAGGAATGAAACACCTGCTTTAGTCTACGTCTGACCGAAAACAAGGAGCCATTTTATTAAACATGACTTAGAATTGTAAGTGGTAACTCTACCACGGGCGACGAAAGCAACAAAATGGCCCTGTAGACGGCCGTCAGTCTTTAGCTTCATGTCTCCGGCTTCCGTTGAAAGGGACCAATAGAATGTCGCTGTGTCGCTCTTAGTGTGAACATAGCTTTAGAATCAGAAAGATATTAGATGCATATTTTACATATTTTCAAATACATTTTTCTTGTGTTGTTCTTGCACATAATTAAGACTATAGAAGTGTAGAAATAGGCTACGTCAAATTATTCCAAGGGATATAAATGGGGGGGGGGGGGGGGGGGGAGTGTTATACTCTCAAAGTGCTCTTTGGCTGAAAAACAATTCAGATTGGTGTAGAAGATATGAATATTTAATCTTCATATTTGAGTTTTAACAGCATCCCCTTTTGAGGCAACTTTTTACAAACACTTGGCAGCGAATTCACCGTTGAGGTGCAAAACTCCTTTTCTAAGCAACACATTTGTAAGTGTAATGTGTTATAACTAGTGCTGGGCAACGATTACAATTTTTAGTTGAATGATTTTTTTGCGATTAATCGCATTGCTATGCGCAAAATTCAATAATGAATTAAAAAGTAGTGTATTGCGCACTTTTATTTTAAAAGTGCTGCTATATGAACAAAAGTGCAATAACATTTGGTTTGAAAACACTTTAAACACATCAGGTTCTTGTTAACAGCAGTATTCCCTGTACACAGTAGCAGTTATAACACAGTTATAATGATTCTGATCATAGATATTCAGCCGGTGTTCACAACGTTATCTTCATGTGTGTAAGAGATGCAATTTAAATATTCACCTTGAAAACTGCAAACCTATCGACGTCAGTTTTTTTCTCTCTTTATGTTTGATAAATTCTCAGTAGCGATAACTAAATGATGCTTATTATACACATTACAAACAAAACTACTTTAAAAACTGAAAATAATAATTTAAATGAATAATTTCTTATTTGCTTTTTTTGGTATTGTGGTCAGACACATATGCAACGCTGATTACTGTAATATGTGGTATTTGTTATAAATGTACGTTGGTACATAGAGGGTGATAAGAAGCTGTACTTGGAGGGACTTAGGACCCAGGGGAATGTAGGTGAAGGAAACAGGAAGAGCCGCCACACAAACAGCTGTTCACCTGTCGGTTCTTGTGTTAAAAATGTCTGCTTAATAATTTAAAAAAACTGCGTCGAAAATAGATATCAAATTTTTTTTTAATTGCAAAAAGCTTAATTCAAAAAGTTGAAAGATTACAAATATGAAGTTATATCACACCTCTCCTGAAAGAGCTGAACATTTTGATATTCGAACGGTTTCTGTAGCTTAAAAGAATTCCAGCGGTAGTGATATTTGTTGTAGTAGTAGTAGTAGAAGTTGTAGTAGAAGTATTATTAGCAGTATAAGTATTAGTAGCATTTGAATAAGTACTAGCTGTAGCAGTAGTGATATTTGTAGTAGCAGTAGTTGTAGAAGTTGTAGTTGAAGTATTAGTAATTAGAAGAAGTAGTAGAAGTAGTGGTATCAGTAGTTGTAGTAATAGCTGTAGTAGTGGTCGTAGTATTTTATATAACAGTAGTAGTAGTAGTATAATAAGTAGTAGTAGTAATAGTAAAGTCAGTTTTTGAAGTAGCAGTAGCAGTTGTACTAATAGCTGTAGTAGTATTAGTACTGGTAGTAGCAGGAATAGCAGTATTAGCAGTTGTGGTATAAGTAATAATAGTAGTGGTAGTAATAATATTTATGGTAGCAGTAATAGCAGTAGCAGTAGTAGTAATAGTAGCAACAGCAAAAGTTGAAGTAGTAGTAGTAGTAATACTAGAAATATTAGCAGTAGTAGTAGTTGTCACAGTATTAGTAAGAGCATTAATTTTTTCAACAAAAAAGCCTAATTTTGAGTTTAATGTTTAAATACAGTTAATCCATGAGGCTTTTATTTTGAAAGGGTGGGGGAGAGGAGACATCATCATAATGTTTGACACAACAGAGGTTATTAAATGACAGGCTTCATCACAAGCAGTTCAGTTAGGATTCATTCTGTGGGGCTTTTATTTTAAAATGGCGTGCGTGTGTGTGGGGGGGGGTGGAGGGGGGGGGGGAAGACCTCTAAAGATCCCTAAGACCTGAATGACTGTATGAGAGAGAGACACAGAGAGAGAGAGAGAGAGGGAGGGAGAGGAGTGTATGTGGTGTGTGTCTGTGTGTTTACCAACATCACTAATTGGCTCAATCGCAAACACCTGTGTGCCTGAAGCCATTTCATGGAGATAAAACAGGGAAACACCTCTCAAACAAATCATCAAAACTCCCATAACCGTAGCTCCTATTGCTCCGATATTAATAATTGAGGGGAAGAATGAGTTGTAGAACAGATCCTGTAAAAATTGTGTCTGTAGTATAAAAAAATGTGGCTTAATTGGCGATCAAGAAATGGGGTACCGTGTTCTGTGGAAGATGTTTTTGAAGCAAAATTTAACATCGGTCTCTATGGAGCAGAAAGTTGGTTTTCCTCTCAATTAACGGCTTCCGTGTCAAATGTGGAAATCTGTGGGATTCCACAGTAATTTTTCTACGACAAGGACAAGATTAGCTACTTTTCCATCCAGAAATTATGCATGAAGAGTGAAGATTGTGGACACAGTGGCAAAACACAAATGTTTTTTTCACAAGAATCTCAAGCTGCTCTTCACTCTAGCGGTGACATCACGCACTCTAAGCTGCGCAATACACACCCATTATAAAGTCAGAAAAGGGCTGAAAAATCATAAAAGTTCAATTGCTGCAGTTCAAAAAGTTTAAAAGATATCAAAAAGCTGAACCATGTTGGCAATAGTTAAGGGTTTTCTCAACATTTGAAAGTTGAAATGGTGTCTGTAGCTGAAAGTATGAGGAAGTTGAAGGATTTGAAAGTTGAAGAAGTTTAAGAGGATTTGAAAATATTCTCCATAGAGATCCCATTCAAAAATAAAGTTGCTAAAAGCTTAATAATTCAAAAAGTTTAAAGGTTAGAAATAGAAAGTCATAGCAGAGATGAGCTGAAGGAGCTGAACATTTTGATAGTTGAACGGTTTCTGTAGCTTACAAAATGAAGAAGAAGAAGCGTTGCGACGAAACAGGGGGGACGGAAGAAATAGTGGAACTAGAAAAAGCATTTCCTGCTGAAAATGCATTGGAATGCTGAAAACTGAAATTAATCACAAAAACACTGCTGAAAATAGATATCCAATTCAAAAACAAATTGCAAAAACCTTAATAATTCAAAGAGTTTAAAGATTACAAATATGAAAAGTCATATCACACCTCTCCTGAAAAAGCTGAACATTTTGATATTTGAACAGTTTCTGTGGCTTAAAAAAATTCATCAGTTGTGATATTTGTAGTAGTATAAGTTTTAGTCTAAGTATTATTCGTAGAAGTATTAGTAGCATTAGAATAAGTACTAGTAGTAGTGATATTTGTAGTCGTAGTAGAAGTTGTAGTTGTAGTAGAAGTATTATTAGAAGTAGAAGTATTAGTAATTAGAAGTAGTAGAAGACGTAGTATCAGTAGTCATAGCAACAGCTGTAGTATTGGTCGTAGTATTTAATTAATATCACAGTAGTAGTAGTAGTAATAGTAATGGCAGTAGAAGATGTAGCAGTAGTAGTAGTACTAGTAGCAGTCGTACTAATAGCTGTAGTAGTATTACTACTTTTAGTAGCATGAACAGCAGTAGTAGTAGTAGTAGCAGCAGCAGTTGTCGTATAAGTAATAGTAGTAGTGGTAGTAATAGCAGTCGTGGTAGTAATAATATTGATGGTAGCAGTAGTAGCAGTAATAGTAGCAACAGCAAAAGTTATAGTCGAAGTAGTAATACTATATTAGCAGTAGCAGTAGTAGTTGTCGCAGTATTAGTAAGAGCATTAATTTTTTAAACAAAAAAAGCCTAATTTTGAGCTTGTTTGAATCGTTAATCCATGGGGCTTTTATTTTGAAAGGGTGGTGCTGGGTGGGGGAGAGGATACATAATCATAATGTCTGACACACATAAACAGAGGTTATGAAATGCCTGGCTTCATCACAAGCATTTCAATTAGAATTCACTCTTTGGGGCTTTTATTTTGAAATGGGGTGTGTGTGTGTGGGGGGGTCCTCTAAAAGTCTCTAAGACCTGAATGACTGTATGAGCGAGAGACATAGACAGGGAGAGAGAGAGAAGAAAGAATTAGTGAGAGAGAGAGAGAGAGAGAGAAGAAAGAATTTGTGAGTGAGAGAGAAGAAAGAATTTGTGAGAGAGAGAGAAGAAAGAATTTGTGAGAGAGAGAAGAAAGAATTTGTGAGAGAGAGAGAAGAAAGAATTTGTGAGAGAGAGAGAGAGAGAGAGAGAAGAAAGAATTTGTGAGAGAGAGAGAGAGAGAGGCAGAGAGAGAGAGCGAGAGAGAGGCTCTGATATCTCTGGCAAACTTTCTCATTTGGAGATTGTCCGATGTTTTATCTTTTACAGCTTACATGACTGTTGTCCTGCTCTGCCATGCCTTTCCTCGTCTCTCCCTCTTGTGTCGCGGTGTGTGTAAATGTCACTCGAATCAGGAAACTTATCAGAATACTCATGTCTGATTGGCCGAGATGCAACACGTAACAGCTGCAACAAATCATGTGTGCGGCTTTTTTTTAACCAGAGGTCTGCTATGACTTTTCATATTTCTAACCTTTAAACTTTTTGAATTATTAAGCTTTTTATTTTCAATGGGATCTCTATGGAGAATATTTTCAAATGGCTTCAGGCACAGGTGTTTGCGATTGAGCCAATTAGTGATGTTGATAAACACAGACTCACAGACACACGCGCACATACACTCCTCTCCCTCTATGTCTCTCATACAGTCATTCAGGTCTTAGGGATCTTTAGAGGTCTTTGGCAGCTGTATACGTGGACTATTGTTATGACAGATAACAGTGCCCGTCCCACACAGAAACCACTGCAAGTATGACTCGGAGCCAATTACAACCGAAATGGAAAGAAACTCAACTGAAACTTGATTAGATACTTTTTTGCATCACCATGATCTCATCAACTGAGCCCATCCAAAGACAAAAGACCGATGGAATTCAATTTACTCAGAGAACTGTGGAGGTAGTTTTTGTTGGCATTCTAACCCTCTGAAGAACCTTAAATACAGTACATATTTGCTTTTGGTAGCATCACCTCAAAAGTCTAAATTAAACCATGACACTAAAAAAACATTTGATTCATAAAAACACAAACAAAACGGCATCGGTTCTACTACATTATGCAACTGTTAGTCCTGCCAAGTAATCTAATTGGTCAAACATGTACAGCCATGATGGTAATTCCACTAAAGCTAGCCACGCTTAACCAATTGCCTCACCAACACTTGTGTACAGAGGCTGCAGCAGCTCACGGAATTTACCTTACGCATTTTAAAAAATAAGTTGGGAGTGATAAAACCCTCTGAAACCACGTTCATCAACAAACGTGCATGCATGCATTCTGACGTGTAAATGTGTATGTATTATATTTCCACTTACTGCTACAGATGTGTTCGGAAAATGGCATTCTATTTAAAAAACAGTCAAATCTTTGCTAAGACAAGTTATGGGGGGGGGGGGGCGTGTAACGTCTTACCTTCAGTGGGAGCAAAATCTGAACTGGCACAGGACCTTCGAAAAAAGTGCACAAAGAAAAAGTCAATCAGCAAAAAGTAGTCGTTTCCATGAAACGATGCGTAAGTTGGCAATATGAACGGGTGGTGAGTGGTTAGAAACAGGAGAGAGAAAGAGAGTCGGTCCTGGTTGCTGCTGGAAATGGGACGGCGAGTGTTGGGAGAAGAAATGAAAAAAGGGGAACAAGTAAAGCAGACTAAGAATGGGAGAATTAGACGGCATTACTGAAGTCTGCTTCGTTCCATGGTCTCAGGGAGTGATTACCAACAAAAGGCCAACTCATGCTTCCTTGGTACAGTCACATGTAACGACCACTGCCACGGTCCAATCAGAGGGACCTTTGGCCTTTAAGCGTCCCCGCTTGCTAATGTTGTTCGAGGGGCAAAATCAAAGAGAACGTGAGTGTGTCCATGTTGATCCAGCTCATGTATTAGATTATTGACTGACTACATACTATAGAATTACTTATTGTACACACATATTGTATACAGCATGTACTTGATGATTAGTTTGGTGCACCAAAACCTGATAGGAATCAACATGTCTGTGCATTAAATATTATACAAATCTGCATTATGTTCCCATTCCTTTGACATGCATGACGATAGGGATATTTCCCAGCATTCTTCACTCTTAGCCATGCAGCAGTCCAGAGCAGTACCTATCGGTCTCCTGGCGCTCTGCAGAAGTGATGGGCTGTGTCCTAAACCTCTCTGAAGTCTTTCTACTCTCCCCGGGATAGACATACTGTCGGGGCCTGCGCCCCCTGTCCCTCTCCCCTCTCCCCTCTCCACGGGGCCCCGTAGCCTGCGAGAGCCCCGTCCCCCGCAACCTCACTGTAGGGGCCACCCGAGGACAAGGACCAACAGATAAGAGTACCAAAAGGAAAGAGAAAAATACAGCATGGTGAGGGAGCGATAGAGAGGGACTGGTAGCTTTTCAAAAGCAGAGGTGTAGGTTAGAACATTCAGCCACACCCCTGGTTATGAAATATGGGATGCAAGACCATGCAGATGGTTAATGCATGCACTCGTTCATTGGCCCCGGTCAGGAAGCAAACAAGTCAAACAGCCAAAAAGAACACAAAAGAAAACATTCATCATAGGAAGCTTGGTGTTAGGTGATTAATGCATGAATGCCATGTCTACAGATTAGAACTCTACGCTTTGATGTTGACTTCACACCAGCCTTAGTTGCCTGTTCAGCAGCCGGGCGAGGTTGGTTAACAAGCATCAGTGTGAGTTCTACAGAAGCCGGCCGGTGAGTAGCGGCGGTGCGGCGTTTTACTTTGCCACCCACAGCTCGTTCCTGCGGCCGGTCGGAGGGGTGGTGGTGCTCTCCATGTAGGAGTGCCTGAGCTGGGCCACAGACACCCGACTGTCCTGGTGACTCTCTCGGTTACCGACACAGTCACCCTCCCTGACCTCTCGGGGGTCGCCGGCGTGCTGCTGCGGGTTCCACTGACTGAACCCTGGTGGATCCCCAGCATCTGACACCGAGCGGCTCGGGGCTGCGCCTTCATGCGCGTCTCTGGGCTGGATGTGGGTGGCGGCCAGCCCTTTGTGGATATAGATGGCATTCTCCCGCTCTCTGGCCCTGCTCTCTGACGCTTGCAGACCTCGGGAAGTATGCTCCGTTTCGTCCCACCTGGCTCTGCTTCTGTGTCTTCCTCTTACTGGTTCCTCCACCTCTGCCTCCCTTGCCAGACTCGGCACCCTCGTCATCCCTTGCTCCTCTTCCCCCCTTCCTCTCCGTGGGTCCTCAGTGCTCCTCTCCCTGCGGCGGATCTCTGAGGGCAGCACTGCTTTCCTGCTCCTCAGGAGGCCCTCTGTCTTGACGTCCTCAGACTCCTCAGTATCATCTTCCAGTGGCTCTTGCTGCCCAGAACCGGACGTGGGACCGGAAGCCATGGACAGGTAACTGGGGTAACCGCCAACTTCTTGACTTGCCGGTGGCCCAGGTCGGTTGAGCTGAGCCTGGTGGTGATGCTGGGGATGGGGGTCGACGTGATGGGGCCCTGGTGGATCTGCGTGGTGGTGTGTAGAGGTTTGGGTCTGGGGTCTGCGGTACACTGGCGCTTCTGTAACTTTTCCCAGCTCTGGGCTCCTCTGGCGGCCCTCCTCCCTGGCAAGTCTCTCCCTAACTCGGATTCTTCAGGGAAACAAACGGCCGGTTAACATTTGTACTACATGTTTAGACACAGAGTATGCCTCCTAAAGTCATAAGGAGGACTTGGTCTGATAGAAGGCGCAAACACAGAACTCCTCCTCTAATGTTTATAATTCTTTGTGTTTACACCAGACAGCATGAAAGCAGGAGTCGGCTCTTTCTCTGGTTTAGTGTTAGGGCTGGGTAACTAACCACAATGTGTCCTTAGAATCACTTCCCAAAAATATACATTCAAAGCTTGGTCAGATTTGTTTTGTTTGCTCAAATAAATCTTAATCCAAAAATCAAGTTAAGTTCAAACTATTTAAAATGCTTTAAATGCTGATGCACTGAGAAGTTGTGTTTTGGTAGATTTACAGAAATTGTTCCTATTCCTAAAAAGTAAGGTATTGATTGTTTCTATTGCTGATAAACAATTTTATCAAAACAATCTAGATTTTGACTCAACACGGGGTAAATGTATGTACATAAACTCTTGTTATTCTTTGTATTACTTCTATTTGAGATATGCATGTTCTTAGTTTTGGGACAACAGTTCCCACTGGGGATGCTGAAATAGCTATTAGCAATTCCTATTTGTACATCCACGGCTACAGCACAGACAACTATCACTGGATTGGATGGGGAGGAAAACTTCCAAATGTGACAGTGTGGGAACATGCAAGATTTTAAGTTATGATTTCTAGGCGACAATAAATGTTACAGCTCTAATTGAAATGGCGGCTGTGGCTCAGATGTTAGAGCAAGTCGTCTGAACCCCAAGTTGTAGTCGATGAATTTCATGTATGCAAGTATGTGATGATAAAATAAAGTTTGTGGTTGAGTTTTTTTAAGTTCATTCTAGCATCTGTACTGCTCAGAATTTAAAACTTTTAAAATGATACCCAGCCCTATTTGGACAGCACCTACCTCACCTGATTCTTGATAAGAGAAGAGAACTGAAAGACGCTAGCTGTAAACACAGCCCCCAAACAGATAGTCACTGATGAGCGGTCTGTAATACTCCAGGAAAAATAACAATACAGCAACATCACTACCCAACATTTTATCCTTCATTAATATGTTGAATATACATTTTTTTCACTTGGGGATTAAACTAAACACAGCAACATGTGCACGGGAGATGAAGTTATGTTCAGAAGCAGAGGGATCAGGAGTTTGTGGCAATGGGGATGACGATGACAGAGCTCAAAGCAGAGGTTCTTAAACATTAGTGTCTTCTGATCAGCCCAGGACCCACACTGAGTCAATGAGATTTAACCCTCCGAGAAGAGAAAACAAAGGGTATAGTCTTGTAGGAAACAGCGCTGGGTTCTGTCCTGACCCACGGTTTAAGAACCACTGCTCGTACAGCAAGGTTTGATGGGTTTTGGTAAGTCCAGCAGAATGGGAACACAGCAACACGGCAGGTGATATTGGGGTGAGACACGACCGGCCTGGGAATACCTCGAGGGCCAGTTGATGAGGGAATGGGTGTCGCCGTCAGCATCAGTCTGGAGGAACCAATCAGTGCTCAGTTTCGCCCTTGCACTGTTCCGAATGGAAACCCGGTGGGAGACAAGTGAATGAGTGGGTGGGTAAAAATCTACGGTCGGTATTCAACCTTTTTTTTCTTGCAGCGTGCACATACACGGCACCACATTACACACACCACTGATTTCCCATTGAGTGTAAACAGAGTGAGAATGGGTTTGGACACCAGCAGGATCCTGCTAAGAATACAAGTCCAGCTCCCCAGTGAGACGTTTCATTGGTGTTGTGGTTTTGGGTAAGGCATCACACGCCATATAATATGACCAATAAATCTCTTATTTAATGTTTGTTAAATGACCAGGAAAGAGAAACACTTATATTAGATCAGATTTGGCCACAGACTGCATTTATGTTGTGTGGAAAAATCCATGTTATCAAAGCATCACTGTATCAGGAGAGTGTGTAATTGAAGCAGCTATTCAGAGGAAAATAAACTAAACTAAACGTTTCCTTTTAATACTACTAGGACCGGAATTTAAGTCGAAAAAAGGAAGAATCAGAACAAGACAAAACGTTATGTCTGATGGGAGTGTAATTAAATAGAGTAGAAAAATGCCTATTGCAGATGCCTTCGAGGGTCCGCTTGGTTCTGAGGAACTGAGACCTGAACCAGAGTTGGTAATCTTACAAATTATACCCAGTCTAATCAGGTCAGGTAGAGTCGTGTTTTACTTACTAATACTGCCACGGGTCTGTGTGGCAATATGTCTCAGAGCGCACAGAGTACCAGCTCTGCTCACATGGTACACCATAATTGCTGCAGGACAGGGTATCCTGGCAGCCAAATGGTTGCGAAGCATACCAAATACTGGGACCTCAATGTCCTGGATTTAATGCTACATTTATAGGCTTTTCAGACACCGATTGGTTTGTGGACGGGCTGTCCCGTAAGTGTCCTGGTGGTGCTGTTTTTATTTGGTAAAAACATCTTGGTTCAGGGACAATTACCATAAAGATTAAATGGCCCCAAATGGCTTTTGCTGTAGGATCTGTAACTACACAGACACTGTACAGACACCGCCAGGAGAAATGGGCAACATTGATGATTGGCAGGATCTTAAAACACCAGTTTAACTGTGCCCAGTAAAACAGACAGACAGTCTCCAAGGGGCAGAATGAACTAAAGGTCATTACAGGGTTAAAAAAAAAAGAAAAAAGGATGACCTTTGTTCATAACATTTTACTACCAAGTCTTAAAATGTAACCATTCATTTTGACCCACAGATTCCCTGTGAAAAGGTAAAGGAGACGCTCTCCTATGTGCTTCTTTCCCGTCAGGCCTCCCATGTCTTGATCAAGCCCAGCTGTGGGTCACAGTTCTGACCGTGGAGTCACACTGTGTCGCCCAGTAACTCAACACCCTCCCTGCATCGCCAACACACACACACACACACGCCGGCCAAGTGTTGAAACCTGAGAGAGGGATTTAGGAGCAGCGAGAGGAAGCGATGGGATAGGGAATGACCGCGTATAGTCGGGTGTAGAATCATCTTCATCTCTTCGTTAGCAACACGAACTGAAGGGTCAAACCTGGTCGAGTCCTGGGCTGGGCCAGCTGGTTCTTACATCACAGATGAGGAGTGTGCTGATACTATCTGTACACTATCACAACACTCCTTAGCGCTTATCCTCTGCAGCAGCAATGAATCCATCTGCTGCAGATTAAAACACTAGTACTTTTAAAGATAGACTTTTAGGAAAAGGAACACTGGCTGTCCCTTGGGGTCTTAAAAATCAGATGATAAAATGATGATGAGTGCTGTTCTGTTGGGAAAAGCAAACGCTTGAAGAATAAACCCAGTTTTTCACAGTCATGTATTTAATGAATCCCTGATTTAGTGAGCACTGGAGCTGGTAATCAGTATTGACTAACACAATTGAAGGATAATTCCAGTTTATTACTTTTTTGTTGTATTACTTTTGTTTATTAGGTTTGTCAATCATTTCAGGGGTAATGCTGTTTGGAGGGCATGTCCATACCAAATGGGTCGGTTGCTTGGCTCCCAGTATTGCAGGGTTGTTCCTCTTGGCCACGCAGATGTGGAAAGCATAATTTGGGTTTAATCTGTCATTGCAAAGGAAACTGTGTGTGTGTCAGGGCTGGATTAGGCCAAATAGTGTGCCCCCGTGAAGAAATTGAACTATGGGCCCCTGTGCGTCCCTGAAATGTGGGCCCCCATGAGTCACCCCTGACATGTTTCCCCAATCTATGTTGCCCAGAACCTAAAAACTGAACTGTCCTTCTAAGGTGGAAGCTAACCCTGTCCCAGGTTTGCTGTAAATCAGTTAGTCTACAGATCAAACCATGTAAATTAAACACTGAAATATCAAACATATTAAAACTAGATTTTGAAACAGAGTCCCTCTACAAGACAAGTCAAGTCAAAAAGCAAGAGCCACAATAGGGCGTTCACCATTTCAGTTTTACTGGTATATCACCAAACAAATGCAGACAATCAAGTTACCATGAAGACAATCTTGAGCCCTTGGGGGCCCCTGAGGGTCTCGTGGCAGCTTACCTGCTTGGTATTCCAGCCTTGGTGCAAGCACAACTACTGCAAGTACGGCACAGTGTAACAAGTTGAACCACAAAAATCGGTCTGAAAACTGTGATGGATATTAACAACAGACTGATAGCAACCATTCGTTCATCTCAAGTTGTGATAAACTGGAACTATCCTTAAAGGAAGCAGCTGGTGCTTTTATCAGCATTGGTGAACTTCTCAAAGACAGGCAGTTATCTTTAAGAAAGTGGGATCAGCCACAGAGCCAGAGGTTTACTTGATCCGAACAGCCTCGGAAATGGCTCTTCCCAACAAAACAGCAACATGCAGGCTAATGAGAGTTCCTTTGGGAATGAATTGGCTTTTCTCAACAGATACACTTGAAATGTCTGGAATAGAAACGCAACACAAACAAATATTTTGTATCAGTCTGCCTGGTATATTTTACAAGGCCAGCTGTGGGTCTCAAAGAATGTTCCAGAACAAGCTCGGGTTGCCTGACCCGGTATGAAACCACAGGACGACGTTGGACATGTGTGGCTAAGTTGGGACCGAGACAGAGAGGAGGGAAAGTCAGTTGACAGATAACACTGTCACAGAGCGTCTATCTATTAAAGAGAATACAGCAGAGTTCTAGCCCACATGGAAAACATTGAACCCTGTGTATGTGGATTTGAAGGGGAGCTGGGTTCTGGACCCTAGAGGGGGGACTGGTCTGCTAATGAGATAGCATTAGCCACAGGCCAATTCACAGAATAATATCTACTCTGCTTCATAAATTGTGAAACGAGGAAAAGAAACTACCTTGGATATAAATAGGAATCAAAGACGATGAGGGCAAAAAGTGATCAGACCACTCACCCCTGTCTGCTGAGGATGTTGTGGGCCTGCTGCTCGATGAATAGGTCCCCAGGAGACACCCCGTGCTTAGGTGAGGAGAGGGAAAGGTGCCTGCTCAGCTTGGGTGAACTGGGTGGCATCCCTGTGACAGAGTAGTCCTTGGCGGGAACCCTGGCAGCCGAGGACAACGATGTCACGTCCATGTATGAGGAAGAGGACGGAGGCTCGGGCGGAGCAGCTCTGCGTTGATTCTCCAGGTTCATCAGCCTCTCCCTCTCTGTAAAGGAGTCCACCCTGGTCCGACCCATCTCGTGACCCGGGTCGGGGTGGCTGTGCTGTGGTGCCGAGCGTCCCGCCCTCGGGCTGGTGGCGGAGGTGCCGGTGTAAGAACTCAGGGCTGTGTCCCGCCCGTCCTCCCATACCGACTCCCCTCGGATTCGCCTCTCTGAGCCTTCCGAATCCTTCCGGGTGCGGCGCGGGGGATGGTCCGAGTCCGGCTCCTGATCTAAAACGATGCCGTAGCGCTCGGCCAGCTGCCTACGCCGCTCCGCCTTGTAGCGGGCGATGCGCTCGGCCTTGGACTCGAGCTCAGGGGCACCGGTGGTGGAGGCCGAAGTGTATACAGGTTCCGTGTGGCTGGAGGACTGAGGGTCAGGTCTGCAGGGAGCTCTGGACTCTCGCTCCGGAGCCGCCAGCTGCATTTCTGGGATTTCGAATCCCTCTATGCCATACCGCTGGACTGTAACTAGGAGGCACGAAGAGAACACAAGTCAGTTATCCACATAGAAGCACAAACAAAAGAGTCAAGGTGCTGCACTTGTCTCACCTCCAAAGGACTCACAGGGATCAGAGGCCCTTGTGTATCGTGGTGTGTCCTCCTCCAGAAGCCGGTTGGCCACTAAACTCGGCAGCAGAGACGGCTGCACCTCACCCTCGATGCCCTCCAACCGCCGAGCTATACGTTCCTTTCTGCACACACACACACACACACACACACACACACACACACACACACACACACACACACACACACACACACACACACACACACACACACACACACACACACACACACACACACACACACACACACACACACACACACACACACACACACGAGGAGGCAGTAGTAGTCAACCTGAGACGTGTTATTATCCCCCACAACATTGTCGTCATCAGAAACTTTATACACTCATCACCACCTTCTCACCTGTTCATTTCCCTGTCACTTGTGCTCGTGGTATTGCCTTCAAATCGTTTCCTCAATTCCGAGACTAAAGAGAGAATAAACAAACACAATACTGTTATGGCTCAGTAAAAAGGAAAACCTCGGTCTTAGCAGTGCTATCCAAACCAAACTGTTCCCGAAGACAGCTACGGGTATTTACAGGTTACATTTGGATTGCAGATGTTTTGTTTGCAATGTTCCTATAGAGACTATGTTGTCTGTAATTTACCTACTTTCAATATTTAAGAAAAATGTATACATAACTAAAACACAAAGATATCATTTTTAGTCTGTAGTCAGCTTTTCGTGATTTAGATATCAGAAACACGACAATTTTGAGTGGTAACTCACTTAATCTGAACATTATATGAGCAGCAGAAAATACAATTTGTAATGCTTGTTAAAAGTATCTGACAGCCATCTAAAAACTCCTTGAGCTACTTAAAATAAATAGTGGAGGTCATGATCCACAGCTATTAACTTGAAAAGCTTTAAGTGGCTGTACTTAATATTTTCATGTTAATAATTGATCAAATGGTTTACAGAGTAGACAAAACCATTTGTTGGGAGTTTACTAGACAGAGTTTCATTGTGACCCGGGATCAAGTTACTTATGGTATTAATGGTAATAAACTACTGCTAAGCCAGTGATGTATGTCATCGAAACCAGGGCAAGCCCGAGCCTGCACCGGCTAAGAATGAGTAGTTGCTGGTGTTACCTGAACATTTTGTATATTTGTCTTCGATATGAAGAAAAAGCAAGTTTGATTCGAGATTTGTTTGAGTATGAGTTTAGCGAATTCTGGTATTAATAATGATAAAACAAAAAACAGCTTTTGGAACCAAACCCCTTTTATGTGAAATCTTCCTTTAAAAGTTGAAAACAATAGAAGTTTCACGATCCATAGAAATTGGTATTCTTTACAATTTCACATCCAGTCTCTTTTTTTATTGCCCAAATCAAGACTTGTAAAAAGTGAATCGTAACAGCTTGTCAAACTAAAATATTCAGGAGGACTTAACGCACATCTCTCTTCATTGGGAGTAAATGGGGCGATGCAAGTGCAGCGTTTTATATTGTACAATATACGAGGACTGTACATGTAGAAAAACTGGTTCTAGACAAATCTTGTCATGACTCCACCTGGCAAAGAGGCTGCTGTTGCACAACAGTGATTTTCAAAAACCCTGGGAAAGTTGACATTGTGAGGGCAATTTGCAAGCAGGCAGAAATACTGAAAATCCTTACTCACCTTTGGGGAGATTGACCAAGAGACTAACATCTATATCCTTGGTGCTTTTTGACGGGTCGTCTTTTCCGTTGAGGGAGAATTCTTTCTGGAAGCTGAGGGGTGCAGGAAAAATACCAACGTGTTATTGAAACAGGGCTGGGAAACGGCCGGGTTTGTTTATAGACCGACAGTGGAAGCAGTTGTGAGGGGCTCAACTGCAGGAATCTGAATTGGATCAGAACAGTACATCCAAATCATTAAAAAAAAACATGTTGTTGGAAGCAGGGCCTGTTTGAGTGAGTTTCAAGAATCTAGTCGATCAGACAATGGGTTATGGATGAAGCTACAAAAATACAAACCCAATCATCTAAATACAATTTTGATTCGAACCTGTAAATTTCATCAAGTCATTTATGGATTTGATTCACAAGTCACAATGCCGCTGTAACAGAACCGGCAGTGGATTGCTTACGTGAGGAAACGGCCAAGAATTGGGGAAAACATGACTTTGCAGTTCTGTCCGTTCCAGGGACCACAGAGTTGTGAACACACTGGTAAACATAGACATCACAGATCATTTTCTATCATAACAGCATATGTTTTCTTGACTGAAATCTCCCAACATCTCATTCCTACAGGCACAATGTTTCCAAGGCACAGGCACACCCACACACAGTTTTGGCACCAACTTGGTGCCACCGTGCCCTATGTCCTCCTCGCTGCCATGAAGGAAACTCTCTACTGTAAAAGGAGGCCAACGTGTAGACCTGGTGGTGTACTGGATACCCGGCCTACGACATGATGCTGAACAATCCTGAGTTTTGTGTTTTTTACAGTGTGCAAGCAGTTTATTTGGGGGAGATTCTAAATGAGACATGTAGAATTAAATGTTTTTGATGAAATAGCACAATTTTAAAGCTTCTTTTTGGCTGCTTGTTGTGACTGAAGTGTTCGTCACACATGGTGTGTTGAAGGACTGTCTGTAAAAGTCATCATCTTTCAGCTTCTGGCAACGATTAACGGTGTAGTTTTGGCGTTTTAAAGACAACATGCTTTTCAATCCCACCGGTGGGTTTTGGGGATCTGAGGGTCAATGCTTTAATGGAATAGTGATTATTGATATCAAACATCTTATACAGACCAAGGTTTTTATTCACTTGGTCTTAAATAAGGTGATCTAACACAACAGAAATGAAAACATGATGAGACTGGTTAACACAACAAATGTTCGCATATCTTACCTCAAAGCTCTTTTCTGCAGCAATCTGGGGTTGCTGAGTTTAATGGGGGTCTCACTCCCAAGTCCTGTGGACAGAAGAGAAGAGTGCAGCGTTTAGTAATGTCACAATGCTCATTCATTTCAATTATAAACAGCAAAACCTCCTGTTTTAGCTTTTAATGAGCACAAACACGTTGCAAGGTGAACCAGTCCGCAGGTCCCTTGGCACATAACCCACAGTAATTAAGTGGAAAACAAGTAATGCCTTCTGACTGAATACATCAAGTAATAAGTGAACTGTGTAGTTAAAGTCTGATCACACGTCAAGGTTGCAGTGCCGCTGAGACGATGCCAGGAGGTGCCGAGCGCATCAATGTCACAGGGCGCCACTTTCATACCCAAAGTGAATACAGATGGGGGACAGCAGGAAGAGGCGGTGAGAACCATATTGTCCAATTCCCCTAAAAGTCTGTTGTCTATTGGAAAAATTGCCCAAAGTCCACCTGCCTACAGGGAAGTAGAGCCTCATTACCCTGATTACGTTTGTGTTTGACGTATTACAAAACCATTCAGAACCATAAAACCAAGTCCCGGATTTCACCCGGGGGACATTCTGGAGGTATTGTGGCCGGGTGATGTGCCTCGTTGCTGGGGCGGTATGAGCCGAGAGTGGCGGGGTGTTATGGAGGTATATATTATTTATTTGTATCCACCTAACTTCCACTAGGAAGCCACGTCCCCACCCAAACCTAACCCTTAAGAGAGTCACGGTTACTCCTGAATTTTACACGCGGGCCTTTATGGAGGTATTGTAGCTGCGTAATGTTCCTCGTTGCTCGGCCTGGACGAGCGCGTTTCTGCTAGAGACACGCGGCGTGTTGTGGTCGTATTCTGACCGCGTAATAGGGAGAAGGAGAGGCGGTGGTGGAGAGGGAAAAAAAGGTTAAAATGTTGATTAGAAACGTATTTATAAGACGTCAAACACAAACGTAATCAGGGAGAAAATCCGTTTTTGGTCAAACGTAATTGAGAATGCATTTTAGCTTTGGGGGAACGTAATTTTTAGGAGACAGTGCAGTGAGGTTCTGGCTAACAGCTGTCTGGAGCTCTCTTATTTACGTCGCCACCTGAACACCAAGCATGCCAGTGCAAGTCAGAAGCCCCTTACATGTTTTATATAGAAATTGGAGGAGTTACAAAACAGCCCAAAAACAACTGCAGTCTCATTCATGTGTTGGGTCTAAAAAAAACGCACTACGGGCTTCATATCTGGTCACAGAATAGCAAGAAAGGGGCTACCGCACACAATGACCCAAGACATGTGCTCACCAGCTGCCAAAGAGATGGCGAATGTATGATTGGAGAGAGAAGCAAACAAGTTGGACGTGATCCCGGTGTCCAACAACACTGTGTCGCGCGCATCGATGCTTTGTCCGAAGACATCCTGGCTACATTAGTCGGTCGCGTGAAGAAGAGTGAGTTTTACTCTCTGCAAGTAGACGAGCCTACAGATGTGGCCAATCTGGCCAATCTTCTAGTGAACGTCAGTTACCTTTCAGAAGGCACGGTGCAGGAAGAGTTTGTGTTTTTTATCTTGTAAACAAACGCCACGCGCGAGCAAACTGTTCTCTCAATGGTCCGATTTTTATGCGGCTATAAATAGGCTCTGTTGCTTTTTTTAAGGTGTGGGGGATTAGGGGTGCGTGATCCCGGTCGGGATGTAGAAGGGGGTGCGTGGCCTAAAAAGTTTGGGAACTGCTGCCTTTAAGGAATGTCTGCATCAGTTATTTACTTCAGACCTCAAAACGTGTGGTTTTGGCTGCCCTCGGACCTCGGAGTAGCCAGAGCCGCGTAATTTCGGGACAAATGTGGTCCCAATTCCATCCTCTCCAAGTTCACTTCAGGGCCGCCTGACTCTCCCACCGCTCCACCCAGAAAACCCCTAACCTCTCCAGATCTGTTAGTCCCCATTAAGGATGTTTGGGTTGATGCCTTAAATCCCTCCTACTTACGGTAAGCAAAACATCATTTGAGAGAAACTACTGCTTATTTGGAGAGGGCTGTGTGCCCTGTGTTTGTGTTCAAGGAGGGTCATGTATTGTTTCAGCTGGGGGGGGGGGGGGACACATGACTCATTCCTCGCAAGCCTTGAATGATGATCATGGTTATCTGAGCAGTTTGTGTTTTCTTTTGAAAAAGGTCCAAAGATTAGGTTGATGAAATTCATATTTCTTTACATTTCGGTAAACCATTTAAAAGTCCTAGCAGTCACTTTTTGCACTGTAACCGTGGACGTACAGAAAACCAAATGTGTTACTTTGGATACAGATGATACCATTGTAACATGATTACAAAGCAAGAACTTAGTTATATAAGGAGCATACGTTTTTTAGGACATTCACCTTAAGAGACAGTCGGTGCAGTGAGGTTCTGGCTAACAGCTGTCTGAAGCCCTCTTATTTACATCGCCACCTGAACACCAGTGCAAGTCAGAAGCCCCTTACATTTTGTTTATATCAAAATTGGAGGAGTTACAAAGCAGCCCAAAACAAATGCAGTCTCATTCATGTGTTGGGTCTATGAAAAACGCACTACGGCCTTCATATCTGGTCACAGAATAGCAAGAAAGGGGCTACCGCACACAGTCACCCAAGACGTGAGCTCACCAGCTGCCAAAGAGATGGTGGAATGTATGATTGGAGAGCGAAGCAAACAAGTTGGCCGTGATCCCGGTGTCCAACAACACTGTCGCGCCACATCGATGCTTTGTCCGAAGACATCCTGGCTACATTAGTCGGTCGCGTGAAGAAGAGTGAGTTTTACTCTCTGCAAGTAGACGAGTCTACAGATGTGGCTAATCTGGCGAATCTTCTGGTGAACGTCAGTTACCTTTTCGAAGGCGCGGTGCAGGAAGAGTTTGTGGTTTTTTATCTTGTAAACAAACGCCACGCGCGAGCAAACTGTTCTCTCAATGGTCCGATTTTTATGCGGCTATAAATAGGCTCTGTTGCTTTTTTTAAGGTGTGGGGGATTAGGGGTGCGTGAACCCGGTCGGGATGTAAAAGGGGGTGCGTGGCCTAAAAAGTTTGGGAACCGCTGATTTAGTACATTATGGTCCATTTAGAGTCAAACAGACCATAAAGCAGGGGATGCTTTAGGGTGGGGCTACTTGAATGACAGGTCACTTTTGCTACCAGAGTCATATACGATGTCACTCCTCCGCAGTCCAAACATGGTCACTTCCCTTCACTGATCGCAAAAAATCACTATGGCAACGGCCAAAAACCAAGATGGCGAGAAACTCAGTTTTACAGATCTGTCGACTAAATCAACGAATCAATTAGCCGACAAAATCGTACGAGTGTTAGTGGACAGCCCAAGTGACTACACAGCTCGTTAGCAAACGTCAATTTATGTTCACACAATATATTCAAGAGACACATTTGTTCTACAAATGATTCTCTCATTCCTGTCTTAAATGCTCCTAAACTGCACAGCAGTTTGTACTCAGAGTAGGTTAATTAGAAGTGGATGGTGCAACACAGCTACTAAGCTACAATAAGTTCAACATTTTGGACCCTCTGCTCCCTCAGAAGGTCAGCGCTCAGTCAAGATGGCTTGCTACTGGTCAAGTGCGCACATTTCAATGTCAAAGTTCCCCAAAGTTAAATTATATGCCAAGAAGAGAAAAAGAAGAAAATACAGATTTACTTTGACCTCGCAATTTCATTTCAAATCAACAAAATGCTAAATGTTGCCATTTAAAATGCCGGTAACACTTGGTCCTTTGACTTTGGGCTGACTGTCTGGGTAAAACTTTAGATATCATTGGAGGTTTAGTTATTTGACATTCAGACAATTCATGTATTTTATGATAGTGATGAGTAAATATTGATAAAAGATTCAGAATGTAAATGTGGTTTGTTATCCAGCCACAATGGTAAAGCATAATAATACAATCATGCACGCGTGAAGCCTAGAAATAGCTTCTTCCCTAGAACAGCCCCTTGCACCGTTAGAGTCCCTTATCTCTGCTACGTAGTGTCCTTGGAGGCTACAGCTGCAGTGCAAAGGACAGCTGGCTAGAAGGCAGGACAGTGAGCAGAGAGGAAGGGAGTCTGCAGTTTGTTCCCTGCCAACTTCTCAGAGCCGAGATTCCCAGCTCCGTAACCGGAGTTACCCTGTCCCCGAGCTCTCAGCCAGAGCTCGCACATGCACCGAAGCTGCAGAGCCCCGAGTCTCTGCCCTTACCTTGGCTGCAAAACTTGACATGAGTCAGGTAATTCGAGATCCACGGGTTCCGATACATGTTGGCAAGTCAGGGGAGAGGGAAAGACCAAAAAAGAAGGAAAAGAGAGAGGGGGGGGGGGGGGGGTCAGCTGCCTAAGAGGTGATGCAGCTGCAAAAGCAGTTTGTCAGTGCTACGGGACAGATAGAGAGGGAGAGACAGAGGGGAGTCAGGTAGAGATAGAGGCATAGAAGGGAGGGAGGGAGCAGAGAGAGGCGTCCCAGCCGCAGTGTCGGTGCAAGTAAAGGTGGTCCTGGCAGAGCGGAGGAGTGGTGAAGCTGTGGCTGTAGCTCTTCTGAGATGCACTCCTCCTCCCCCCCACACCGCTCCCTCTAACTAGCCGCTAAGGGCTACCCAAGTGCCCACTACCACAACCTGGGGCTGAAAGCCGCTCAGCGCGGGCTAAGCTCATTAGCCGAGGCAAGCAAATTAGGCCCATCCCCTCGCTGCAGATTGGAGCAAAGGGTCCCTGTGTGCTTCAGAATGAGCCTCGCAAGCGCAGAGGAGGAGTATTTGTGTGTGTGAGTGTGAGAGAGAAAGAGACAGAGACGGTTAGGAGTGTCCTGGGGAGAGTGCTGCCTTGCTTTTGGCTCGCACACATGAGCGGGATGCCAAAGAAACCGGTGCATAGCGTCAGAAGAGGAGGGGGGAGAAGAGAGCGCACAGGCAAGGGTGGATGGGAGTGGAAATTAAAAAAAAAAAAAAAAGTGAGCAGGGAAGAGCAGAAAGTTAAAATGACCCTCGCAGCCAGATGAGACATTCCAGTCGTCTCTCAGCGGGGACAAAATAAAAGGAACAGCACGCAGAGTGAGTGAGTGAGAGGGGGGGGGGACAGATAAACATAGCAATGGTGAGACAAAGTTAGGGAAGACTGCGAGAGTGTGTAAACAGTAATTCGAAACAGAGAGCGTGCTACGTCCACTTGGGTGTAATGCCATCATTGCGCTTAACGCAGTGGTTCTTCCTAGAGCAGCTGAAAAGAGGCCCAAGGGGGGCCGGTTAAGTAGATTTATTGACAGTCCAAAGATTCTCCTTTTAACACGCTCATCAGACGTTTCTCAAAGCACACACAAACTCACTCCCCGCAAGTCACGGTGTGCGTTTGTTTTAGTGTGATTACGCTGTGAGTCAACGGCAAGACAAAGGCACTCCACACCTATGCATCAATATGACGATGACGTGCTTATCGATGTGCCGACACTGCTTGGAGCAAAGAAATAAAACTGTGAGTGGCGTCTTATCTTTCTGCAGCACACAGGGCTGAAAGCTGTCACCGCCAAGCAGGCGGGGCATCCACACAAAGCAGATCTACTTCATGGAAGCGGTCGCAGACAGCAAGGACAGGGAAGCCTGAGAATGCTATTCCCCCCGTGATGAGATTCTCAGGAAAGCACGGATCTGAGTGCATTTCTTCGAAACTTCTCGTAAATGTAAGCCAGGCTGTCACACCGTCACAGACCAGGCTTTTCACATCGTAACGTTAGTCGAAACCACGTAAATGGGCCAAAAAGGGGCCGCACAGGTCGCCCGACCGACTTTAGAGGTGAGATGTTTGGATCAGTGGCGGCTGGTGGAAAATGTTCTAGGTAGGACCATCCTATCAATTTCAGCAAACATCCCAGTATGATTCAATGCAAAAAAAGTGTAAGTATCAAACACGCATTATTACTTGGCAGTTAAATATTTAACATGTATTCCAACACGAAAACAATCAGTCAATAACACTTATATAATATAATATAACATGTTCATTTATTGAGATGCCCCTATGGACCTTGTTATAGGAGGTAAAGATCAGGAGAAGTAAACATGAAGTGTAATTATGAATACTGATGTTAAATTAAGCTATGAGTTTTCACTGTTAATTTAACATCTCTGTTACATGTTGATGCCTCCATGACCAAGTTAAGCAGATGAGACTGAGGACAACTATAGAATAAAATATGTTCACTTTGCATAATATGTAGCTTGACAGAGTTCTCCATGTGTGTCCTGGTGTTCTCATGTTTCCTTACCTCCTCATCCCTCACTCCCGTAACTGTCCGTGCTGGATCCGTCCCAGTTGTTTTAAAAAGCGAAATAAATTAGCATAACGTCATCCAGCTAGCCAAACCGGTCTGGTGTACAGCTAGTACAGAAGCTTCGCATGTACTGCTTCCCTTTCCCGCGAGTCTGCTGTCTGATTGTGAGGTCAGGCTGATCTGATATCAGCTCTTTGGCTGCAGAATCTCCTCAAAGTTCTCCTCTCAAACGGGTCTTGGAGGAGGAGTGCTCACACTGGCGCTCGCCTGTAGAGACTTCTCCTGACGAGAACGCACAGCGAGGGGCCTGATCGTTCTGGCCCCAAGCTGAATCTATTTGAGGGCGCTGATTGGCTAAATTGTCTGTCACTCATTTATATCTTGAATCAGCAATTGGCTAAACTGCTTCATAGACGATTAGGCCCCCCAAGCTGCGCGTTCTCAGAGTGTCGTGCACACAGACAGAGAGCACGAGCAGAGAGCACACAGGCGGAGAGGACGAGCAGGAAAAGCATATATTTTGCGCAGATATCATATTTTACACACATTACTGGGTACATTCCACAGTTCAAAAATACAAATATTGACAATTTGTATAATTTTTTCTTTTTTTTTCTTTTTTTGTGTGGCTCATGGTGGGGCCATGCCCCATGGCCCTCTATTGACCAGCCGCCACTGGTTTGGACCCTTCTCTGAGATGAGCTCATCTGGCTCAGCTTGTGACACACACTCACGTCACAAACAAGTCAATTCACACTGGGGTTGGGAGTTACCTGCACGCAACTATTAAACTCTGGTATTTTCAGCACAGGTCTTCAGGGGTAAGACGGACTGTAATTCATTAAAACATACTGCCAGTCTGACAGCAGGTGTTCCATAAAGTAATGAAATAATAATAATAATAATACATTTTATTTATACAGCGCTTTTCATGACACTCAGATACTTTACATTAAAATAATCATTAAATAAAAACAATACACTAAAAACAAAGTACACAATAATAGTCACACATTAAAAGCAGTTTTGAACAGGTGAGTTGTGATTTGAATGTGGGAAGGTCAGTGCAGTCTCGGATGTGTTTGGGGAGAGAGTTCCAGAGGGAGGGTGCAGATATGGAGAAGGCTCTGTCGCCCCATGTCCGGTGCCTGGTCCTGAGTGGAAGAGACAGGAGGTTTGCATCAGAGGAGCCGGCGGGATGGAGTGTGGTGGTGAAGCAGGTTGGTGAGGTAGGAGGGGGCCTGATTGTGGAGAGCTTTGTGAGTGAGGAGAAGGATTTTGTATTCCATCCGTTGGATCTGGGTGAGCAGGCGAGCAGCAGAGTTCTGGATGTACTGGAGTTTATTTAGGATTTTGGATGATGTGCCATGAAGAATGCTGTTGCAGTAGTCAATTCTTGAGGTGATGAAGGCATGGATCAGAGTTTCAGCAGCAGATGAGGAGAGTGATGGGCGGAGACGGGCCATGTTTTTTTAAGTGGAAAAAGGCAGTTCTGGTGATTTGTTTGACGTGGTGTTCAAAGGAGAGGTTGCTGTCCAACATGACTCCGAGGTTGCGGATGTGTGGAGAGGGAGACAGAGTGGAGTTGTCGATGGTGAGGCAGAAGTTGTGACCGGTTTTGGTGAAATAAAGTAAAAAGCATCTGTGAATTATCATTTTGAATTGATCTGGGGATGAATGCAAGTCGGAGTAGTTTTCAACAGAAACGAGTAAGATAATGAGATTAGCGTCAAACAGAACAAAGAGTGCTTCGGTGTCAGCTTAACCTCAATCATCACTCAACGTAGTTCAACTAGCTTTCAACTTTGAACAAACTCAACTGCTTTCAGCGCTTCCATTACCAACTGACATTTCACTGCTTTTAACATCTCACACTTCAGGTGACAGTTAAACTGCTTTCAGTTTCGACTGTTCGACTCAATTAGACTGCCTCAAAGGTTTAAAAATGTAATGTTACGAGATGCAAGTTTCCCAATCGATCCGCATTTTCTTTTAATCAAAATTAAGATTTTATTACCTTTTGCTCTGCTGTCACAGCCCACGGTACAAACCAACTGACTAGAGTGCACATCTCTTCGTTTAGGGTGCTATATGACGACTCAACTGTTTATAGAGCTTAAACTTCACATGCTTTCAACGACTACGCTCTTTTCAAAGCTCAAGGGGCCAGTATACTCGGGCCTGGACTTCTAAACATTTAAATGCACCATCTTCTCTGTTACTTGTAACAGTAATTCTGTTCATTACTTGACACATACGTAATATAATACGATTTTTTTATTTTTTTATTATTATCTGCCCTCAAGCAGCTACCATTTTGCAGTTTTCAAGAGAAAGCAGAGTCAATGAACATGTAACTAGGGTTGGGTACCGAAACTCTGTGCCAATATGGCACCGGTTCCTATACGTCCGGTATCTACCGGACTGAAAAGCAACGCAGATTTCGGTGCCTGAGCCGATTGAAATGCTTTTTTTTACACTACTCTGATGGCTCCGTCCTGGCAGCAGGACTCTGTCCTCCGCTCCTCACTCATAGTATTATTACAATGGGTCACTTAGCGCTGCCGCTCATAAGCACAACAACACAGGCACGCGAAAGCTTCTTCGTCGAGGTGTACTGGCGGTTGGCAAACGACGAATTGGCGCATTACCGCCACCAACTGGTAAAATTAAATAGGTCATGAGACGTGTCGTAGTTTGCCAGAGAAGGAAAATATGCTCATATTTCTGCAAAATAATTGCTGAAGTTTGAAGCTGCAGTGTGTGTACAGAGTGTGTGTGTTCTGTATTTATTTATATTTATTTAAGTATACTGTAAACTGTTAACAGTTAACAATTGTTCATAGTTAAAAAGTTTGAAGCCAAGTGTTTTGTATTTATTTATAGTATACTTTAAACAGATAATACATTGTTCAATTTGAAGAAAAAAGTATCTGTTCAGGCACCGGTATCGTTTTAAAAGTATCGTTTTAGCACTGGTATCGGAAAAAACCCAAACGATACCCATCCCTAATTATAACTACACCAGATCTAGTGCGGTAACCGTTTCATAATGCCAAACTGCTCTGTGAAGCACCTTTTAATGGCATCAAATACAAATCAGCGATGTTAAGCTGTCATCATCACCTCTGCACCTACCACCATCTGGCCGTCTGACTTGCATGTAATGTTTGTTTCTTTGACTCATCTGCTTCAGGGATGACATCAGACCTACAAAACCGCCCGACAGCTTCCACCCTGTTATTAGCAATAATGAGGCTTTACTGCCAAGGACGGGCAAGACCTTACAGGTCGCCGCCATGATGCAACACTGCTCTTCTTCTCTAATCTTTGTGGGGGATTGTGGGATTTATTCAGACAGTAAAACAGGCACATGAACAAAGAAGCGTGTACGGAAGCTAAAACGTGCACAGGAGGACTTAGAAGAAATGGTATTTACTCGCCGTTCACATTGAGTGCTGATTAGTAAGTACGCTGCTGCAGGTGTGAGGAATGTGAGCGTATGTAGTGCTGCATTAAGAGGACATACTTTTGCTCCCCATCAGCCAAAAAGTCAAACAGGAAGTTGCACTTCAAACAAACTAAGTAAGACCAGCTGAGTGTCGACTTCAAGAGCAAGCTCGGATTTTCATCATGCAAATTAAACTTAAATTGTGAAAGTTTAGTAATGTGTCAGAGTTTGGCTGTGATGAAGAGTTTTTAAAAATATTAGCAATTTATAACCCTTTAAATCCAATCAATCTTATAAGACAGGGACAAACCTTCCCGTAAGTGGCCCATCTGCTTTGTTGAGAAAAATCTGTGGGAACCGATTTAAGTTTGCCTCTGCAAACGCTCACACAGCGACCATAAACCGGCGCAGGATGGTTAGAGAAATGACAGCGAGGAGACCAGACACTGGCGCAAAGGTCAGTGAGAATGAAGATTTTACTCATCTCTGCTGCCGCACTGCAAAATTTGACAAAGTGGTGAAACAGATATGTCCCAGGAAACCTATAGCCATTTAAGAAAACTACGCTGTGACCCTTATAGGTTTTGAAGACCATAGGACTAACGATATGTTTTTAATTGAAACAGACAGTTGACAATAATTTGTGCTGATGTCTAAAAGGCCTTAGTGGTGACATTTTCATGCCAAAACATGGAGGCATTCAGTGCTAGCCCCAAGCTTTTGTTTTGTTCTTTCCGTCTGAAATACTATTTAGACCATGTTACTCTAAGAATGAAACAAAGACAACAGCAACAAATGTGTGCATTCATGTCAGATTCAGCTGATTTGATGGTTTACAGACGCCTGAGGGTCAGGACTCTGCATACAAGACATTCAGACTCAAAGCTCAATTTTCTGAAGAAGGGAGTGCATGTCTATGCAGAAAAGTGCAGGTGTAAACACTATAAAGAAGTTGAATAAATGTAAGATAACAATATACTCAAATAAAAGAGAAATCAGTTAACTCTAGGCATCACATGTCTTTCTCATCTACCTAACCCTCTCGTGTTTCCCTGTCTTCGTGTCAATTAAGTGTAAGCGTGAAAAGGAGTTGAGGTTTGATCTTAAAGTTTAAGGCAGTTGAGTTGTCAGTTTGTGCTGAAAGTCACCAACTGAAGAGCAAGAGCTGAAAACAGTTGAACTTTTAGCACAAGTACAGGGACGCGAGAAATTAAAATGTCAGTCGATGCCTAAGCCCTGAAAGCAACTGAAATGTCAGTTGACACACAAGCACTGAAGGCAGTTAAAGTGTATTCTCTCAAAGCCATGTCACTTTTTTTTCCGCCAGTGCGTGTCAGCAACCCAACCAACCCGACTTGAAACACGGACCCCGTCTCTGTGGGTGTGACTTCTTTTGTCTCGTCATGACCACTTATATCTATAAAACCAGTGTGTTCAAAGTTCTTTATAGATCTAGCCTCTAAAAGAAGACTGCTGAACTTGACAGCGGTTACCTCAATCACGTCAGTTGAAACGTTAATTTATTGATAAAATGTTAATTATGATTACAATGTCAGTGATGTATTGGTAAGGCGACACCACAAGAAAGCCACTTCAGGTTTTTGAAATGAAACTGCATCGCAAGCGAGGCGGGTTATGTTTAACGTCATAATAACAGAACCTCTCCACTAATCATCCCCCCAGATGTTCAGTCGGCTGCTCTTTCAGAATGGACGCCATTTCGGCCTGGACAAGCTCACATGTGCAGCCAGTCAGTGGGTCATTATTAGATAAACACTTCCAGACAGTCCGTGTTTGCACTTGGAGTGACCTCAAGCGCGCGGAGGCATCCCGACAGGTCTGCTCGGAGAGAAGTGAAGTGCTTAATGGCCGCATCACCGTCGCGCTCGGAAACTCTTTCAGATGAGAGTGAACATTAAGAGAGAGACAGAGCGAGGCGAGAAATAAGCAATACCAGGGCTCGTCTCCTGCTTCGGGCGCTTTCACAGCCATCTTAGAAATAAAGTACAGATTTATGGCGTCCCCTAGGAAAGATATCCGTCCTGTCTGGCGAGAAGAGTTGCGGAAGGGATCCAGCTCGCACGGCCCTGCTGTCTCTCTGCAGGAACATAACAGAGCCTGAGCCTCAGCAGCATGGCCATAACTTCAGATGTGGACGGGGGGCAGAGAGGGAAAGGTAAAGATATTTATATGCACACAAAGGGAGTTAGAGGGAGGAAAGCTGAGGCTAAAACCCCATTTGCAAAGCTGTTTGATGTCTTAGTACTCGGCATGATGGGATTGCAGTATGAAGCAAACACATTCCTCTATGTGCCCCTTGAGCTTCAAAGAGTCAAAATGCCATGTTAAGAAATAAAATGGTCTTTGCAACATGTCTCATGAAAAGTGGTTCGACATTAAATCTCGACATTGAATTTGAATCCGGCATCGAATTCACTTACTGAACCAAAGTTTTCTTTATCAAATCTATTCAGGTTTCACTTTTGACAAGTTCAAGTACTACAAGTTAAAGGAACTCTAGTGTGACCTGTTTGGGTCGCTTGCATTAAAAGGCATTTCGTGAACACGGTCATCCAAACCACCGCTTGACGGGTGGGTCTTGATCCGGCTCCAACAGAGCCGTGGTGCTGTTGGTTTGTGGCGCAAACCCGAAGCAGACCAACTGCGGGATTGTGCGATAGTGGTTATGAGATTTCAGCATGAATACAGTTGTATTTACAGAAGCCATGTACTTGTCAAGGAAACTGTCGAGAAAGTGATCTCCTGTATAGTTATGAAGACTGATCGGTAAAAGCAGTTGAAAAGTCAGTCGAAGTGTTTGTTGATATGCAGCTATTGGCAGCTGTTGAATGTTGATTTGGTAAGTGGGTCCAGTGTGTGTTCTACTCCATGAACTTTGGAAGTTCTTCATTCAAAATGGAGGAACTGATGAAATATGAGAGCAGTCAAACTAATTTACAAGGGACAGTTAACCCCAAAATCAAAAAATAAATGTATTTTTATTCAAACAAACATGTGTCTTCTTCTCACAATTGATTGATATTGCTGACCGCTACAAACGATAGATCAATACAAGTGGGACAGTAAAGTGCTGTATCCCCAAATGGGTCCATGATGTCATCAAAACTGTCCAATGAATGAGGTACCCATCAGCCCATATGGCACCATATTTAGTCCTCTTGGTTCATTTGTAAAAAGTCAGTGTGACCACAAAATGGACCACAACTTAAAAGCAACAATGTTTCTTTTTCTCTCTTTGGTCTGAACCTAATGAACTGAACTGTGCATGCATACATGCATACCTTTTTTAGTTCACAATATTGTTATAAACAAATACGTTTTCATGTTATGTGAAAATATCAATAACTGTAAGAATTGGAAAAAAATCTAATGTTTAACAAATTCAGATATTTTACAATCTTGCAACCAGGACACAAAATGGAACCATTTATCAGAATGATCTGCCCGCCAATCTGTCCTGCTATCTTAAATATCACTGTGCATATGTACCTTTAGTGGCACCCTGTAAGCTGCAGGGCCTCTTTGGTCAGATATGAAAATCCTTAAACGTCAAGAGACACTCCTGAACCAGAGCCTCGAACCTCATTATCAACTTCCTTGTCTTAAGTCTTTGAAACTTTACAGTCGCACTGCAAATAGATACACCGCAACAACGCTGACCTTCTCTGGCAATAGTACGGTGTATTAACACCCAGTAACACACACACACACACACCTCAGCATTCCCAAAATAAAACAGATAAGAGCGCTTAAGTAGGAGACTCTGTGACTTTAAGTGAAGAGCGCCAAGAGGTCCAGCAATGTGTGCCTCGAGGCCCATCACAGAGCTTAAATTTGGCCCTGGGCATCAGCTATACCTCCGTTAGATTAATGGAAGGATTAAGGTGGTGGCCTATGGTGCGATTTTCTAATAGCAGAAGGCGGAGTCTTTGTTAAAGGACAAATCAAAGGGTCATCTAAATATTGTGGCGCTGCAAAAAACGTCCTGGCGTACATATTGTACAGTCTTAACAAAACATTTATTATTTCAGATCACCACAAAATCAAACTAACCATTTTAACATGAAAATGAGAATAATGATCACACATCATGTCGCAATTGCAATACCACTCAAGAAATAATTGCTAAATCAAAATCCATAAGCTCTAAATTCCACCCACAGATATTCCTAAACTGTTATGGATCACCAATCTGTGACGATCAATACTATCAGGAATTTCCTACTTGACACCTTTCGAACTCAAGAACATACACCAAAGCCTGCCATTTGCTTCCTGCTATACAATTTCAGGTCACTGTGGTACAGTTGAAGTCACTTTGTCTACTTCTGGCCAACTATCAATGGGAATAAAAAAAAGGCATCAAAAACTAAAAACACGAAACCACATTTTTCACGTTGACTTAAGACTGTTCCTTTTCCTGCACCTAAATAAGTACGATACTAAAGTGAGTGGGCTGCACACTTTCCACACCCATAACTCCACGATTAATTTGTTACTATTTAAATCCATAAAGCAGCATCTGTTTCTTAACGATGAGACCCTCGAGGCGCATGGTGCACCTGAGATCCCGAGACATGCGTCGACACTATCCGATTCAAACGGTGCTCTGGGAAACACATGCACAAGTCAGTCTTCAGCTGTTGAATAAACACACATGTGCGAGCTTCAGTGAGACACATACAGCACATCTGGTCGGTAAGACAGAGCTACGGCACCAGACACACGATCGCACTTGCCAGGGAATTTGTTTCCATCCCTGAGCGCCGAGGACACCTTCCCAAGAACTGTCATCCTGGAGGACGGGAAAAACTTGATGGAGAGAGAGAGACAGAAAGAGCGCGAGTCAGTGGTGGAAAGCTCGTGTCTCTCGTTTCCCCTCCAGAGTAGTCGCAGTGCGAGGTGAGCCAGCCGAGCGGACGCCGCCATTGGCGGGCTGAACCAAATGGAGCTGCAGTGATCGGTGCCTGGCAGGATACACCTTTCTCCTGAGTAAGAGCCTGGGAACTCTGTGAACTAGAGCTCTGTGCAGGTCTGCTACATGCTCAATCAATGGCGTAGCTATAGGGTGGCCAAAACTACGGCTTGCTGTTATTTAAATGGCCCATGGTGAATTTTTTTTAATAAAGTAGAATATGGCTTTGCCACTGCACATAGTGCATTCAAGATTAACACTACATGTCGACTGAATTTGGCAGATTTACATACAACTAAGGGCGACTTAGCACCAGTTACATAAAGACTAGTGTTACACGATCATTTATGGCACCCGCTCAAATTTTCAGATTTTCCTATGGTATCTTTTTCACCAAACCATGTTTGATCCCCCCTTTCCACAGCTTCTCATGAGTCTATCTGCAAAGACTTGCTGACAGATTGTCAACACCCGGCTGGCGGTACTGTACGGTCGCACTACTTCGCCAGAGACTATCTGTTCTCTCTCACTTATTGTCCTTTTCTTCCAGCTGATACATCATCTTCTAAAAACCAATCCAGCACCTCAGCCAGACTGTGTAAAATAGACAATTCTAAGGGAAGGTCCAGAAACTAGTCACTAATCCAACGTGGCTGATGTGTTCCAATGCCACAGCTGGGTTTGGAAAAAATTCTTATTATTGTAATATTGGTATAAAGACAACATGACATGTGGCCAATACCAACGGATTCTGAGAGTGTAAAGCACATGGCGTCTCCAATGATGAGAAATAATTGCAATTTTTTTTAATGCATGTATTTGTGTCACTTTTTGTATCTTTTATGAGTGTTAAACTAACAAAATCATGAATGCTTGCGGTCTGTGATGCACCTCTGCCACAGCAGCTTGTGTCAGAGATCAAGTCTGAGGTCAAGCTCAAAGTCCCACGTGCTATTAGTAGCTCATCATGAATCACCACTAATTCGATTTCAAACTGGGGCTGGTGAGTTTAAAATAAAAAGGAAAACGCGGTCATTGAGGTGTAAATATGCACTTAAGACCCACCATGTGAGACCACCAGGACTAAGCCTCCTGTGAGACTTTGGGTGCTACATAAAGCCTGGAGAGGGTCCGTGTGGGTCCCTAGACAGGGACACTTTGACCTCATCTGGCGGAGGCAGACAAGGATCCAGTTACAGTAGACAGAAGTCACTACCCCAACTGTAACTCGTGTCAATCATTTGCTGGTTACACCTTCTCCATTGTGACCTTCTCTTTTGTTTGATATCACTGTAAATCGAATATCTTTGGTTTTCAGCTGTTGGTCAGCCCAGAGGCCCCGAAACCAAACCAGTTCTCATATGCTTGCATACTAATCAGTTAGTATATAGTTACTTGATTTAAAGCAGCGCTAATCAATATCATCCAACATACAGAGCTAAAAGTAGAGCTGGACTCATATTCGTATGGTGACACTTGGGTGTGTGAGGCTGAAGTCCTGATATATTTGAATCAATCAATAAAATGACTGCAAACAGACAAGCCTTGGGCATTGTTGATTGGAGAACACATTCAATTCGAAGACTCAACCTTTGATTCCGAAAAATTGTGATGCGCATTCACAACATTTTCAAACGTTGTACGTCAAAATGTAACTAAAAAAACCACCACATCACATCTTGAACTATGGTGCCAGTTGAGTCTGACAAAAAGGATCAAATGAACAGGATGTGGAGTCTACTACAGAGCTGACACACACTGTGCAAGTCCAGCTATGGTGACAGAACAGTAAACAAAAAAGGTCAGCCCAGGCCCTATTGTCCAGCCTGTGTTTGGTAATCCCTGGCTGTTGACAAGGGGGGCTGCCGGCTAAAATAAGGCTCTTAACAGCCGTATGAGACATGTTCAGTCATAGTGCTTCGCTCAGTGAGACATTAATCCGCATACAGGCTGAACGGTTTGTCCCCGTTGTCCCCAAACCCACTGGTCTTTCTCTGTATGCGTGTCCTTTGATGGAGCAGCTCCTGTTAAAGTAACAGGAACAAACTCTCCCATCTTGACAGGCGAATAAGCCATTAGCGGCCCCAAAAGGAAAATGAAACACTCAAAATGATTACCCGGACCACAGCTACATCAATACTGTGACTCGTGAACACAGCGCACTTCCTCTCAACCCCCCCCCCCCGCCAACGACAGTCTGACAGCACCACCGACAGCTGAGGAAAGTGACAGTGACGGCAGACAACATCTCCTCCCATGCTGGAAATCAGATCAGACCTCAGCCAATTAAGTCACTGTGAACTAGGGCTTGTGTATATTTGGAGCAGATGGCAAAAATAAACCTGATCGCTGAGGGATCACGATTTAAATGATGCATACAAGGATATCAGAATTACATTTCTTGACAATCAATCACAGGTTTAAAACTTTTTTTTTTAAAGACCCATTAATTGGAGGCAGTAGCTACATCACAACATGGGTTTTGATTGTTGGGTGTTGAGCATAGTACTAAAATAAAGACATGAGTAAAGACAGGGCTATATAAATGGAAAAACTTGTGTAAAAAAACGGTGTGTGTGTGTGTGTATTGCCCCGTTGGGCAGGACTATTTCTGTCTGCGTGCCCTGACAGAGTGAGAGCAGGTGCAGCACAATGAACAACTGTAGTCTCACCAGCCAGTCACTCACCGCTGAATGAGTCACACATGATGGAGCTCAGTCGAGTTGAAATCTCACCCCGGACCGATCATTTCCTCGACTCACATATACACAGATAAATACTCTTCACAGAGGTACGGATATCCAGATGACCACTTCCAGTTGAGAGATCGGAAGTTTCACATATTAGAAAGAATCTGAACATGTAATGAATTACTGACACACGGAAGGTTTGCTGGGATTTGTTGCTGAGCTGCTTCTAGGTCAAAAACACAGAATCCAGCATGGCTCTCACCGTCGTATCAGAAACGGTTAGATGTACCAGACAGAATGGAGTTTCACTCAATTAAAGAAAAAGGAAAACCGTATGTCCTAAACATTAGGAATCTCCCTGTATTGGCATCGATCCTAAAACCACCAAATATCTGTGATGACCATAAAAATAAAAATAAAGGTCTCACCACCAAAGTCATTAAATCGGTAATCACATGAAAGCCACATACCTTCTTCACGTTGGGTGTCTTGTCAGAGTGCCATGGAGTCTCGAGTGTTTCAGGTGGTTACCGTTAGAAAGTCAGCTTAAAGTCAGAGTCTTACTGGTTCCACAGTCCATGAGAAGGTCAGAGCTCTGGAGGCTTATGAGACAGGACTACTGGGACATAAAGATAGACTGGTCCGCAGGCCCCGGACAGCTCACACCCACCACCCACCACCCCCCACCCGCTTTCTATCTACAGCCCTCCTTTGGGGGCGCATGTGATGTGGTTTGGTCCACGGCAGGCATGAACCTGAGGGGCGGGGTGGGCGGTTGGTAAATTTAGAACGGTGCTTTCCCACTCCGTCGGGGTCCAGGTCACTCAAATGACGACAGTGTCAAGTGGCGTCATGAGGCCAATCAAACTGGGGGCAGTGGGAAGACAGAGCTGAAGGAAGAAAACGCTGTAATTGATGGATGTATATCACCAAAAAGGTTTGGTGAAGTTAATGGTCATTGAACAGTCCAAGTTCTCCTGAATATTCTGGCATTTAGGTACAGACAACCACGGCTATTTCAGATCTGTCCTCATTCAACAGGTCAACATGGTCACAAATGTTAAGTCGATCATCAAAGAGTTGGTTAATTAAAAATGTGATAATCTGTCCTATGACAGTTCTTTGCTTGTTTCAAGTACAAAAAGTTTTGGCTGTAAATAAAACTACAGAGCAAATCTCAAAATGAAACCTGGGCTACTTGTTACCTTGTTTAAATAAATAAAAAAGTCTTCGGGTTAGGAAGGTTCCAATGAGTTGCACCCCTACATTAGAAAGGACAACTCCTGTTTAGTTGGACTTTCTCCACCCACGATTTTTCACACCCCACATGCCCAGTTTGTAACGCAGGCTGTATGTTAACAATTTGTAGTCTCCAAGCCCCAACTGAAATAACCCTGATGACATCACTCGGTTTGTTTTCTAAAACGTAAGAAAGCTCCCCCCTGAGAAACACAGACCTCATACAACTCTCGCCACATGCTGCATAGGACTCTGCATGATCAGTAAACTGTGTGAAATACGTGGAGTGCCCCTTACATGGTTAAGTTGTAATGCAACTTGTTTTCATGGAAAGTGTTCCAAATTGAATCCAGTGGGAAAATCCATTTAAGGACCTACATATTAAGGTTTCGATGGCACTCAATCTCTCCGAACTAGACGTCTGCCAGTCTCTGGGGTCAAATCAGCTGTAAACCCAATAATCCCTCATAACTACCGAACATAAACAAACTGGCCACACACAAACAAACTGTGTACCAATCACAGACAGACAGACTCTTCCATTAAAGCCTGACGATTGATAAACAACAATAACTGTGAAAGTGTTTCATATTCCCCTTATTGAGTCAGTTCTAACATTTGCCATGAACTGTTGGTTTCCTTGCGGTTGTTTGCCTCCACCAAGCAGTCACGTTGCAGTTTACGCCCATGTCTGTCCAAAAATGTCATCGTTTATACATTAGTGTGAAATTGTCATAATAAGCATAAAAATGTTTGAGTTATGGCCAAACCGTGTTTTGTGAGGTCAGGGTGACCTTTGAGCACCATAATATCAATCACTTCGTCCTTGAGTCCTGGTGGACCTTTGTGCCAAATTTAAAGAAATCCCTGAAGGCGTTCCTGAAATATCCTGTTCACAAGACTGGACTGGATGGACGGACAACCCGAAAACACCCAGTTTATGTTGCTTCCATCCCAGCAGATATATGAGGTATTTTATTCCATCAGCGTTTGGTGTTTTAAATGAAATGTTATTCGACCCGTAAGTAGCTGGGGACTCGTAGCCCATGGGACAAGGTCAACCAAAAGGAAGTGGCAGCAGAGACACTAGAGCAGCGGTTCCCAAACTTTAGGCCGCGCACCCCCTTCTACATCCCGACCGGGTTCGCGCACCCCCCCCCCCCCTTAATAAGAAAAAAAAGAAGCAACAGAGCCTTTTAAGCCTTCATAGCCGCATAAGAATCGGACCAATGAGTGAACTGTTTGCTCGCGCGTGGCATTTGTTTACAAGATTTAGTCCGCTGTTAAATGTTGCAGTGTGAACACAAACCGAACAAAGGAGCAACTGCAACAAAGCAAACGAACTGAAGGTGTGAAAACGCCCTGAAACACTGCAACAAAGTTTCAATAACTTTCAGTGACACAAGGCGTCACTTTTAAAGAGCAATACGGATGCGAGCACACACGCACAGGCTCAGAGGCAGATTGCATCACATTTCATTTACAATTAATGAGCGACTAATGCAGCCAGGATGTCTTCGGACAAAGCATCGACGCGGCGCGACACAGTTGTTGTTGGATCATGCACAACTTTTTTGCTTCTTTCTCCCCAATCATACATTCCACCATCTCTCTGGCAGCTGGTGAGCTCACGTCTTCGGCGATTGTGTGCGGTAGCCCCTTTCTCGCTATTCTGTAACCAGATATGATGCCCGTAGTGCGTCATTTATAGACCCAACACATGAATGAGACTCCAGTTGTTTTTGGCTGTTTTGTAACTCCTCCAATTTCGATATTAAAATATGTAAGGGGCTTTTGACTTGCACTGGCATGCTTGGTGTTCAGGTGGCGACGTAAATAAGAGCTTCAGACTGTTAGCCAGAACCTCACTGCACACCACGCACTGTGGCTTTGGGGAATCTGCGTTGCCAATCCAAGTGAAGCCCAGACACATACTTTTCATCATATTTCCTCTTTTTTTCCCAGTCTGCGCCGTCTCATCTTCCTCTGACTCTGGCTCGATTTCTTCTCCCGGTCTCTCCCCAATGCACCTCTCCGTTCCCCTCGCCTTCGATTCCTCTCTCTCTCTCTCTGTCCCTCTCCTCTTTTACGACTGATAGCTTCAGATGTCCCACCTGACAGTTTTTAAATTAAAATTACATTTTTTTTAAATATTATTACACCATCAGACCGCCATTACACTTTTCCTCTCGCGCACCCCCTAGAGGCAGCTCGCGCACCCCACTTTGGGAATCCCTGCACTAGAGCATCGTAGTAAAAAATAAATAAAAAATGACTCGAGGCAAGCAGGGTGTAATCCTGTCTCTGTGGACATCAAACCAAACAAAGCCCACTAGTGCTAAACAGTGACATGAAGGTACTTTGTTCAACAGGCAGACAAACGTCTCATTCATCATGCTACACTACACATTTGGGGTTCAAAAGCACAGTGAGGGACACCGGACCGATGGAGAGGAAGGAAGGGAATCACACACACACACACACACACACACACACACACACAGAAGGCCCAAAGATAAGGACGGGGCTCCGTTTCAGCTGGCCACCTAACAAAAGGACACACTGGGCAAAGAAGAGGACACTGGGACACTGCCAAGCAGAAGGAAGAGGGGGACATGAAGGACGACGCAGAGATTTCTCTTTTAATGTTTGGGGGTTTTCTTGTGGATATTAGTCTACAGACTCATTAACTGGCACTTACTCACTGTCAGAGATAAACACCGACTTCTACTGGGGTTTTGAGCATCACAGCAAAGAGCACCATCTAGTGTCGACAACCAGGCACAACCCTAATGTTCACCTCAGTGGCCTCTGATCCGCTTTGTTGACTTCGTAAGTCCTAACACCACCTTATTCTTCAAAAGTTCACACAAACAGATTTGTTCATGGCCTAAATAGGTAAAGCCTTTAAAATTATTAATTTGAGCTGGTTTGTGAGAGCAGGTCTGGGCACGGGGGCCGGGCCCGTGAGGTTCTTCAGCAGGGCCTTTGTGCTTTGAATTAGGCTTTTGAAAGCGACGGGGTTCAGCCGCTCCCGGGCTAATTAGCAGAGGAGAAACATTTGTTCTACCCCAAAGCCAGCGGGGAAAGGTCGGAGCGAATGTGATTTCAATTTAGCCCCGTCTTTTGGCAAGAAATGGATGTTGATTGCTAACATGCCTCCCGACCACACTGAGCTGTCAGCACAACACAGGCAACTGAGGGCGAGAGAGTTTGCCTCCTGTTTTTCCATAAACAGTCGCAGACAGACCACAACAGGAAAAACTGGAAATATGCGTACTATTAAAACCCCTCTCCCCGCTCCTTCACTGCCTCGCTTTGATGAGAGTCGGCCATGCAGGCGGAGCTCACACTCAGCAGCTTTTGGTTGAAAGGAATATTCTGTACACCCATGAACGCAGGGCATGGAGGAGTCTCTGAGAGAGAACGGATTCAGACCCGACCGAGACCTTTCGTGACACGGAGCACTGAGCACAATGAACCGACGGCGCCAATTAAATGGAGATGCAATAAAAGTCAGTTTGAAGTGTTGCAAAAAACCAATAACGGATGGAGGAAAGAGAGGACAGGTTGGAGACAGAAAGACAGATATTCAAGAGAAGTCTGCCTCTTTTTTGACAGTTCATTTTTCATGAGACCTCAGGATCAACAGCAATAGTGGATTCAAAATAACCCATGAATAAAAATGAATTAATGGTTGCATTGCTGATTCAAAAAATGTATAAGCATTGCAACCAGTCAAATAATTGCTTAATCCTTTTGCAAAAAAGCATTCAAAGCAGCAGACACCATATGTTCTCCTGCAACCCCTAAATTCAACAAATGAAAAATAAAAAAAGGGAAATGGGCGAGCTTTAGCTAAGCAGCAAACGCCCCCCCGAAACAATCCAGTCACCAGAGCTGTGCTCTCCCTGACTGCACCGCAAGCATCCACATGTGCCGCGGCAGTTCGGATTAAAGCCACTTCCTCTTGCCAAACATAACCTCTTCTCACCTGCACATCAGCCCCCCACACACACACACACACACACACACAGGAGACGAGAGGAAGGTTCACCCACGAGCAACTTTTTTAGAAAACACACGAGGTCGAGGTGTCGTTCTGCAGCCACAAATAGAGCAGATAAGAGCTACGAAGAGGGCAGACAAAGAAGTCAGTGGGTGAGGGAAAGTAGAAAAGCAATGGGGAGTACAACAGGGTGCACGGGTGGGATAGAAGCACAGCGCCAGGAACAAAAAGAGAGGGGAACATGAGACAATAAAACAGGTAGGAGGGAGTAGAGGTGCAGGAGCTTTTCCAGTCTACTCACATTATTCCACCTCTCGTCTACCACTTGCCGTTACACAAACCAGACCCCGTTTTCTTCCGCCAAATCCTGCCACCCAGACTGCAGGCGTATGAATAGGCTTTCAGAGCGCATTAATGAGTGGACACATCCACTGCAGAGAGCAGAGACAGCAAATTGAAGATGAGGAAGGGGCCGTACCTTTCATAGCTTTCCGTCGTTACTTCTAGAGCAGATTATCTCCCGTCCAAGTTAGTAACCACGGTCGGAACAACTTAAGAAGCAGCAGCAGGGAGAGGAGATGGCGAGGACATAGTAGAGAAGACGAGTGAGAAAGCCAGAGGGTTCGGACTGGAAAGGTCTAGGAGTCGCATGACCAGACTGGAGGGCTCACCAGTAGCCACGGCCCACAAAACCACAGGGGTGGGTTTTGGCGGAGACACTGGCGTTGGCCCGTTAAGGCAGTCGGAGGGAGTCGGCCTGGAATCTGGGGGAGGGTCAACCGGGATCCCAGCCAAGGATTTATAACGGGGGGGGGGGGGGGGGGGGACATACACCTGGAGTGTGTCTGACAGCGCTGACGGACATTATGACGATGGGAATTTGTCCTAATGAGGACGAAGTAGTGGGAGGGCAGGGGGGGAGAGTTGGGCCGAGTCACCCAGCAGAGATAGAAGGGGGGGGGAGGAATTCCTTTTTATTCTTTCCAGCGGCCCTGATGAGTCCAACAGAGGGACAGTAAACCAGAAAACGCAACGGCTCGGAAGGCAAAGGGGAACAACTCTCCCACATGGCCGAACACCAACGGCCATAACCGACAAGAGTGGACGCAAACATTATTCCAGTTCCCGCGGCAGATGAGCGGCGGTGCTGCATCACTGACAGTTTGAGGGATAGTTTTCCTCCAGGTCGGCGGTCAAACAGACAGCGCTGGCGCTGCGCTATATATACACGACTTGACGGCTGACTATAAGAAACTGACGACAGTCTATTTCAAAGTGTCTGCAAGCAATATTCAAAATGCTGAGATAAAAGGCAATGGAGCATGACTTATACGAAGCCGTATCCTGAAAGTTAAACTTTTTTTGACCACATACTTCCAAGGCTCCATGTTGTTTTTTATCAACCTGGGAGAAAAAAATAAAACAGAGGAGCCATTATACAATGGAGCGCTGGAGCTCTCTACTGAAACTAGCAGATAAATGAAAGTTCGTGGCTCCTAAAGTCTGCTTTCAATCATATGAGCAATTTACAAAACACACTGAAGCTGCACTAAACACATAGTGGCAACATCAGCATGAACTTGGTGTTGTGTTCCTGAGAGCATGATAGTTTCTAATAGGAGTAGTTAAGACTATGGAGTCTTCCGTCACATGACAGTTATTTACATTTCCAACATCCGCTGGTTGCTGCAGTCGATTCTGCAGCCTACAAACTTTAGTTTTTCTGTCAACGATGCATTTGTTGTTTACATAACTCACAGGGAAGGCAGAATGTTGCCACATAGCAGGTTTTCCAGAGCTTTTTTTTGCTGGACCCAGCTACTGCTGTGAACAGGGTTAATGAGGAGTTTTTTTCGGGTCAGAAAACCAAAACAATGTGTTGTGCTGAGGGGGAAGTTTAACTATCCATGACTCTTTGCATTGCACAGTTATTTGATTCATTGTTGAGACAAAAAAAAAAAAGAACATTGAAAAGTGCAGCTTTCAGGACATCCTGAAAAACCTAAATTCACTGTAAGCTTTTAAAGATTGATGCTGTTCCATATCAGGTTTTGTCTCTTAACTTCCGTTTGCTGTTGCTGGCTACTAATAGAAGTGAAATGCAGGAAAAGGCGATCACAAGCAACCTACACAACGGGACGCATTCCCACTGCCAGTGAAGACAGGAAGTTAGAGGACAACATAAGCACTTCCTTGTTGGTGAAAGGCTGCAGGTCAATAGCCGTGGTCAGTTAGAAACCTTTAATACAGTGGTGTAGAAGAACAGTGACCAGGTCAAATTAGCAATGTGGTCCAGATGTAGCAGCGAAGGACCATGAGAACACTTTCAAGAGCATTTCAGTCATTATTGTGTTGGAAAACATACAAACGCAGCGGTTTATCGTGTCAAGCCCGACAACGGTCCAGAGTGGAGCGAGGCCCAAGGTAACCCTCCAGGAACAGAGTGAGTATATGTGGCAAAAATATGTGTCCGAAAAAAGGGCCAAAGACCAACTAAAGATACAACACGGGCTCTTTCAGCGCCGTGGCGGATTAATATAGTCATGTTTACAGATCATATGTAGCCAAATCAGGCTTTGACATGGTCCCCTGAAGCGTAAAAGTGCTCCTTGTGTACGCCTCTTGCACATAGTAGGATTATGCGGCCTTGGGTGTGTATGCAAATATTGTGTACACAGCCGCGCAAGTCCTACCATCCCCTGCCGTTCTGTCCGCGTGCTTGACCATAAAAGGCAGCAGGCTCTTAGCTCCAGCGTGGCATCGGACCAGGGACAATGACGAGCGGCACCAGGTGTAGGTGCGTGTGTGTTTTTACGGAGTCAGACTTCGGCACTCCATGATGACTCCAACATGGTGACCTCACACGCTGGGCTGCGTCAGGGTCTGTTATTGGGATTAGACATGGGCGAAACAGATACTTTTCTGCTGGATGATTAAACCCAATGCCCTCCCGGCACGCGACTGATAGCATCAGGGCTGCCGATCAGATGAAACTACAGTCACAGCCTATTAGCAGCCCCTGTTTGAGTCATTGTGAAGTATCCTGTTTCAACATGAGTCACGTCCAACTCATTCCGAGCCCCCGACTGTGACACTGACACATGCAAGGCGGGACGTAGGAAAAACGCACCTCACTGTTAGATCGATGGGTAACTGTCGACAAGTGTTTGCTTATAAGTATGTGCAGCAGAAACGCAGCACACATATGATTCTTATTTGTGGAAGGAACAACGTGGGTGGATTCAGTGATGGATTCAGTGATGTGTAGAGTCATGAGGGGTTCAGGAGGACAAAAAGCACAACTTCGTGGGTTTACTGTAGTGCCCCCGAGTGGTCGAATGCAAAACAATTGTCAGGGTATGTTACAGCATGCGATGTGCACATATGCTGCAAATTTTGGAATTTTAGGACAAACGGTTGAGAAGTTGTTTATTGATATTAAGCCACGCCCCTAAGAAGTTTATTGGTCCATATCTTGTCAATGAAAAGAGATATCAAAAAGCTTCTGATAACTTTTAATTTCAAGTTAATCGGACATACTGGCCGAGGGGCGTCGCCGGTCAGAATTGTAGGGGGAGCTAGAGAGCCATTTCTTAACACAGAAAGACGCATTCTTTTTCAGATGGCTATATTCACCAGGCCTGACAAGTCGCCAAAATTTGGTGAGTTTTCATGCATGGCAAGTCCTCCAACCATGCGTACGTTTACCCCCAACGGGTACAATATCAATAGGGCCTTCGCGGCCCGACGTTGTCGGTTGCTCGGGCCCTAATACAGGCCGACCCGGACCAGAATCTGGCTTCTTGCTGTGACAATATTAGTTTGTGAAGTAGGAATAAACATGTTGGTGAGTGGATCAAAGTCCATCAGGGTCTCTCAGCTAAAGCACGCAATGCACTCTACCACTCACTTCCTGACACAATTGGGCCACTCAAGCCTTTGTGTGTGTGTACTTGGCAACACACTGCTTATTCTGTAAACACAACAGCTGCTGAGGTCTAATCTTTCTAGCATCTAGAAAGACATACAACACACACAGCGGAAGGTGTGTGCATCTGTGCCAGTGAGGGTGTTGGATCATTAATATTAGAGGACTGTGTTATCAGTGTGGACTGCAGCCCACATTACTGCCTCTGCTCTGGGACAGCTGACCGAAGCACAAATTGGTCATATAGTGGCGCGGATGCTCGATATATACACCCGCACCAAATCTGAGAAAAGCCCATCCACGATGCCGGCGGCATGATGACATAGCGCTATAGAAACAACTGACGGGGGGGGGGGGGGGCCTTGTGGGGAAACGATGATGCTTCAATGCTGAGAGGCCACTCCATCGTTAAAGAAAGAGATTGGCAGTTTGTGAATATGTCTATTGGCTTTTCTTGTTGAGAGCTGAATGAGTACATTGATACCACTCTCATAGCTGCGCATTAATTAGGGAGCCAGAGCAGAGAGCTAGCTATCTTAGCTCAGCATAAAGACAGGAGGCAGGAGGAAACGGCTAGCCTGGCTGTGGTAGTAGCTACTGAAGCAGACCTTTTGGTTTTGGCATGAATATGTTCATTGGAGGTGCTTGTAGGTATATTTCAGAACTTAGGACAGAGCCAGGCTAGCTGTGCCGTCCTGTTTGCTGACTTTAGGCTAAGCTAAGTCAAGCCAAGCCAAGCGACACCGAGCTCTAGGTCTCTTGGTAACTATTGGTGGAAAAGTAAACTGCATTTAAAGAGTACATTTTGACATACTTGCACTTTACATTCTATGCTACATTATGGTGTCTACTCCACTACATTTCATATTTCATGTATGTATATTTCACTGCATATTTTAAGCTCTAAACAATTTTATGTCTTAAGATTCTCTTTTTTTTGCTTGCGTGATGTTCTTTTTATACATAATTAATGAGCATTGGTGGAGGGAGCCTGAGATGATTTTCATCGCCCACCACTGCTTCTCTGCAATTGTTGTGCACATGACAATAAAGAAGCTTCTTATAGTCAATGCAAAGAACGTGCAACTTGATCCCGTTTATTCCTCTGGATCAGGGGTGCCCACACTTTTTCGGCTTGCGAGCTACTTTTAAAATGACCAAGTCAAAATGATCTACCTACATTAAAAATGCTGAATATCTATTTATATATATACATATACATATATTCTGTATATTTTTGGTCGGTCCCTTACTCTGATGACTTGCACTGAATGGGATTGGCCAGAGTTGCATAGTCCTGACAGTAGCTGCTGGTATCCGCCTCAAGCAGACTTCAAATGATCATCAGTCATGGTGGAACGGTGTATGGACTTAATGTTCTTCATGTATGAAAAGGCTGACTCACATAAATGAGTAGAGCCGAATAATGCAGTCAAAAAGGGATCACATTTCCTCATGTTTGGGTACTTTTCCTCTGTGAGAAAACTGTCCATGAGCCCTGGACTTCAGCTGCAGTGTCAAAATCTCATCCTCCACTCCAGACGAGTTCAGGTGAAACAATGTTGCAATTTTTGATGCGAGTGAATCAACCTCAATATCTTCCCGAAATGTGCAGCACATAAGTGTAGCAACTGGCTCGAGTAAAGCAAAGTCTGGAAAGCGTTTGTCAAACCCTGACAGACACTTGTCAATCTGCTCTGTGTAGCGCGCACTGTCAAGTTACGCACACGCCTTCCGTTGCGTCTCCAGTTCTGACGCAAGGTTTTGGACGTTTCCCAAATCATGGCGCTGCAGATGTAGCTTCTTTAGTGGAAATAAATTGGAAGGCTGACTAATTAGCTCGCCGGAGTTTTGCAGTAGCTCGCGCGGTTGACCGCGCATACGTGGTGACCCGTGTGTTCGAAAATCAAGTGGCAAATGCCATGAGGACGTCTAACTTTTTTTGAATGGCATGCGATCTACTCGCACTACCTCCGCGATCGACCGGTCGATCGCGATCGACGTATTGGGCACCCCTGCTCTGGATGTATTTGACAGCTATGGTTACTAGTTACATTACACAGTTAAAGATACTTTTTTCTGCCAAACTGGTACTTTTGATATTTTGCTTTTAATACCTTCTGTACATTTACTTCAGTAGGATTTTAAATGTGTATCTATGATTTGTCATATTGGAACTTTTATTAAAAGGATTTCAGAACTTCTTTCATCACTGTAGTTATTGCACAGACGGGTTTTGATCTTCTCAACCAACTCTTAAGATTATGTGTATATTCAAAAATGTCAAACTGTTCCTTTAAAGACAACACAAAACGGTATTTTGAGCATCTTACGTCTATAATTTCACCCAAAGAACGTCAACACAGACTAATGCATTTGGCAGCCCCATTGGAGCACCGTAGGACACCAATAACAGCTTTGAGCAGTGGCTTTTGTTATTAAATGTGTAACCTGGCAAGTTCAAGGAATAAATGAATGAACCCGGTGAGTTTCTAAAGTGTTTTAAACAAATAAAATATAGATAAAGTATCTTTGTACGACTATTAACTGTTTATTGATAGGACATTGCTGGCTATTTTACAAAGCACTGAAAGTGGATAAAACTATTTTGCTAAAAATACTTTATGATCTGAGGTTTCTTTATGATATCATAAAAATATACGACCCCTCTTAAAAATACTAAAAGTAGAATGGAGCCTTAACTTTAAGTAAACACTTGCTTAAAGTAATACTATCAAAACCACACTAAGAAGTCCAAAACTACTAAAATAAAAACACAACTGATGTCAAATCAAAAACTATAATATCTATAAAACGCAAAAAACACACACTAAACATAAGCAGTTACCATAGCGAAGAGTTTTGCATTGTCAATACAAGCAGGGTCTGTTGTTGATTCACTTCATCATAGCAACACATGATGTTACTGACAAATGGTTACCAGTGACTGGTGGAAGTGAACCAGCGAAACAGAGAGAGGTCGGCTCATGTCTGGCTGACCCCAGGACAGGAAAAGGCCGTTTCCTCCCTTCCTACTGGGATCAGTGGCCACGCTGCTCAGTAATGCACACTGTGTCCTCTTGGCTGCAGGTGATGAGTCTTTGTGTCCCAAGAAACTCAAAGAGAAGAATGTGTTTTTATGAGGGGAGCAAAGGCGCTCGGCTGATGTACTGACAAGATGACCATTAAGACGGAAGAATTGAGACGTTCCAGGGTCATCTGATAATTGAATCAGTTTGGGCTGTTTTCTTTTACAAACAAGAATGATGGTCTGGAGAAATGGGTATTGTGTGGCGATTGCTTCGCCCTGTTTGAATCAGTAGGAAACAGCTAAACGCTGCGGGGAGAATGTAGCGTGAGTTTGTGCGTGTTTAGTTTCCGGGGTCAGACGCTGACCCGCAAACTAAACAGACAGACAGACAGGTGTCCACCGAAAACGTTATATTTACCACAATTTAAGCTTCTGCATTTTCCAAATGCACCAGTATTATTGTTCGGTTTGTAAGCCTCGTACCGAACGGTTTAAAACGAATACGTGATGTTACACCTAGAAACAAATAACCGTAGCTGTGGCGCCATCATGAGGTTATTAGGTGGTAAGACAGCAGTGAAGGCCCAGGTATAAAATGCACGGCCCGCCACTGCAATAGTTGGCGAAAAGGAACTGAGGAACTGATTCAGTTAAAAAGTAGCCGCTTAGAACCACAAATCTAAGAAAATAAGAGCGATCAATCTAAGTCATTCCACTCTCTGTCCATTAGAATGACCAAGCAGTTGTGTTACAATCCCTCTGGGTTCACGGACCTCACATCGTGAAGGTTTGGTGGAAGGGGAACAGCCGCTAATTAGCCTTCACTTCCAAGTGTGGAGCAAAAAACACATGAAGTAGCCGTCCTCATTACCGACAGGTTATTTATTTTGGCAGATTAGAAAGCACAGGACAACTTGCCCAATAAGAAGGAAAGGAAAAAAAACACTGCACAGTTCCCTGTGTTTGGGTGTGTGATACAATGTGACAAAATGTTTATTTACTCAACTTCAGCTGTAAACGTGAGATGCGTTTGTCACACACACTGCAGCAAATAATGGCAGTGTGCAGTTTGCGTGATAGATAAAGACAGACACTTTCATAACATATCCGTACCTTGTGGCTGGGTGTTTGCATTCACCACGCCAAACACCGTTTGAAAAACTACATGTTTGAGTTGATTTGCTCACCAAGGGTACGTTACTTTACCAACAGGAAATGTAAGACTTTTAATGAGCTGCCAACATGCTAAGGTACAAAATAATTCTCCATGTGAAACTTTCCTTTGAATATTGTCAATTTTAGCATTTAGTTATAGCTGCTGGTGGGAGGCCATTCCTGAGTTTTCTATTAGACAAACCCCTGAGGATAACTTGCGTGACACTTGTAAAAATCTAAATGTCACTTTAATAAACTCTGCATGGTGTGATATACATGCCGAAATGAAGACAATATCGTCGTGAAATATGCAAGGCCGTAAGTCATAATTATGTTGCCATGTATCTTCATCGACGTGCTTGGTAACTTTAAAAGAGCAAAATTTTCAACGCAGTTTGGCTCTTGCTTCTCTCCTGAACTAGGTGCGCACGTAGCGACGCAGCCAAATGTCGTCTCGTCTCCGCTGCAGTCTTGGGTGTCATGCATAGCGTAACATATATATCGGGCGCCGTGACCCACGTTTAGACTTCAGAAATAAAATAAAATAACCTCGGGTCTCGAGTTTTCCCAAGTTGTCAAACGTTACGCGCAGACGCATTACTCCACCCTTTACTTTTCTAATTAAGGTGATGTACGGCAGCGTGCACGGTGTCGTCTCCACCTGTCGGGAGGATGGGCTCACTCGGATGGACACTTTCTTACTATTTAAGAAAAAATCCCATACCAGAAAATACGTCCGTAAAAGCACCACCCGATCACCGCAAAGAGGTGATGCCGTTGGTAGCAACACGTTGCAGGACTTCAAACTTTTCTTCTCTTTTTCTGCCGCTGTGCGAAAACCCACTGAGTTCCCAACATGTTAACGTGCTTACTCGCGTTAGAAAACAACATGGAACTTAATTTACATGCACAAACATTCCGGCTCATGAACTTACCAACGCTGTCCCGCAGGAAACAACTTTCTTTCACCACCCCAAACACGAACGCTCTTGTATTATCCCGTGGTCGCACGCACAGCCGACTGTCATTCACACATGGACGTGTACACGGAGCAGCTCCGCCTGCTGTAAAACGTCTTCTTCTGTCAAGTCAACTACTGTAGACTAAAACAACGAGTTACCGACTGGAAATTTCAAAATAATGGCCGAATTGAATTAGAACGTAGGAAAGGGTGTAGGGCAGGCTGAAGACAAGCTGCACATTATCTTAACTTATGTTGCAGCTTTAAACAAACAAAAAAAGACAAAACATTGAAAGTACCATGATGCAAATAATTGCAGGCAGTGTGTGAGTGTTAATCTTATACAGTTTCATACTCTGTACGCAATGTTGCATATTTTCAGAAGCTACTCATTTATGGCTTTTATTTTGAAGGCAAATCCCAATAACATTGATCTCAATCTTCTGTCTTTCCTCTTGAAGGAACTGAATCCTTTCTGTTGTTTTTCACCTGTGGTCAATCGAACCTGAGCCAGCAGCATGTCTCTGCTATACCTTTACTGTCTTCTTTATAATAAATCAACCATGCGTACTGCACGTCCCCTTTCTCTGCTGCACGTGTATATTTGAAAAGTCCTTTTCTCCTTATTTGTCGATTACATATTCTCTGGTCATCTCTTTTTGTTTTTTCTGCTGTGACTTATGGGGTCAGCCTCAATGCAATGGACAATCAATTCTCAGTCCACTCTAATGGCAGAGTTAACAGTCCTTCCACATATCCTGTCCATTAAAAACAAGCCTGGATAAACATTCGATGAGACCACAGTTAGAGCTTGCTCCTATCTCTGCGACTCCAGCACTTAACAGGCTTGTAAAATGCAAAATGCTGGAGGTAGATAGATCGCTCTCTGCTGCTATCCACCCCATTTGAAAAGAGAGGATTCATTATTTGAAGGTTAGGGGCCACAGTCTTCTATCAGACATGAGTCACTGAGGTGGAGAGGTGACCATGTGACTTTGTTTGACTGACTTGTCGCCTCCGCTCTTTGTTCACTTCTCCTCCTTTCAACAGTCTTCGCACTTCAGAGGCGTGTTGCCAAGGGAAACAGGCCAACGGCAAACAAATGATCCCCAGCCGCAGTCAGAATAGTTGATGAGCCTGCAGTGAACATGAAACTCACCATCAGCCATATGGAAAACACAAAGGAGGAGTTAATTGGCTGGACCTGTGGGTTGATACCAAAGGCCCACACATTTCGGTCCGTCCCTTCGTCGATGTGATGATATTTAGTTATGCGGCATTGTGTTTGCAAATGTATGCCCTATATCTCGATCATGAGTTAACCATGAAAGATAAAGGCCTCTTTGTTTACAAGAGCGGAGTCTCATACAATGCTCTTGTTGCTGCTGAGCTGCTACCAAATACCTTTGACGATGATGCAAAGGAGGACTGTTGCGGTGTTGGGTAGTGCATTCCATGAATGCCAGTAACTACGATATGAAAGTTGTAAATCAGATACACAGAAGGCAGACAGGCGGACCACAGTCTGTCCAGTGACCTTCTGTTACAGATGATTTCTCGCTCTGAACAGTTCAACCAGTGAACACTGATTTGCATTTATCAGAGAAGACTGGAACATTAGACATTGGACATTGTCATAAAAAAAAAAGATTTGCTTCCCAATGGAGTGGTCTCGTGTGACGTCACAGTTTAGCTGTCGGCCATGTTGGAGTACACACAAAGCCACTGGCATGCACGGCTGAGTCGCATAACCTATCGGTGGTGAACTTTTGTGCTGTCTTTGGTTGTGGCAGCAGAGCTGTTAGAGACAAGAAATCATTCTTTCGTTTGCCAGCGGTCATTACACATCAAGGAAATGACACGAAGGAACTATTCAAGCGACGTCGCGAGAAATGGCTGTCACGCATCTCGAGATATAAAGGAATGGAATTTGGCGTACACTAGAGTATGTGCGGATCACTTTATAAGTGGTCAGTGATTTTATTTGCAAATTCGTTTGTGAACAGTATTTAATAAAGGAAATATAAATTAAACTTGGACATGAGAAGGTTACCGAAGCTTCATCGGCCCGTGACAGCAGTCGGTGCCAGAGACGTGTCGAGCGTGTACAACAGGCGAAACACAGAGATGCAGCCTCAGCATTGCTTGATATCAGTTTAACGTCGGATCATATATATATATATATATATATATATATATATGTATATATATATATATATATATATGTGTGGGGGGGGGATGAAGTTAGGAGTTAGTTGAAAGTGAATTCCTACACACACACACAATGACATGCACGTACAATGTAAACAAACACACGTGTCTGTTTGCGCTGAGTAAACAATTGAATATTGCTAAATATCTGACCAGATCTGTATATATTTACTCTTCCAATGACGAGATGAGAATTCTCGACGACCGTTGCTTTGACGTCTCGGACCCATCCACTGACAAACTGATTATAAGCGTCGAGCCCTTTGTAGCACTCCAGCTCGTCTTTTGTGTAAGGACTCGGGGTGTTCACGAGATACGTGTAGATGTTGGCGTAGTTTACCGATGGAAGATAAGTAGGATCGGCACTGAAACGATCTGCACTCATCGTATAGGGATCCAAGTTACCAATAACCTTCAATTTGGCCAGGTAGCGAACCTTTGATGCACTATCCAGTGATTCAAAGTATTGTATTTTCGCCGCACTTCCTTGTTTACGCGCCGCCATGTAGGATCTGTATGTACTCCAACATGGCCGACCGACCTCGTAACTAAGGAGATCGTGACGTCGGTGAGACCACTCCATAAGAAAAAAAATCTGTAGGATGTTTTTTTACATTGGTACCTGTTTAAATCTATTGAAAACTGATCCCCACCAAGGTGAGGTGTGATTTGATCAGATAAGATGTGCTGCTGGCTGTAGACAAGATGTTGATTCTTAAACATACGAAAATGAAGATGAAAGGTTTGCGAGTGCTTAAAGCAAACCTGAAAACAGGAGAAATGGTCCACCAATGATAGCTGGCTAACAGTAGCCAGCGACTCACAGTTTAGATTATACTGACTGTTCTGAATAAGTTAACTGTTGAAATGTGTTTACATTGTTTCATGCATAAATGGGTGTGGCGCTTTTATTTTGACACCCAATGAAGCAGGAAGTGAGAAGCAGGAAGTAGGAAGTAGAGAGCTGTAAACTGCAGGGAGCATGGTCGCAGCTGTGTGGTGTCCCATGTTTAATCCACAGTAATCCTTCATCTGAATTCCTCTGAAAGCAATGGCTGTAAGTGTTTTATGTTCTTCATGTGTTGACTGAGTAAGAATGGTGACTTTTGTTAAGTAAATGTGAACATAAGACTGTTTATATTTATCAGTTATTCATATTGCATTCAATTAAGATGTTTTGTATTTTCTTTTCTAGTTTCATTCTGATTCAACGGTGTCAACCTGATTTAAGATGTACGAAATCAATAAAGGAGCAAGCACGCTCGCATACCTGGCTCTTGAAAAGGAGTTTGGCTGGCTGTTTATCTATGTTAACACTTATGCCGTGTTCACACCGGTCGCGTTGATTTTTTGACGCGCGTCGAGATTACATACAAAGTCTATGCACAGACGCGATGAGACTGGCGCGCCGCGATTTTGCGATGGCGCGGCGCGTTGGACGCGTTATTGCAGTGCGGTGGACGCGTTGGACGCCGCAAAATCGCCAACGCGCGAGTTGAAATTTTTCAACTTCAGCGACATAATCGCGTGACGCTGTGGCGCGATAGCCTATCAGCGTTGAGTTGCTGCCCCCGTCATCAGTGCCGTAGCTCCTGCCGGTGCTGAATCGCAAACAACAATGGAGGACAAATTAATAGTGGCGGTTTGTGGCTTCCCCGAGCTCTACGATACGTCGTCGTAGCTCTACCGCGACCGAACTAAAAAGGATATGGCATGGAGGAAAGTAGGTGAGGACGTCGGACAACCTGGTAAGTTATTATTATGTCTTTGTTACTTGATTCTAGCTATCGGTTGTAATTTACTAACTAGCTATATGAACCATGTTAGCATGAAAGCTAGCCCAACCACCGGCTTTCACACTAAATACGTGCGTTCCTTGTCAGATGAGATTTGCCGACGGAAGTGGAAGACTCTCAGGGACACCTATTTGAGAAAGAGGAGAGAGGAGACAGAGAGAAAGAGTGGCTCAGGAGCAGGGCCATCAAAGAAGTGGAAGTACTCTGCGGTTATGTCTTTCCTCAACCCCTTCGTGACTCCCAGGGAGAGTAGCGGTAACATGGGGAGGGGGGAGGGAGACAGTACCGCAGAGTACTTCACAGATGCAGGACCAGACCAGGACGACATGTCAGAGGCAGCAACAGGGCCATCTGAGATTGACAGGAGAGGTTTGTTGAAGTGAAGATACAAAAGCACAGCATAGTTAAGTCATACAGAAAATATTACTACAGCTGAAGTAGTAACGACAGGCCAAAGCAGTGCAAGAGGTTTGTTTTTTTCATTTGGCAAAGCCTGGTTCTGTATAGTCTCCATACTTATTAAAAAAAATGTTTCATGAGCAAAAATAAGTTATAATAAAGGAGCTTTGAACCCTGGGCTCCGGATCTTAAACCACTATACTGTCATAGCTTTGAAGGCAAATTACTATTTAATTAAAGCAGCACTTTTGAGTCATAAAATTGTTTTATTGTTCATGTTCAAAGATGAAACAGCTTGGTCATCAGAGGACGGTGAGGAAGAACCTCAAGGTGCTGCTGCTCCTCCTCCTCCTGCTGCTCCTCCCGCTCCTGCTCCACCCATGGGTATGTACATCACAAAAGTTGGATTGCATTTTTTTGTATGAATACAATTTATGCATTCATGGTATGTTTTTCACAATTACAAATATTTACTTTACAAGCTATTGTAGTGATGGGATGCAATAGTTTCACGAAATATGTTGTTTCCATGTCATACAGGAAAAAGAAGGGCCCCAAAAAGGCCAACAGGGATCGAGAAGCAGCAGGAGATAGAGAAGTGCCTTCTGCAGGCATTGGAGAGACACCCCTGCTCCACCAGCTCCACCAGCTCCACCACAATCTGAGGATGAACTCTTCATGAGGAGCCTGGTTCCTTCCCTGGAAAGATTGCCACGCCAGCAAAAGGAATATATAAAATTGCAATTTCACAAATTAATTTATGATGCCAGCACTGTGGTGCTGAATTTGGAACATTTGGATTAGACATCTGGGGGACAATCTTTCCAGGGAACGAACCAGGAATTAAAAAAAAACAATTAGTTTGTTTTTTGTATATGTTTTTCTATACATTTTCAATAAATAAATGCACTTAATTTCATGTTACTTTGTCCATGTTCTTTATTGTAGTTTTACAAGAAAACTTAAGGATACAACTATATATATATATATATATATATATATATATATGTGAAGGACACACTGCTACAACATATATTAAGTAACATTGCAGGAAGTTTGCTCAGTAGGTGGGTGGCTCTTAAAAGAGCCGTTTTGGATGTGCTTGGGCATTACACGGTGTCTTGCCATGGGAAGATCTGGAATTAGCAGGGGCTTTGAGGACAACATGCTTTCCATCCAGTGCTCCACAGCAGAGAGGAAAATTCCACCGCTCCTCAAACTGCACAGCAATTGATCTCCACTCCTCTGTGGTGGGCACAGCCATGAACTCCTCCACAAGGCAGTCCCAAATAGCTGTGGCAACATCTGGGACAATACCGGATACAGTGGAGACCCCGACACGGAAGCTGTTTGCGATGGTCCTAAAGGAGTCACCAGTAGCAAGATATCTGCAGCACAGAAGAACATTCAATTTAACAGTTATTGAACATACTGTAGCTGCTAATAGAAGTCGTTTTTTATTGATATGACTGCACAGCTGCTGTCATGAATAATAAACATCTTAAATGCTGATGATTTTCGTAAGATTACGTTATTTTGAGTATTGTCTGACTTCGGATCCATCATGGATCCAAACTCCATTCAGAAAAACTATGTTAAAGTGGCTTCCTTGCCCTGTTGTGGACCGACAAAGCCTGAACTTATTTCATTCTTTCATTAATTCATTTTATGGAACTGCCACTCACCGGAGACAGACGGACAGGCGCTCCGCAGCTGAGATGGAACGCCTGTAGTAGGTGTCCAGTCAACAAATCCTGGGACCGACCCGAGCCAACAGGTTATCAAACTGGCTAATGGTTAGCCTCATGTAGCGCTGGAAGCGGCAGTCATCCAGACGTAGTTCCTGGAGAAGTCTGTGAAATTCACCGAGCTGTGTGCGCCTACGGATGCTGTTATGGACCCAGAGATGACGGCGTTTGGCATTCCGACGTTTGAGGGACTTCCACAACACGTACAGAGCAGAAATTGTCCTTATTCCTTTCACGGTTGACGGCGGAAAAAAATGGCGGCCAGATGGAGGCTTCCAGGACGATAAACCACGCCCCCTCTCCGGCGCTACGAGATTTTGCGGCGTCTGGTGTGAACACGACCGGCGGCGCGTTGGACGCGATTGTGCAGTGTGTTGGACGCTTTTTTGCAGTGCGTCAAAAAATCAACGCGACCGGTGTGAACGCAGCATTAGGAAGTAAAACACAGAGTGAACAGTACACTGACCTTAAAGGAACATTGTGTAGCATTTATGGGGATCTATTGGCAAAAATGGAATGTCCTATTAAAAAGGCTTTTTCTTTCGTTTATAATCACCTGAACACAAGAATAGTTTTTTTTTGTTGCTTTAGAATGAGCTGTTTATATCAACAAGGAGGCCGCCACGTTTCACTGCCATGTTTCTACAGTAGCCCAGAACGGACAAAGCAAACACTGGCTCCACATAGCCATTCGCCATTTGCGTTTTCATGTTTTCGGCCCAGTAGTTCTCCAATACACTTGGCACACAGGACAAATTTTTGTTGGTAGCAATCTGCAAGCTCACCGCTAGATGCTGCCAAATACTACACACAAACACACAAACAAAAAGCAATTTTTTAATTTTATTATTTATTATGTTATAAGGCTGGTCAGCTATGTTGACGTTCGCTAGATGCGAGCGATGACGGTGAACCTACACAAAATGATTTGGGCCATAAAACCGAAGCAATGAGATGAAAGATGATAAAACACTCTGCAGCGCTGAGTGGAATGCAAGTGTGTTAAACTTTATGTTTTTGTGATGTATGTTTTGCGCATTGATAGTTGCGAGTGACCCAAGGCCTAAGAGATTCCGTGCTGTTTCCGCCTGTCCGTGCACATGCAACATTTTCTAACTGCTCTGATGGCCAGAGAACATGGAGGACTTTCAGGAGCTTTTGAGAATGTTGGTTTGCATCGAGGAGAAACTCGCACAGAGTATAAAACATCCAGACGTTTTTAAAGGCTTTAAGCCTTGGTTATACTTTCCACAAGAACCATCGCACAGACATGAGCTGACTCGTGACGAGGAAACTTTTGCGTCCAGCATAAATCAAGCCTTCCACATTACATGTCGTCATTTTAACCGTTGTTGGTATGCAAATGTTGATTATAGACAGATAGATAGATAGATAGATAGATAGACAGATAGATAGATAGATAGATAGATAGATAGATAGATAGACTTTATTTCAGACTCAGGGTCCATAGAGACAACTACATAAAAAGACAGACACAAACAATAAAAGTACATAGGCCTAGCAATGCCTTACAGAGAGACAGCTGTACCAATGTCGCCACAGCTCGGACTGGTAGCGTGTGGTGCTAAACCTTATGTTGGTTAAAACAACTATGATCTCATTTTTAGAGTCATTAAGTCTACAAATGAATTTATACATACGATTTCTTAAAACAGTTTGGAAAGTATTGACACAAACATTTCACTAGCACTGCTCCATCTCGGCCTCATTACGTCTTTTTCTTTTAAATGTTTTAATTTGTTTTGCTTTTCTTTTTTCCTTTCACATCAATTTTACATGTTATATAATAATAATAAAAATACATTTTATTTATATAGCGCTTTTCATAGTACTCAAAGACACTTTACATTAACATCATTATATAAAAGCAATACACTAAAAACATAAAATACACAATACTGGTCACACGTTAAAAGCAGGTGAGTTTTGATTTGTGATTTGAATGTGGAAAGGTCAGTGCAGTCTCGGATGTGTTTGGGGAGAGAGTTCCAGAGGGAGGGTGCAGCTATGGAGAAGGCTCTGTCGCCCCATGTCCGGTGCTTGGTCCTGAGTGGAAGAGACAGGAGGTTTGCATCAGAGGAGCCGGCGGGATGGAGTGTGGTGGTGAAACAGGTCGGTGAGGTAGGAGGGGGCCTGATTGTGGAGAGCTTTGTGAGTGAGGAGAAGGATTTTGTATTCGATCCGTTGGATCTGGGTGAGCAGGCGAGCAGCAGAGTTCTGGATGTACTGGAGTTTATTTAGGATTTTGGATGATGTGCCGTGAAGAATGCTATTGCAGTAGTCAATTCTTGAGGTGATTAAGGCATGGATCAGAGTTTCAGCAGCAGATGAGGAGAGTGATGGGTGGAGACGGGCCATGTTTTTTTAAGTGGAAAAAGGCAGTTCTGGTGATTTGGTTGACGTGGTGTTCAAAGGAGAGGTTGCTGTTGTTGGGATCTGACTGTATGGCTTCGACATGTGCTGTGGAACAAAGAGAGAGTCAGGTCTTCCCTTTTGCAAGCAAAGGTTTCATCCTAATTGTAGTTTGATGAGCACCAAACCCACTCCTCTGAAGAAATTCACATTAGGGTGTGAGTTTCCTCCCCCCAAGAACTATGTGTTCCTAAAGTTACCTGAAAGCAGTGCTGCAATCTAATTGGCCGAGGGCCAAGACACCCCAGGATCCCTGTGGTTCAGCCACCTTTCTACAAAACAACCAGCAACCCCCACCTCAACGCTTTTTCCCTTCGACCTCCGTCGAGCTAGGGAGCACACCAACGTTGTTTCCCCTTTTTAACCAAAACCTAGGTTTAACAGTTTATATTCGCTGGCCGAATTCACCAAACTGTCTATTTTATCTTCATTCGTATCCACGAAGCGAACCCTTTTATTCCTGCAGAAGTGAAGAAGCAAGACTTCTTCAGAAAGAGAGAGAGAGAACTTCGACTCTCCACTCTCCACCAAGCGCCTTGCTTGCTCCGGTCATAAGGACGTGAACGTTTCTTATCCAGACAAAGCGATTCTCTCACACCGAGAGAACACCTCCCGCGGCCCGCAGCCGCGCTGCCCGAGCCCTCGGAAGCTCAGGAGAACCCCTCAGAAGAACCCCTCAGGAGAACCCCTCAGGAGAACCCCTCAGAAGAACCCCTCAGAAGAACCCCCCCCCCCCAATCACCACGATTGCATCATACCGTAAGGCAAAATTGATTCTGGGCAGAGTTAGAGAGAGTTTAATTTGTGTTTCTTTTATCTTGTTTGTGTGCTTAAAGTACTGTTCATTTTTATAACGTGGTGTATGCTTTATGATCACCGACACTGGCGATCCCTGAAATTGCGAGTGTTGTGTAGAAGTAGCATGTATTCCATGCTACTGTGATCCGTGTCGAGACAGCCGCAGTGAGGTCGGGGACTGTGTCACAGGTCAGAGGTCGGAACCGCGTCTGTGACAGAGAGCCCAGTTCTTGCTCCTCTGGCTGGGAGAATAGTTTACCGAACTCCAGCGCGACACGGAGGATCTTAATCTTTTGTTTATTTCATTTTGTTTTGTTCCTTTCCCTTCTCTTTTACTAATCCACACACACACACACACACACACACACACATAGCTTTGAGCTAATGTAGCTACGTGCTAAACGGCTACCGGCACGTACAGACGCCGGGTCTCCTGTTGGCTATCCGCCATTTTGAGCCTTGCGCATGAGAGACGTCACCACGTCCCAACTACGTCATACGTCGCTGAGCTCTTCCTTCGCTCCTCCCCCTACGTACACACATGCACACACACACACACTACACGTACACACACACTCCCCCCCCCTCTTCCCCTCTTTTCCATAGTCTGTTGATTTTAGACAGCGTGCTCATGAATGTATAGTTGTTGTTAGTTTAGATATTAGTTGACTAGATCATTAGTATTAGAACTTATTAATCTCTGATATTTTAAAGAGCAGCTGTCTGTGATTACTTTGTGCATGTATTGTGATAATAGCTGATATGTGGTCTGTGCGCGAACTTAAACCTTCACTTTCACTCTGAATGTGTAATAGTACTCAGACTACTGACATTGTGAGTGAACACTAATTATGAGACTTAGTTTTATCGTTTGGTTATTGGTCCCTGTTCGCAGGGTGGTGCCCCGTTATTATTAAAAATCATGAATAATTGTTACTGACAATACTGTTGATGTCAAGAATTTAGTTTCTTAGATGCTGATAACCCAAACACGCTCCTTTACGTTCCCAACACTGTCCAACATGACTCCGAGGTTGCGGATGTGTGGGGAGGGAGACAGAGTGGAGTCGTCGATGGTGAGGCAGAAGTTGTGACTGTATATATATATATATATATATATATATGTTGTAAAGCCTCCCTACCAGGTCAGCTGTTGGTCAGATATCCCATAATGCTTTCTTGGAGCAACATGAAGGCCAGCATTTCTAGTTTCACTTCCTTGACTCTGGGAACGCGTATCATGAGATCCATGTTGTTGACTGCAGCCCCTTCAGTCTGACTGAAATACAGTCTGTCATGCTCTCTAAACAGTTTGATGGCAATTCCATTTGGCACTCGACGCACAAGAAACACATATGGCTCCATAGCAGGCCTTTGAGGTTGTGACGTTGTGGCACACATTGGTTTGGGATGCACTGAACAACACGGGCGACCACGAGGTTCTCATAACATCACATAAAACCAAGACAGGCTGAGTGAGAGCCATCTGAAATCGATCATCACATCATCAATGAAGCGCACAGTTGTGTCAAAGAAGAAGAATTAATAGTCAGTCTGAGATGGTAACGCGTCCATCAAAGATCTCCACTTGAGTGTAAATATTCAAAGATAAAGAAAATGTAAAGGCTTTCTTGTGGCCCCTAAATGGTGCCATTTTATTACTTCCTACAATGGGATGTGGGGTTATGAACGGATGCAATGAACAGTGATTTTTTTTTCTATTCTTAGAGCCTTACTGGAAGGGGGGCTAAAAATATCACGTTTTTCCTGAGGGTGTCTCCAGAGGAAATACCAGTGGGTCATAAAAGTCAAAGGTTTCATGGCAATCTACCAATGTAGTTATGTGATTATACCGTCTGTCATTTTGGCCTGAAGGTAGTACAAGAGGAGAGCACATGGCGTGTCCAAATTAGGTTAAATTTCCATATACCCATAATATTTTGACATTTATGGTGTCCAAGTGAAAATTGTGGAGTTAAGGTAAGAAGGTAAAACCAAGACAATGAATCTACAGCCATGCTAGCAGCTCCGTTAGGCTGTACTTAGGAACAGCTTTGAGCTAAATGCTAAGTTCAGTGTGCTAACATATTTACAATAGACTGTGTTTAAGAGGTGGACATAATCAGCGAGAGATCACCTGTTGGTTTGTGGACGACTGTTTTGAAGCCTTGAGTGCTGAATGTTGGTCGTCCCCTTCTCCGTTTTTAGCCATCGTCATCTTACCTTTTTGCAACCAGAAGTTACACAAGAGGACGGGGTGCTAAGTACAACTGAATAAGACATTTTTAGGTGACCAAAAATGAATACACTTTGAAAGGGTCAAAGTTCAAAGCGACCGGTCAATCATAAGGTAGCCATGCCCTAAAGCATACCCTGCTTTATGGTCTATTTTACTTTAAATGGATCGTAATTTCCTGAATAAACATCATGCTGTATTGAAGAATACTTGAAACTAGAGATTGAGACCATAAACTCATGTTTACAATGTTTACTGAGGGAATAAATCAAGAGAGAAGTTGAGTCACTTTCAATAGAGGGCGCTAGGGTGCCGCCCCACCTTGAGCCACAACAAATAAAATAAAATAAATAATAATAATAATAAACCATACAAATTGTCATTATTTGATTTTTTGAAACATGGAATCACCAGTAATATGTGTAAAATATGATATCTGCGGTAAATAGATGCTTTTCCTGCACGTCCTCTCCGCGTGTGCAAGTCTCAGCAGCTCTGGGGCGCTGGCGAAACTGCCCAAAAGAGGCGGGTCTATGAAGCAGTTTAGCCACTTGCTGATTAAAGACATAAATGTATGACATACAATTTAGCCAATCAGCGTCCTCAAATAGATTCAGCTCACAAGCTGCGCGTTCTCGTCAGGAGAAGTCTCTACAGGCGAGCGCCAGCTCGATCACTGCTCCTCCAAGACCCGTTTGAGAGGAGAACTTTGGCGGAGATTCTGCAGCCAAAGAGCTGATATCAGATCAGCCTGCCCTCACAATCAGACAGCAGACTAGCGGGAAAGGGAAGCAGTACATGAAGCTTCTGTACTAGCTGTACACCAGACAGGTTTGGCTAGCTGGATGACGTCATGCTAACAACTTAAAACAACGGGGACAGATCCATCACGGACAGTTAGGGAGTGAGGGACATGAAGCACTGCTGAGAAATGATATATGGTTATAAATAAATAAATATATATGTGTGTGTGTGTGTGTGTGTTTTATATTATAGTGAATATTATTATATGATATATATATATATTATTATATTATTATATGATATATATATTATATTATACTGAATTCCCTGTGAGGGTGACAACAATAAGATGTCCTGACGTGTTTATCAAAGTGTTATTTACTGCTTTTTTTCATGTTGGAATGAAGGTTAAATATTTAACTGCAAAGTAGTAATGCTTGTTTGATACCTTCATTTGTTTTGCATTAAATCATTCTAGGATGTTTGCTGAAATTGATTGGATGTGGCACACCCCTACCGAGAAAACATTCCACCAGCCGCCACTGGCTGGTGTAATGTTTACCATGTTCATCATCTTTTTTTGTCTTGTTAACATGCACATTAGCCACTAACTACATAATGTAAGCTGATAGGAATATCGTTAGTTTTATTCTAGTTTCGTTATCCCATTTTTGGTCACAAACCAAAGTACAGGACAAATTCTGACCTGATGATAGCGCTAGAAGTCTGGGGTTCACCAAAGTCTGTAGGCTTTATCAGATGGGGACTATGAATATATGTACAAAATTCATCTAGTAGAAATATAAATACGTTTACTTTATTTCATAAGTGGAGACCGACCAACCAACTGACAGCCATTGCCATTCCTTGTGTTTTTCCACTCGTGAGGATGAAAAGGTCAAGGGGTCAAAAAACCAGGTTCATTCTTGTCATGGATCAAAGTGTTGGTCAAAAGGAACATTTGACCCACCAGGCAATGTTGGATAAAAGGTCACTAAAAACACTTGTTTCCATACTATATTTTCTTGAAATATCGACAGGAGCTATCAAGATATCTTGTTCTGGCCCCACGGCTAGCAGGGGACGTAGCTTATATTACAGTTTTGCTTGATAGTCCATCCATCAGGTCTAAGAACCGTGTCCCACCTAGAGACTTTGAATTTTTAAAACTCGAATGCGTTAATTGTATACATCTACTGAGTAATGTTGTCAATATTTTTCTGTTTTTCATTCAAGGAAAATTTATTTAATTTGATCAACAAAGTATGTGCTTTCCGATCTGTATAGCTAAAACAAGGTTAGCTCAAAGGTGCACCAACCATGTGACCAGACCTGACGATGTAATTGGACAATTCTGGAAAAACTCCAGATTACTGTCAATGCCAAAGTTTTTAAAACATTTTGCTTACTACAGTATCTGTTAATGGAAACTGTGGTATGGTTCAGGTTAATGGAATATTGTGGTTATGGGAAATAAACTATGGCTAAGATATAATTAAAGTAAGTTAACTAAAACACTGGATTTAGGTCGGGGAAAGATTGCCGTTACAGTTAATAAAAAGCTGATTGTCGACAAAAGTCAGACATGCTACTGTAGACCCGTTACGTTATGCCTTGCTACTTAAAGGGCACTGCATTGACTATGACCATTGACATTGGACGTAAATTGTGAGCTGTGGAATTGTCCAACAAGGATTTAATACTAAGCTGCACATACTGTAGATCTCCTTTTATCATGTTACCGACATTCCACACCCAGGTCACCTGATGACCCCTTAGCCAACACCCTTTGCTGAATGAAGATCAAGAGAGTTTTAGGCCAGTAGCCGGAGCTTCAGCTTAGATTATTTCAGTTACATAAACTATTACATAAGGTGCACTGAATGTTCTCCAAGAAACATGTCAACGTCCGAACTGTTTGGTGGCATTTAAAAAGTTCACAATGTGCTTTAGTTCCAAAGTTTAATTTTCCACCCAGTGACTTCAACATCTCTGGCTTTTAACATGCAGAATTTCGATCTGACTCATTTGACAAAAATGCTGGAAAGAAAAAGGAATAATGTCATAACTTTTACGCAACATTTGAAAGTAACCCTGTTATTCAAAAACTAATACCACGTGTTGCAGAGGTTACGTCAACCCTGTGTAAAGCCTCTTTTTTACAGAAGGTCTCTATTTCACATGCACGAATCAACACCATGATACGGGTAGTATGATCAAACAAAAGGTTATAACAAGCAAGTTGAACATTGCTGAAATGCAGATACTCCCCTTGAATCCTCCACTCACTGCTATTGTCTTGCATAATATTAAGTAATATTTCATTTCTTTCATGAACATTTTTGAGGATTCAGGCGTGGGTCTGTCTCATTGCTGCATGCCATTCTTGGCATGGGGTTGTCGTGTCTGTCGAGCGCATTACACTGTGCCGCTCCGCCCCTCGTCATGAGCCCAAGTAATGAGGTCAAACTAGCAGCGGACTCTGGCAGCTCTGCATACACTAACAAGCCCTCTTTTATCCCATTGTTCTTTATATCTCCGGACAGACCGGACCTTGTAACCTTGTTTGTTTCTGCGGAGCCTTTAATTGCATTTTGCATTATCGGTATTGATCGTGAGCATCGTTCTCTTTTGTTCCTGCTGATGAGAAAGATGCCGTGCGTGCCAGCAAGTGCCCATTCTGGCCCTGTGAGAGAAACAGAAGAACGCAATTCATCATCCACACGCCTAATGATGGACTCCATCGGCCTCAGAGCAGGAAATGACCTGCGAGAAAAAATCTGCCTGCTGAAAATTGCAGAGTTGTCAACAATGCCCCATTCAAGTGCGAGAGAATCCTCATCCACTGTAATCTATATCTTGTGTTTAAATTACAGTGGGTGCCCAGAATAGCTAAATGAGACGTTATACAAGGTAAATAAGGTACTCTAATGGGTATAATTTTGGATGTCAGAAAAGCTTTGATTGTACAGCAGCACATTTCTTGGATTTGAACTTTGTCCACCTCGCTGTGTCGAAGGCCAACTGAGGTTCTTTGTGTTTAGAAGAAGAAGGCTCCTTTTTCAGAGTTTAGTTTCCCACAGCAGTCTTATACCATTCACTCACCAGGGGCTCGTACACCCCCGATAGAGGCTGCTGGATGTGACCCTGAACAAACCCACTCAGCCAGGTGAACTTTGCCTCACTTTGATTCATACCATGTAAATGAGATCTTTAAAGTGAGACAGTTTATGTGTTTGAAACCAAAGAACATGTTGAAGGTGCCCTAATGTATATAATGTATGTAGAAATGAAGGCTTAAAGTGACAAGCACTATGCAGATAGTAGTTTTATTTTCCAAAGTTTTAAAACATTTGTCAATGACATTGAAGGAAGCAAATGCTTTACTTAAAGCTACGACAAGGAACTTTCATTCTGTTGTGATTTTGGCGGTCCCTGTGGCGGACTTCATATATATATATATATATGACTTCATACACATATATATATATATATGACTTCATACACATATATATAAATATATATATGACTTCATACACATATATATATATATATATATATATATATATGACTTCATACACATATATATATATATATATATATATATGTGTGTATGAAGTCATATATATATATATGACTTCATACACATATATATATATGACTTCATACACATATATATATATGACTTCATACACATATATATATATATATATATATATATATATATATATATATATATATATATATATATATATATATATGTCATATATATATATATGACTTCATACACATATATATATATATGACTTCATACACATATATATATATATATATGACTTCATACACATATATATATATATGACTTCATACAGATATATATATATATATATATATATGACTTCATACACATATATATATATATATGACTTCATACACATATATATATATATATATGACTTCATACACATGTATATATATATGACTTCATACACATATATATATATATATAACTTCATACACATATATATATATATATATATATGTGTATGAAGTCATATATATATATGTGTATGAAGTCATATATATATATATATGACTTCATACACATATATATATATATATATATATGACTTCATACACATATATATATATGACTTCATACACATATATATATATATATATATATGACTTCATACACATATATATATATATATATATATATATATATATATATGTGTATGAAGTCATATATATATATGTGTATGAAGTCATATATATATATATGACTTTGGCCAGCAGAGGCAGAGCATGGCAGATCTGGCCCGTGGTCTGGTCAACCTGGGAAAAGCCGGCACCCTGGCCCTCTCCAGCACCAGGTATGTTCTTCTCCAAGTACAGTTGTTTTCCCAATCGTGTATTAAGAATATGTCTACATGTATTTTTTACTTCCACAAATGAAGAACTGTATGACAAATGCCAACAAGAATGCATGGAGACCATCCTAATGAGCAGAAGATGGGGATGGATAGGACATGTGTTGAGAAAATATCCTGCTGATATTACAAGAACAGCCTTACATTGGACACCAGAAGGGAAAAGAAAAAGAGGCCGCACAAGAAACACATGGAGAAGAACTGTGGAGAAGGAGATGCAGAGCCTAAACCACTCATGGGGCACCATCCAGCGACTCGCCCAGGACAGACAGGAGTAGAAGACTTTTGTTGCTGCCCTACATGCCAAGAGGCATAAAGGGAAATGATGATGTCTGATATAGACACTTAACTATGAAAAACGGATAGAGAGTAAAATCACAGTGTAAACTCCCACACAGTGCCACATTAGTGAACAGCACGGCTCTCTTTCGTCTTGTAACTTCTGCATGTCCGTCAGTACGCTTTTCCCCTGTTGAGCTTTTAGCAGTATTCTGTGTTGCAGTTGCGGTCTGGTAAAACACAGAGGACAATATGATCTGTTTCTGTCACTCTCGTATCGTTTCCCTCCCCTGTGTGTTATTTCTTCTTTTCTGTGTTTTTTACTCACAGCCGGTGTCTGGTGCGAGGCATGTCTCTGATAGCTTGGTCCAGCAGCTTCAGAGCACTTTTCCAGTCGGTTTTATCAATGTGGATGTGGAGCAACAGACTGTATATGGCTGCTCTCAGGGTGAGGTCCTCTTCATCTGCTCACATGCATGGATACACAGGAATTCTGTTCAGATGATTGATCCGTGTTGTCATGTAAGAGTGTGTTCACAACGCCATTATCAACATAGATCTAAGAAACTGAGCTCTCCCAGATAGCCCATCCAAATGCAAATGTCACAGCTTAAAAAAAGCGTAATTGTTTATTGTGGAATGAATAACAACTTCTAGTTCCATCTATTATTTATAGAGTAGACTAGGTACACGGGCGGTCAATCAGATTCCTAGCAGGAAGCAGAACAAAACATGAAGCCATCTGAAAATGATCTGAGATTTCACAACTGAGCCCTGTCGGGGTTCTTCTACCACTCACCTGTTGCTTCATGCTTAGAACTCCCAAGAGGCAGTGCTGTCAAGGTGAGCGAGCCTTTCACTTTGCCCCGCTTCTGAAATAAAAAGGGAAAGGATTAACACTTAAGTCGCAACAGCAGCAGAGTTCTGCTGGTGGGGGTTTGGTCATACTTAAAGCTCACGGACGTCGAACATAAATTGCTATCTGACCTTGCCCTGTATATCATGCCCCCTTACCTGTGAATCCCCTTCCACACCCACAGCATGTGACAATACTGAGTTCACTTATCCGGGTGAGGTAGTCATTTTCGATGTTCACAGTTGGGCATCCTACACATAAAAATAATCCCATTGAGTCACTATGGCATGTTGGAATAAACATAACATACGAACATCATTCTGAATCCTCAAATGAGCCGTTAATTATGGATGTGAAGTTATTTTTGCATTGGAAGGCGTGTTTATCCCCCTGGCTGGATCGCTGTCCACGGGCGGCATTTGGGAGACGCTCTTATTTTTCCACATTTCTGTCCTCAAGAAAATGTGTTTCATCAATTAAAGATGACTGAGCAAATTTAAGAACTGTACCGCCTATTTTACTCAGCTTTAGAGCAACCAAACTGAAGTTGTTGGAAAGAAAATAGCAGAACATGAAAGGTCAGTTTGTCTGTCATTCAATCCTTGTTTTGCTCGCTTGTTATTTATTTTGATGCTCGTGCTTCTTTTTGGCTGAGCTTTCGCCCTGTCAGCCGCTGGCATGAAGAAAAAATGTAAAGTGTCGGGAAAGACTTGTCTGATGCTGGAGCATTTCAGCAGAGGGGCAGAGTCTGTGTTGTTGGTTTCCCTTGTTGCTGTGCTGCTGTATCGCTCCTGCTTAGGAGTTAAGTGCACCGCTGATAATGCAGTTGTTAGACAGAACAGAAATGCAAAAACGGTAGCTGTGGGCCATTTTAGGTTTGAGCCGGGCGCTGAATAACAGATTCTGTGAAGGAAAAATGGAGAGTATCTGCACACTGGATTAAAGCTTAAAGCGATTGTACTGGAAATGCTGTAACTCCTCTATTCAAATATCATATATAGCTGCATCGACGGCCGTGTGGGCGGCTTCGGAGCCAGACACAAACACACTCTGTGGGGAGAATGAGAGATTAGAAATGAACTCCAGACATATGCCATACAATGCAGGAGTCTACCAGCCACCTGGATTACCAATAACAGAAACAGCTTAAAGTTTCTGTTCTATATTCGTACATTAGAATTATATTATAATCATTCACCATTCACACACTTTATTCTCACTGTATACTAACAGGGTTTATTGTGTCCGTTTTATAATGTTGTTCAAACGTTTCATAGAGAGTCCATATGAATCAGTGCAAAGTAAAATGTAGAGAATAAGTAACAATCACCAACCAAACTTTTTTCATTTGAAACAACATTTGACACAATTTTAAAAAGCCTACCGTGTCCAAGCCTAGCGAATGGGCCTCCAGCATCGTCTGCTCTCTGTCGGGGGTGTCCCAATCATCCCGATCGTCCACATAGCACCAGGTCTGCCTGCCCTCCACGTTACTCAGCCTCCAGCGGCTCAGGTCTGTGGCTGCCTCCGTCTTGTACGGCCCCCCTCGCCTCCGCAGGTGCCTATGAGAACAGCAAGTATTTTAATGTTAGAGACACAATACAAAACTGTCTTCAAGTGATGGAAATATAAATATATATTTAAAGGCAGCGTTTCCTCCCTGTCAAAATAAGTTTAAACTTCACTAAGACTTTTTTATTCACAGACATAACTTGAACTGTGCAGTATATTGCAACCTAATACCACTGTACCTTTGAGAAGCTTACAATGGGCCTATATTGTTAGCTGTCTGACTGAGGAGATCTTGTATTGCATTGTTAGAAGTAGGACATCCATAAACCATTTTAATAGTCAAACCTGTTCTAGGGGCGTATATATCTGGACGTCTATTTGTCAAACAATTTGTGTTGTTCTCTCAGGACAGTGGATTAAAATGCTGTTCAGACAGGCATTTGATTAGTAGACCTACAGAAGTATAATCAAAATGTACTTACATTGTCAAAAGTTAAAGTACTCATTTAGTAGCAGACTGGCTCCTGTCAGTTTATGTCATTTGATTATAATAACTGATGAATCACCATGTAAGCAGCTATAATTGTGTACCTGTTCCGATGTGAGGGTTCCGGGACAGATTTGTAATTTGTGATTTTGGCCTATACAAAAATAAATTGAATTGAATAAAAATAAAAATAAAAACCTGCACAGTATTTGTAGTTCGGGATGGAAGATGCATCCAGATCCCAACTTAAGTAAAAGTAGCAATGCGTAAATTACAATACTTAAAGCCCTGCATTCATAATTTTACTCAAGTGAAAGCATAGTATGGTATAGTATAGTATAGTATAGTATAGTATAGTATGGTATAGCATAGTATGGTATAGTATAGTATGGTACAGTATGGTAGAGTATAGTATAGTATTGTATTGACAGCACATTACTCACAATATCCAAAGTAAGTCAAATTGTATTTTTTTGTTTTTTACACAAGTTACAAAGTGCTTTGTATCAATATAAGTACAGAAAGAAAATAAAGGAAAATAAAAGACATATACACACAGAATGCATAAAAGTACTCATTATACAGAATTGCCCCTGTCAGAGTTTTATATTATATTATTTTGTAGCTGGTTGAGGCAAAGTTGATTTAACTACTTTACATAATGTTGGGTAACTAAAGTAAATATTTCCCTGTACAATGCTGTGGTGTAAAATGGTGTACTCAAAGTAAAGTGCAAGTAGGCTAACTCAGTAAATGAGTAAATGCATTAAGTTAGAATTGGCCTACTCTTAACCACTGTTAGCAGGGAGTTTTACCAAAGTAAACACAGTCCAAAGAGCATTGTCATACTGTTAAACTGCTGGCCTAGGAGGTATTTTCACTATTGTTTTTTAATAGTTACAGGAATGGACACAAAAAATATAAAATAGTAAGATAAATGTGTTCTGTATTTTAAGAACACAGGACTGAGAGTACCTCCTCTGCCCAGTAGGGGGCAGTGTGGCGGAAGCCCAGCGCCGACTGCATCTCTCTCGGTGGTGCGTACAACCACCGTGACGTCATCATGCCGACCAATCAGCGGCGGCTCTGCGGCTCTTTCAGGAAGTAAACGCAGAAAGTACAGAGGAGAGAGAGAGAGAGAGAGCCAAAAGCTGTACCTGAAAGTGCAGCCACTCGCCACGGCACATAAGTCAAAGATAATAATGTCCTTAACCATTTTGACATCTGCTTACAGGTATGTTGCAAGTGACAGTGCTCCTCCTGAACTTCCACTGTGTAGTTGGGTGTCAGTTGTCTTCTTGACACTCAGTTTGGTGTCATATGTGACGTTAGCTTGTTATATGATGGCAAACATGCTGGCTAAGGTTGAAGTAAGTCAACAGGATGCTAGCTAACGTTACTGTGTAGTATAACTAAGGAACAATGTCGTGATCGTAAGTGGTCGAACTGGGAGTCTATGGTCATATGTATTTATGTTCATGTTCCGAATTTGAATTCGTCAGAAGGCGACATATTCATTGATAAACTGACTGTGATAATATTTCTGTTCTCTACTACTGTTTCCTGCAGGCTGAGGTCCCTCTGCAGGCTGCAGCGAATCCAGGGCCACATGGTGAGCAGCCCCCTCATGTACCTGCATGTTCTACTGTAGCTACTGCAGGGTTACAGTATTGAGTAGTGAGGCTCTCTCTAGTTGCACTGTGTATTTAAATGGGTTCTTGTAAAGACGTTTACAGACTCTGTCCCGTCGTCTCTATTTTGGATCAGATGTCGAGTCAGGTGGATCCAGGGGTTCTTCTGGAGAAAGTGGGCAACGCAGGTGTGATCACCATGAACAGACCCAAAGTCCTGAATGCTCTCAACCTGACCATGATCCGACAGATCTACCCTCAGCTCAAGGTAGGTGGAAAGCTTGGTTAATGCTCACCTCAACTGGGTCCAATGTCAAGACCTGGAGCGTTTATTATTGCAGTGTGTTACAGATCCCAAATGGCTTTGGACAGATACTTGTACTCTGTACAAAAACCCTTTTAAATTTTTTAATATCCCAAAACCCATTGTGTAATCCAGTTGTGTTTAATATTGTCTGAACTTTCACTTAAATGGAGCAGAAACCTGTTTCAGCTGGTGACGCACACAATTAACATTTGTTTTTGATGATAATTTCCTGTCAATGTGCTGCTTTTTTTATGAATTTTTTATTCTAGAACTGGGAAGATGACAATGAGACTGACATTGTGATCATCAGAGGAGCAGGTGGAAAAGCCTTTTGTGCTGGTGGAGACATCAGAGGTGAGCATTTGCCTTGAAGGATCAATCAGCAGGGTCTGTGTAGCCCCAGTTTACGCCTCTCATGTAATAGCAGACATTCACATCACATCAGTTCTCCGAAAAGAACATTAAGCCTTTGAAGGTTGTTTGAAAACACTTTTTATTTTAAAGGTATTTCCAGAATCCCAAAGCCTCTTAAAACCATCTGGATGAAAAATGATTCCGTCTGCTGAATGATTAAAAAAAGGAGTTTCCTAATTTGTGCCTCTGTTTCCAAATCAAAACAAAGATGGCAGCCATCAGCAACCAGAATAGGAAACTGAGTCGCAACTTGATGAAATGGGATATAGACCTTTTTTTAGTTTTTTTTTTATCTTGCAAGATGGATGATGTCATCTGTGTCCTGCATGTATGCCAGTACATGAGAGGCACAGACTGGGTCTGGAGAGACAGTAATGTAACCAGACGTGGTTCTGCTTTGATCTGTTTTCTCCTCTAAGCGGTCACAGAAGCAGGAAAAGTTGGAGATTCTCTGGCAGAGGTCTTCTTCCGTGAGGAATACATTCTCAACAACGCGATTGGTAAGCGTTACAAGTTCTATTACACCCGTATTATCAAATATCTGTTATCTATGGGCCCTTATTCAGTTAAAATCTCACTATAATAATGAGATTAACACCACACCAACACCTTTTTTTATCTTTTAAGGAACATGCAGGAAACCCTACATCGCCCTTATTGATGGAATAACAATGGGAGGCGTGAGTATTTATAATGTATGAAGTTGGTAATATATGGGTGGTGTTTTGGTTCCTTTTTGAGTGAAAAGCTTTGCTCTCTTATCGGGGCGTGCTATTCAAATACGCCTGTAGGTGTCAGTAGAGAACTATCTGCTGCTGCCGGTGGCAAGGTGGCCTCTGATTGGATGAAAGTTGCTGCTGCCACATTTGTTGTCGCTCCAGGTGTCAGATATGTTTGGGATTTTAATTGGTGCCTTTGCGCAACATTAAGCATGATCAGACATTATTCAGACACAAATGCAGATATATATTAGGATGGACCTTTATTTTAAATGACGATAAACTATTAATATTGTTTCAATCGCCTGGTTCAGTCTGTTCTTTTATCCACCGCATGACCTTGACAGTGAGTTTACTCCTGAGGTGTCACTGAGGTTGCTCACCACCAGCGGTATCTGCAGGGTCATTACTCATTGTGTGTGTGTATTCTACTGTCCTCTCTTGTTCGACTGCTGCTTGTTATACTTCACGCTGATGTGGTGATGTTTTGGCTGGGAAGTCTTCTTTAATGGTCATGTACGCGAACCTAGATCAAAGCTTACTCTTCTGAACTCCTCGCGTTCAGGCTGTCTCTGCACATTGGTGTGAGTGCAGAGGGATTTCTCAGGGTTGTTGCATCCACACATTCTCTGCACATGGCGCTGTAGTGGTGCGCTGCTTCTTAAATCAAAGGCGTGGATGTAGAACGACTAAAACCTTTAAAGCTGCAAGAATATATATATTTGAAGGGTCAAACGTCGCTCTTTGATGGCAGGGACTTAAAGTGATCACCATCTTGGCCTGACCTGTACCAACGTGTTAGTTCTTTGGGCTGCTTAGGACTGCCGATACAAAAGCAGCTTTTTTGTTGTTGGTATTGTGTAGTAAGCATTTCAAACTGGGTAACTCACAGCGGGATAAATCCTAGAGGTTGTGAACCGAAAACCAAATCATCTTCTTTGCTTGTCCCCCCCGCGTGTTTAGACCGCCATGATGACAATGACACCGCCACTTAGGCGAGAGAGACGGAAGCTGTAATTTATTTGTCAGAACAACACTGGGAAAGAGAAACAATGTAGGGTAGCAGAGTGCAGTAATGGATGCGAGGGACAGCTGAGTGCTTGTTTCTGACGTGGCACCATATGGTGTGATACAAGACAAGTCACTTCCGTCCATCACCCCAGTGGAAAGGTTCGGCAACTCCTTTGCGCTGCTTATCACACAATTATTATTTTTTTCTCTCTTTGTAAATGGGTTTATGGCTCTGGGATTAACGTGATTTTGAAGAGCTCCCATCTGTCATGTCAGTAGAGAGAAGACACCAGTGGTGGGCCGTCAGGGCCTTCAAGGCCTTCTCTGCTGGCCGAAACAGAATCACAAAGTTATAGCTATTTTATAATTTTTCATAAATACACTACATGTATTATAATTTATAAAAATATTTTTCCCATTATCTTATTTTCTCATTGCACAGCTCCCGTCTTCCTCAGTTGCTCTGCTTCCAGTGCAGCTTGTTTTAAGGAAAGCTTTTATCCAATCAGATCTCACCTGTGTCTCTAGGTAAGAAGAGAGGCCCGAGGCCTGCAGACTCACAAGTGCATCCATAAGCAGTTTAAGTAAATGGAGACGATAATGTTGATTGTCATAGTGTTCAACCAATCAGATCTTTAGTTTGACATGTTGGGCGTATGTCAGAGCCTGCTAGCTGGCCTACAACTACGTCAGCATTACATGCGGCTCAGTATCCAGGAGCAGCTCTGCAGTGAGGTGCAGCGTGTGCTGTGATTGGTCAGTGGGCGAGCACGTGACTATCGTGAAACGAAACTTAACAGCAGAGGCTTAGTCGGAGTAGTGAGAGTTCAAATTGAAAAATATGGAAGAAATTATGACATTGTTTTGCATTTTGCTTGATGTAGATTATTCATTTTTTTACCTAGCTTTGTTTTTGTAACACTCAATGGCTGAAGGAGGAGAAACGGATTTGTGAGTTGGGATTTAACTGGGATGAAACTCTTTGTCAACAAAGAAAGGAGGATGGAGTTTGTCTTTAAGTGAACAGCATTTAGTCAGTCAACTGCGGTTGTTTTTTTTTACATCTAATACCTGAATGGCCCTCGAGTGTGTAGCAGAATGCTTGTTGCTGCTGTTTTCCCGTTAAGCTAGTTAGCGTAGCCTCCCAGAACACTTGCGGAGCCCCAGCTGTTTTTTGTTGTGGGTTTTTTTGTTCCGGTTCAGAGGTCACACAGACCGTTGTCTCCTACATGAGCGCAGAAAACATTATTGTTGGAGCTATTTATGTGATATTGTATTTTGTTATTTCATTTATAAGTAGTATTGTTTAATTATTGTAGATGTTTCATATGTTAAGATTATTTTTCTCTTTAATAGCAATTTGTTTGTTTCTATTATTTTTTGGGTAATTACTGTGGGCACCTGTTGCTATTTAAACAAGTAGAAAGGTAGGACCAGCATGCACCGGGGTGGGCGTATAGTTTTTACCAGCTACACAGGACAGGAGAGACAGCACGACAGGAGTTAGTTAATTAGTTTGTTTTCTTGTTTTATTTGCTTTATTTAATAAATACACCAAAATTGAATCCTGCTTGGACATTTTACTCTCTTCTGGCTGCGTAAAGATACCGACCACGGTGCATCAGTGGCGTTTGATTATTATTTGTTTAAGTTTGATTTAGCCGACAAATGGCCACTACAATTATATTTCCCACAATTTAAGCTTCTGCATTTTCCAAATGCACTAGTATTATTCAAACGTATTGCTCGGTTTGTAAGCCTCGTACCGAACGGTTTAATACGAATACGTACATAGTTACAGCCATAGAAATGAATAATAACCGTAGCTGTGGCGCCATCATGAGGTTATAAGGTGGTATTTCAGCTGCAGGACAGCAGTGAAGGCCCAGGTATAAAATGCAAGGCCCGCCACTGGAAGACACTAATGTTGATGCAAACCATCCTCGAGGCGATTGCTGTTTTAATGTGTGTAGTGGTTGTAAAACAGGCTAGTTCTATATATGGAAGAGTCCAAGAGGACCAGAGTCCCTGTTCCCAGATCGGCACTGAGCTCGGGGCAGAACTCCCACGTCGAGCGAGTATTCTTGCATTTAGTTATAACAAACCACCGGGTAGGGAAGAGGCATGTCTTTAGCACGTCAAAGCACTCACTCTCTCTCACACGCACACACACACGCACACTCTCTCTTACATCAGTGGGATCTCATCACACGCACATCATTCATCGCGCTCCAAGTTTAAAATCCCCAGAATGAAGGTCTGAATGCTGAAGTGTTATTAATCCGTGTCTCTTGACTTTTCAGCGTGTTTGAGTTTTGCTCTTCACATTTCAAAACATTTATCGTGGTCGTGCTGCAGTGCTCCTCGCATGCTAGCTCGGATCACACCGCTTTTCAAGAGGGTTTGTAACAGACGAGGCGCAGTGGCCGCTGATGGATACTTGTCTGGAGCCGCATGGCTGTAATCTCTTTCCTCTGGAGAACAGAGCTCTTGTTTCCTAATGTCCACATCATCTAATGAGAACAGAGTGAGGGCCCCAAACAGACCTGAGGGTAGATTTTGATCCATGGGTTAGGATTGAGGTTCTCATCTTCCAGACTCTGTGCAGCAAGAGTGATGTGGAAAGTCATTTTCAAACAAACGTCACTTTCTCTTCAAGTGTTTCTAACTGTTATCTGCCACTTGTGTCCACTTGTGTTTCCACTCTCATGCACGGCGGCACTAATCATTTCTGATGTAGCAAACTGGGATTCTGCTGCAAAATGTTTCTGGGGAGAGGTACCTAGATTCCTCTTGAGGTACTGAGGTGTGAAGAGTATTACAACTACGGTACTCGACATCATTGCAATGGATTTCACCCCACCACCTGTTCTGTATCCAAGGCAAGGCAAGTTTATTTGTATAGCACATTTCAACAACAAGGTAATTCAAAGTGCTTCACATAAAACCATTAAAAGCATCAAAACATAAGGCAAAAGAAAAGGAGATTTAAAAACAATTAAGAACATTCATTAAAACAAAAAAATTAAAAAACAGTGCAAGAAATAAAATGCAGTTGTAAAATGCAGGAAATTGATTAATATATGAATTGAATGTGGTTCAATTAAAGGCAGCAGCAAACAGAAAAGTCTTCAATCTTGATTTAAATGAGCTGAGGGTCTCAGCAGACCTGCAGCTTTCTGGGACTTTGTTCCAGATATGTGGAGCAGAAAAACTGAACGCTGCTTCTCCATGTTTAGTTCTGACTCTGGGAACAGATAGTAAACCAGATAGTAATCCAGTAAACCAAATAGCCCTACGAGGACTTCCTGAAGCCCTCCGTACTCTTGGCCAGTGTAAACTCTTCCCAGCCAGGTTGTACATTTTGCAGCCTATTCTGTTTGTAAGCATAAGCTATAAACATGCTCGTCTGCACACTTTTGCACATTTCCATTGTTGACAGCAGCGTCTGCAGACATGTTCTTATATGGTGCTTGGCGGTGCCACACCAGCACGTAACAATGTTCCACTGCTTTTATGGTAAAACTCGGGTAATGTGAGATCAAACGGACCCTCATTCCGTACCGGTGCGTCCATCGATCATTGCAAGGAGACAGTTTATTGTTTCCTTTGTTTTCTTTCATTTTCTGATTGCGAAAAATGTTTTCAGGTTGTGTTATTTCTACACTTTGGAGGAAATGGCTGCTGTGGTGTAGGTTTATTCATCTTATACATGAATCATTCAGGATCAAACAATAGAGGAAGACAGGAGGAGCTCTGGATGTTTTGCTTCAGTGTTACCTTACACATATAGAACTTAAAAAAGGCTAGTGTCAATTACAGTATGAAACAAACAGGGGTATGAAAATAATGCAGTTAAATATTTAAAGTAGATTGTGAAATTGTTCCGTACCGTATTAAAACTCACGTTATTATTATTATGAAATAATTAATAGAGAAATAGTTTGTTGGATTTTATTTGCATTTCAGAATGTCAAGGGGAAAGAATTTGAATTGGCCTTTTTTCACAGCACATAGTAGGAAAAGCCCAGGTGTTACTGAGAACATTAAATATGGCTCTGCTCTATTCAGGTGTCCCAGTAAACCAGGACAGTGTGACAGTGAGTTAACATGCACAATACCGGAACAAAATGGAATTCAGCAATCACAAATTGTATCATTAGCTTCAACGTAATCTCTCATTGAACATTGTCAATCTCTAAAATTTGAAATGTGTTCCTAAAGTTGCCCAATAAGACTGTTTAGAACGCATTAATTGGCTCCACGCGGCTCTCAACGTGGCGAGTGCTGAGTCGGCGGCTTGCAGCTAACTGTGCTACGCTTGCGCGACAACACCGTCCGTCGTAAATCTGTCGAGTTCCTGTTTCCACTCTGAACACGGTGCCCGTCTTTGCTCTGCGCCTGAAGTGCTGTCATCATGTAATTGTGTAGTCTTAAGCTGACATAAGTCACAGTCAGTCTCTTTTGTGTGCCTTTTTTTTGGGATCTGGTTGTTTCAGGTCTGTTTCGTCTCCTGCGATCAGATAGTGTGCCTCTGTCTAGCTGTTCTCTAAGAGCAAGGTGAAGATGAGGTAATCACACTTTCGCTAATGGTTGGTTGGCACAGATTCAGCCCTCAGCAGGTGGCGTGATTGCATCAGGTAGTACTATTCATCTGTTTTGAGGTTGATATGGGGGTTAATCAACACCAGGGAATCAGAGATAACACCACCAGGTGCGGCGGCTTCTAGCGTTCAGTGCTTACTTTTCTTAGCCAGCCGGTGGAGCACACAGGAGTGTTTCTCAAAGGCGAGGAAAAGACATTCCATTGAAACTCTACAGAAATCCCTGGTCCAACAATTGGCAACTCCTATTGGGTCTAAATAATCCCTTAATTCACCATGTTAGATGTGAAACAGCCGTCTCAAACGTCATTGAAGAACACAGTCATTTTTACTTCGCTAATCATGGAACACACTTAAACTTGACCGAAACGAAATAAAACTCATTTGCCGTCGTGGTTAGCCTCGTCTTTCCACTTCCAGCTAAGTCCCGCTCTGGTTTGGTTGAAATAAAACCTTAAATCACCGAGTTAGATGTGAAAATATGTCTGCTCTACGTCACGGTCTCTCTTTTTTTCTTTTTTTTTGGTGTTTCTCTCAGTTAGAGAGTGTGGGAGCCGCTCGACCTGCCAGCACTGGTGACAGAAAATATCCCAAACCCGCCCGACCGAATATTCTGGAAAGCTGTTCTCCTCCTGCCGAGCGACCACGAGAGTGTAGCCAGCTTGGCAGACGGGTAAGCAGCAGCTCTTCAATATGACAAAAAAGGTCACCGATAGTAACGGCAGTGGTGACGGGTAGATGTTTGATTACCTTTTTACGGTTTAGTTGAGTTTCTTCTCATTGAATCTCACTGAACCATTCATTGAGCGTGTCCTCTCGTCTGTCCTCAGGATCCTGTCAGACTGGCTGGAGGTGAAGCTCGGTGGCGGCAAAGGGTCAGAGGTCAGCGAGGAGCAGCGAGATGGCACACTGCAGACCCTCTGTGTCACCAACACACTCCGGGACGAAGGACAACGCACCTTCAAAGTCCACATCAGCGTCACGGTAGACTGCAGCTTACACTGACAAAACAAAGAGATCAGCAAGTCTGCTGATTGGACTGCAGTTATTCTCATTTGTACATTATTCTGTGCTTGAGGAAAGTCCTTCCACAACAACTTTCATATTGACCGAATAAAAGTCATGTTTAGATGTTGTTCAATGCTAATAGGTGTCTTTTAAAGAGACAGGGATGTCCGTTGATGAATACCACTGACTCTTCACAAACACTATATATGCCTACCTATATATTGAGGCTTATTATTAACCTACGTTGGTTTTGAGAAATTAGTTTGTACTATTTAGCTAGATACAAAAAATACTATGTGGTCTGCGTAACATGAGGTTTTCTGACCAGTCTTCTCGGTGGTGTCCCCCCAGGCGTCCAGAGGCCCTCTTACCCTGTCCAAAACGGAGGAGTGCCGTGACCTCCAGGGGACGGGGGCTCTGATTGTGTTGCTTCCCGCCATGCCCATCACCGAGGCCGGGCACGACGAGCAGGATTTAGCTCTGCTGTCGGCCCTGCTTCAGCTCAAACAGCTACAGCAGGCCAGCGCCTGGCGCTGCCCGCTGCCCCTGGCCATTCTGGTGCCAGGGCCCGAGTGTGGCAGCGGTGATGCACAGAAACAACACTGATAATGAAATATCATTTTGGGATTGCCCTGATTCGGTACAAACACGTACTGGGACATTTAAATAGCCATTGATGGAATTAAGGTGATTGCATTTACTGCAATATTTTATGTATTTGTGTTGTATGTCAGGCAGTAGTGGAGTAACAGTAGCTGAATTAATCTGGACAAAATGTGTTAAACGCTGAACGACTCCTCTCATGGCGCCTCCTTGTCCCTCAGCCCTGATGCTGCACACACTGGTCCAGGAGGGCCTGCTATCGGAGTACACCTTCTTCTTCATACCAGAGACCACAAGTGACCTACAGGGATCCAAGCAGGTATTACACATACACTCTTTTTTGTCTTTTCTTTTTTTTCAATGTAATGATCTTCACTTTCTGGGATTTCCAAGTCTTCTACATCTTCTCTCCCCTCCGTCCTGTTGTGTGTCTCTAGCTGAGCCAGGCTACCCGTTGGCTTCTGGCCCGTGCTCCACCGCCCTTCCCGCTCGCCTGTCAGACCCTGGTCAGTTTGAGTCGTGAATTCAGCCCCCGAGTTCACGCTCACCGCCAGGAGCGGGTCGCTGCACGTCTTCCCTCCCAGGACCCTGTGCCTGTCATCCAGCTGTACAACGGCGTCTTGGCTCACATCGCTGACAAAGTGTCGTCCCAGGATCTCAGCAGACTCTCGTGGCCGCCAGGAGAGTTCTGCTTGCATGACACCCGTGACTTTGTCCCTCATCTGGATTGGAACTCTGCCCAGCACCTGGACTGGTTGCGCAAAGTCATCCTCAGCCTGCAGCTGCCACAGTGGGAGCAACTATCTGCTACAGGTCAGTGACGGAGATGTTAATTTAGCTTCTTATTACTGCAGATGTTCTATTAATGCAAGTACAAAAGAGAGATGTGAACAAGAGGCCAATGCTGCATGTATTATACATCCTTTATTATCCCTCCCTTTCTCTCTAGACTCGTGGTCCGCGCTCTGCTCCTCCATCTTTCGCTACGTTGCTCAGATCCCGGTCTCGCAGCGCAGTCAGCCTCTCCTAATGTCGCGGCTGGAAAACCTTCTGGAAAGGGTCAGGGGCCACGGTACCCGAACCCCGGCATCCAAGCTAGCCACGAGTAGCTGGGACGACGAGGATGCGTGTCCAGCCTTCAGTCAGATTCCTTGGGACGACGTGCTGGTGATTTGCATCGACCACAAACTGAAAGACTGGCAGATCCCACCTGTCTCTGAAGGTGAGCACATTCTCCGGGGAATGTTCTTTTACTGTCATTTCGATTTAGAACCAATGCACATGTTCGATGTAAAACCGATGCTGAATGACAGTTTGTAATTATTTGTTTGTTTTTTGTTGTTTTAGATGCCATGACGGATGATGGGGAGATCCTGGTTTACCTCCCCACGGAGTCATTAAAGGGTTTCCAGCCACCTGAAGAATGGACCCAGGCCATCAGACGAACGCACCAAGAGAAGCAGCAAGAGACGGAAGGGTAAGAAAGTACAAAAAGCCGTCCGTCTTTTAGATGTTAACATTACAACTGCTGGAAAGAATACATTGGCAAGTACAAGTTACAATCACAGTACTCATCCTCTGCTCTCTCCTTGACTCCGTCCTCAGTGCGGATGCTGCTGCTTGTGCCACGCCCGGCACTCTGTCCCTCAGACAGAGGTTGTTCAACAGTCTGGCCGAGCTTCTCGAGGCCCCGACGGCCCCGCTGGACATCACGCACACTCCCACAGCACAAGAGCTCCTGGCCCACAAAGTCCTCAAGAGCTTGGAGGAGGAGAAGGCTGAAAGCAGAAGGTACAGCGACAGCACTGCTGTTGAAAGTTTTCATTGCATCCAGAAGTTCTGCTTTAAGAATATGCCATTTTGAAGGACGAGGTGTGTGCGAATAAAAAAAGAATACCATATCCACAATATGTAAGTCATGTCTAATTCCCACTACTGTCCACAGGAGCATGGAGCAGCTTCAGCATTGGCTGGATGGTGACCCCTTGGTCCACTTGTCCACACCGCTTTTCATTGCATCCTCAACTCTGTTGTCGATGCACCCAACCATAACGCACGCACCCACAGCTGCCGTCACACAGGTTGGACAAGTCCCCTCACCTCACACAGTGATCCCGAGTTATGTCCTTTTTCAAACAGACATTCTTGGTGTTGGGAATATTGTTGACGTCTTAGATGAAAGTGTCTTATGTGTGGCTGCAAATGATAAGAGATTCGTCAACAAAATGTTCCAATCATGCATTGTTTTGACTTTCCAGGAGCCAAAGCCTGATGATCTGTCGGACAAAGCAGACCGCCCTCAAACCATGCCTGTGTCTATGACGTGGCGGCTGAAGGAAGTCGAGCGACAGATTTTGGCAAGCCATGAGGAAGAATCGGCCTGCAGACTGAAGCTGAGTGGTCTGCTGAGCATTGTTGATGAACTGTTGGCGGAAAATCACAACTGCCGCTATGCAAATAATTGAAGTACTTAAAAAAAAAAAATGCTTCTGCCTGGGACGAGAGACTGACATTTTGTTTGCTGAGCTCATGGCAAACTCCGGCATACAGAGTTTGGATGTTGTTTGTGCAGTGTCTACCATAGTGGTTTTTGCATAAACCTGACCCTTAAAGTGTGTTAAAATCTCTGGGAAGGTTGCTCTTCTTCTTGTCTGTCTTTAACACACTCTTATGTACTAAGATTGTATTTGTAAAACCAATCCATTGAAAGTCTTCTGTGTTGTTTGAACCAATTTTTTTGTTGAGTAATGAAATAGCCTAACGGCTAAATAAAAGTGTAGTTTTTCAGGTAAACTTCCCATTTAGCCTACCGTAGTCATTCAATAGCATTGGATCATCTCAATCTGTCTCCCTCCCCTCGACCAGAAGCGGAAGTCGCCTTTTCTCTACGGCAAACCTGAAGGGACATATCATCTCCAATACAAAACGATAAACATGAGACAGTCTGTTACAATAATAATACATTTTAAAAATGCGTTAACGCGAGATAAAATAATTGTCGGCGTTAATTAATGAATGCGTTAACGCGATAATAATGCGTTAACTTGCCCAGCACTAATATATAGATACACATACATTGAAATGTAACCTTTGTGAAACAATTTCAAACTTTGATGTTTATCTGGAGGGTCACTTTGTGTGGGGATGTACATCCTCCCGCTCAGACTGGTCCCTTCTGTGCCAGATGGACAACAACATACATGACGGATCCTTACACCGCTAAGGGGCGACACTGAACCGGGAGCTGGAATATGACTCGTATGAGGCCACAAAAGTCAAATAAAATTAAGTAAAATACTGTATTGTAAAAGGGAGAAGGATGCTTTGAGAGGCTACGTGCTGACATGCAGAGCGAGCTGGGCCAATGCCCGGCTGCAATACAGTATGAAAAGAACATTAAATATTTAACATGTATTCCAACACGAAAACAATCAGTAAATAACACTTATATAATATAACATGTTCATTTATTGAGATGCCCCCATGGACCTTGTTATAGGAGGTAAAGATCAGGAGAAGTAAACATGAAGTGTAATTATGAATACTGATGTTAAATTAAGCTATGATGAGTTTTCACTGTTAATTTAACATCTCTATTACATGTTGATGCCTCCATGACCAAGTTAAGCAGATGAGACTGAGGACAGCTATGTAGAAGAAAAGATGTTCACTTTGTCTAACATGTAGCTTGACAGAGTTCTCCATGTGTGTCCTGGTGTTCTCATGTTTCCTTACCTCCTCATCCCTCACTCCCTACCCTGGTGTTCTCATGTTTCCTTACCTCCTCATCCCTCACTCCCTACCCTGGTGTTCTCATGTTTCCTTACCTCCTCATCCCTCACTCCCGTAACTGTCTCCAAATTAAGACATTAGTCCATTTGTAATATCTCAATTTGACCATCTTGTACTTAAGGTTACAGTGAAATTAGCTCTCAGCCTATATAAAGCCTTTACTAGGACAACCAGTAGAGAGGACAATACACTTCTGATGTGTTATTGTTGCTGTCACACAGATGACCGTTGTGACTGTCACCTTTTTCTTTTATTTAAACCCACAATAAGACATCCATGTAAATGATTTCTATATGAATTTGTGTATATTCTGCTGTGTAAAATTCGTCAATCTTCTAAGTTTGTATCCTTGTGTGAATATTATTGATACGTGTTTCTCTTTTCATCATTTACTCAATGTGAGTTGGACAATTTTGGAGAAAATAATCCTGCAGGGGAGGGTGACTGCCTTGCAAGCAAAAAAATATAAAGTATGTGCATATGTGTTACTGCAAGTTAATAAACACATTTGTTGACATTTGTTTTTGCTGCTGTTGTGTTTGTTAACTGTCCTCTGCCTTATTGCAATACAGGCTCTTGTCTCTAAAGATTCATTGAGAAATAAATAAATATAAATAAATGTATATGTATTTATATTTACTTAATCTCTCTCTCTCAATTTCGTTTCCAATACAGATTTGTTGTATTAGAATAAGCAGAGACGGGTTGTGTAATGTTTGCAACTCATAGCTGTACTGAATGGTAAGAGCACTGAAAGATAAAATTAAAAATAACGAGTATAAATCGAATAAAAAATATATTATATATAAGATAAAATAATTAATATTTCTCTCTTTCTGTCTTGGCTATTCACACGCACGCACTCACTGAATGCCATGGAAACGGACCCACCCGAGGTTACTAAGGCCTCAGAACGTTCTGATTGCTCACTCTGCACTTGCACCTGAGCGTGAACACGTCTTGGACATACCGTGGAAAGCCGACTCTTTGAGTTTTTTACTTCTTGAGAGAGGCTACTTGATACGAAACTTGTTGGATAAACTACTGGATCGCTACTCGTGGACAACAGACGCACCTGCGTCGAGTGTGCGGTGAGAGACGGACCATCCCTCTGCTGGTACGTTTTACTTCTGTTAAGTGGCAGAATGTCTTAAATGTTGCAGGACATCTGTGGAAGGTGTTCACAATAGTGTAGATTTTTGATTTGATTTATTTGTATAAAACAATGTAAATACATGTATAAATATAAAAATACAAATAATACAAATAAATACATTAAAAAATACAGGGTGACACAAAAAAGCGAAAAACACTTGTTTCCATTGTGGCCCACAGAAGGGAAAAAACACAGACAAACATGACGACTTTTTAAATTAAAAAGAAATTTAAAAAATGATACTAATAATAAATAAATTGGTTGTTATCTTGACGGGCCATTTCATGGTAAAAAAATTGCTTAACCCTGATTTTAAAAACCGGTTTAGAATCGCTGGCCTTGATGTGACTAGGGAGGCTGTTCCACAGCTTTGCACCCGTGAACTCAAAAGAAGTAGATCCGAAGGTCTTTACATGTGGAATGACGAAGGACAAGGTGCTGGACCTAGTATTGTGGTAGGAAGAATTTAGTTTAAATGAACCTGATAAATATTCAGGGGCCTGGTTATTGACAATATTGAACATATGGTTGAGTTTGAGTTGTTGAACTCTAAGATTCATGGGCAGCATATTGACCTGTCTGAATTGAGTAGGACCTATGTGTGTCCTAGGATGAGCATTAAGGAGGAAACGTATGATTTTGTTCTGCATAATCTGTAACCTCGCCTGATTTGTCTTGGTCAGGCCAGAGTACCAAGAAGAGCTGGCATAGTCCATATGACACTGGATTAAAGCTGATGTGAGTAGCCTTTTTGTTTGAAGATCTAAATGTTTGGCCTGCCTATATAGGAATTTCAATTTTGCACTAGATTTGCTGATAACTTTATCCGCTATGTGATCACCCGATAAGGTCTGATCTAGCTCCAGACCAATGTATTTAACACAGGATTTACTGCTGATAACAGTACCAGCACAGGCTACATCGATAGTGTCATTAACCAGGAGTCGTCTTTTGGATCCGAACAAGATCGATTCAGTCTTTCCTAAGTGGAGAGACAGTTTGTTGTCTATCAACCATTCTCTCACCGACTCAAGTTGAGAGGACAGGGTTTGCTGTATTTCTGCTACATTTTTGCCAGCTACCAACAAAGCAGAATCATCAGCATACAACAGCAGCTTGCAGTTAACTGCTGAGGGCATATCATTGACATATATGAGAAATAGAAGGGGACCCAGGATTGACCCCTGGGGAACCCCGCATGTAACTATAGCTGGAGTAGACAGGGTGCCCCCTACATCTACTACCTGCAGCCTTCCATCAAGGTAGGATTTGAACCAGGCTATGGTTGGTTCATTAAATCCTAAGGCTTCTAATTTGAGTAGGAGAATTTTGTGATCCACAGTATCAAAGGCTTTTTGTAGATCTAGAAGAGTCATACCTGTGTAGTTGCCTTTGTCTTGCTCATGTTTGACATAGTCCAATAAGTGGATCAAGCAAGTATCTGTGGAGTATTGTGATCTAAATCCAGATTGGAACTCATATAAGAGTTTACTATCACTTAAATAGTGATTGACTTGTTCGTAGATGTTTAATTAAACACAGTTATTTCGGTTTTTGAAGGCATCAAATCTTCCTATTTTAACATTAAAATGTATATTTCTGAAAATAGAACACTCAGTAAATGTTGTGCACCATGGTAACCATATGGAACATAGAGGCAAGCGTCTGGACGTAGCCTACGTCATCAAACTAGGACACGATGCGACCCTGTTATTGAACAAACATCTGATCCTTTGAAACTATTTCTCTAATGGAGTTGTACCCCAAACCGGACAGTTTTTAGCTAATGTTTCAATACAATTCACTTAAAATGTTGATAAAAATGATCGTGTAATGTTTTCAGTTGATTTAATGGTGTTAAACTGAAGTTAAACTTCGTACCTTTCATACGAAATATTGTTGTAATTATTACAGTTAGCTTTGCCTTTACCAGAGTCGTTAAAACGATGCTAACCGAATTAGCCGTGCACTGCTAATGACCTAATCCGTACGGACTTCTATCCGCTGGTTTTTCGGGGATATTCTCATGTTACAGGGTCGCAAAATACCACCATCAATGCTGTCAACACATCCGGGACCGTAGTTTTGTCCTTCACAATAAGATATCACGCTTCAACAACTCCAAATGATGCAATAAAAGCTCCTTAATTTCCGTTTGAGCGTATACCACCACCTGCTGGATGTTTTGTTAAACTCTTCTCATGTCAATCCCTGGCAAAACACCAGCTGATGTATGGAGTTTAACAATTATGTACACATATTGTATGTAACAATTATTATCATAACACACAGTGCAGAGTAAGAGTTATATTACAGTTATATTATTTTTATCATTATTAATATAGTTGTGTTATGTGTTCAAACTAACAGAGGCAGAGCTGCACTATGTTTGATATTATTGTTAAAATATTAAAACAGCCTCTTCTGTGTTGGTGACTTGGTGACACGTGTAGTGCGGTCATCATTTTTTTCTAATTTAATCTTTGATTATTCTTCAATGTAATCCAGAAATATTTCATGTTATGAGAAATCCTTACAGTTTGAATTTTTCCCTCTCAGCTTCTGTGAACGACATCATGGCACTTCCTCCACCAGTGGGCTACTGGATCCTCCCCTACTCCTCTGACAACGGAGCAGGTGTAGTATGTGTTGTATTTGTAGTATGTGTAGTATGTATTTATTATGTGCATTCCCTCCTTTTTCCGCCCCTGGTCCCCCAGAGGTCAGAAGAGTCCACCAAGAGGCGCAGGGAAGAGGAGCGCACGGAGCAGGTAAGTGTGAAGAGGCAGAGGACCGGTGACGTTTTGGTCCCAGCTAAGGAGGAGGAAGAGGACATCGAGGTCAACGACATGGAGGACGAGGACATGGAGGTCGACGACATGGAGGACGAGGACATGGAGGTCGACGACATGGAGGACGAGGACATGGAGGTCGACGACATGGAGGACGAGGACATGGAGGTCGACGACATGGAGGACGAGGACATGGAGGTCGACGACATGGAGGACGAGGACATGGAGGTCGAGGACATGTAGGAAGAGGACATGGAGGAAGAGGACATGGAGGACGAGGACATGGAGGAAGAGGACGAGGACATGGAGGAAGAAGAAGAGGAGGAAGATGAAGATGACCCTCTCACCCAGTTCTACCACGTGCCGACTCCACCCTTTCCCGCTGGCCATCCGCGCGCCCTCCCTTTTGGTGTGGAACGTCCTGAAGAGGCTCCGCCCCTGGTCCCCCAGAGGTCAGAAGAGTCCACCAAGAGGAGCAGGGAAGAGGACCGCACGGAGCAGGTAAGTGTGAAGAGGCAGAGGACCGGTGACGTTTTGGTCCCAGCTGACCAGGAGGAGGAAGAAGAAGAGATTGAAGATGACCCTGTCACCCAGCGGTTACCACCGAGCGGTTTCTGGGATGGGTTCGACCGCTTGCTGACTCCTCCTCCCTTTCCCGCTGGCCATCCGCGCTCCCTCCCTTTTGGTGTGGAACGTCCTGAAGAGGCTCCGCCCCTGGTCCCCCAGAGGTCAGAAGAGTCCACCAAGAGGAGCAGGGAAGAGGACCCTCTCACCCAGTTCTACCACGTGCCGACTCCACCCTTTCCCGCTGGCCATCCGCGCGCCCTCCCTTTTGGTGTGGAACGTCCTGAAGAGGCTCCGCCCCTGGTCCCCCAGAGGTCAGAAGAGTCCACCAAGAGGAACAGGGAAGAGGACCGCACGGAGCAGGTAAGTGTGAAGAGGCAGAGGACCGGTGACGTTTTGGTCCCAGCTGACCAGGAGGAGGAAGAGGATGAAGATGACCCTCTCACCCAGCGGTTACCACCGAGCGGTTTCTGGGATGGGTTCGACCGCTTGCCGACTCCTCCTCCCTTTCCCGCTGGCCATCCCTCCCTTTTGGTGTGGAACGTCCTGAAGAGGCTCCGCCCCTGGTCCCCCAGAGGTCAGAAGAGTCCACCAAGAGGAGCAGGGAAGAGGACCCTCTCACCCAGTTCTACCACGTGCCGACTCCACCCTTTCCCGCTGGCCATCCGCGCGCCCTCCCTTTTGGTGTGGAACGTCCTGAAGAGGCTCCGCCCCTGGTCCCCCAGAGGTCAGAAGAGTCCACCAAGAGGAGCAGGGAAGAGGACCGCACGGAGCAGGTAAGTGTGAAGAGGCAGAGGACCGGTGACGTTTTGGTCCCAGCTGACCAGGAGGAGGAAGAAGAAGAGGATGAAGATGACCCTCTCACCCAGCGGTTACCACCGAGCGGTTTCTGGGATGGGTTCGACCGCTTGCCGACTCCTCCTCCCTTTCCCGCTGGCCATCCCTCCCTTTTGGTGTGGAACGTCCTGAAGAGGCTCCGCCCCTGGTCCCCCAGAGGTCAGAGGAGTCCACCAAGAGGAGCAGGGAAGAGGACCCTCTCACCCAGTTCTACCACGTGCCGACTCCACCCTTTCCCGCTGGCCATCCGCGCGCCCTCCCTTTTGGTGTGGAACGTCCTGAAGAGGCTCCGCCCCTGGTCCCCCAGAGGTCAGAAGAGTCCACCAAGAGGAGCAGGGAAGAGGACCGCACGGAGCAGGTAAGTGTGAAGAGGCAGAGGACCGGTGACATTTTGGTCCCAGCTGACCAGGAGGAGGAAGAAGAAGAGGATGAAGATGACCCTCTCACCTAGCGGTTACCACCGAGCGGTTTCTGGGATGGGTTCGATCGCTTGCCGACTCCTCCTCCCTTTCCCGCTGGCGATCCGCGCTCCCTCCCTTTTGGTGTGGAACGTCCTGAAGAGGCTCCGCCCCTGGTCCCCCAGAGGTCAGAAGAGTCCACCAAGAGGAGCAGGGAAGAGGACCCTCTCACCCAGTTCTACCACGTGCCGACTCCACCCTTTCCCGCTGGCCATCCGCGCGCCCTCCCTTTTGGTGTGGAACGTCCTGAAGAGGCTCCGCCCCTGGTCCCCAAGAGGTCAGAAGAGTCCACCAAGAGGAGCAGGGAAGAGGACCCTCTCACCCAGTTCTACCACGTGCCGACTCCACCCTTTCCCGCTGGCCATCCGCGCGCCCTCCCTTTTGGTGTGGAACATCCTGAAGAGGCTCCGCCCCTGGTCCCCCAGAGGTCAGAAGAGTCCACCAAGAGGAGCAGGGAAGAGGACCGCACGGAGCAGGTAAGTGTGAAGAGGCAGAGGACCGGTGAGGACGCAGCGCCCTCCAATTCAGGCCTCTGAATCTCCAAGAGGAGGACCAGAGGAGAGGCCCTCCACTTCAGGCCCCAGCTTCCCCACAAACACACACAGAGGATACTGGCAATCGGCTGAAGACAGCGACTCGGACTAATAAAACACCAGACGGCCTTCCCTCGCGTCTGGCGGGGTTGACGATAGGTAGCATCCTGCAGCAGAGCTTTTAAGTATCGCTTCTTCATACATCAAGATTGCGCTGCGGACGGCTGCCTCGACGTGTTGGTGCGCATTGTTTTGTTTTTAATTCAGTTTTATGCTGTAAAAATGACTAACGTTAAGAAGAGTTTTCCAAGTCTCTTTTACTCAGGTATCGATGGCTGTAAGACAGGAAGCAACATCCAGGATCTCCCAGACAACAGAGAAGATGTGTTCACTCTGGACCAGATGAGACGGATGGAGGACCACAGGACCAGATGAAGAGCGGTGGTTGCCTTTCTTTCAGTGGGCTGAGTAAGTAATCCCTCACTAAGACTTCAGAAATATCAGTAATAAGATTCCATCATTGAACAATGTAAAGGTCGTAAAGTTGAGTTTAAAGTATTCATCTCTTGTGTTTGTGTCTCACAGGGCAGGACTCCACCGTGCTTTTGTCCCACTCCTGGAGCAGCTGAGAGTGGACGTCTTCCAAACCATCATCCCAGGACGGACCAGACCCACCACAGACCACTGAACCACTCTCAGCACCCCAGTGAGTCCGGGACCCAGCGAGTACGGTGACGTCCTCCCTGCCCCTCCCCCCCTCCAACACCACCCGCTCCACCCACCAGCCGAGAGGAGGAGGGGCGTCCCATCCCCACCGGCACAGAGGACGTAGTTTGTCTCCATCTGCTTCTTCTGTGCTGGTGGGTTTGGGAAGCTCCTCACACACACAGGAAGCCACCAGACCCACCACAGACCACTGAACCACTCTCAGCACCCCAGTGAGTCCGGGACCCAGCGAGTACGGTGACGTCCTCCCTGCCCCTCCCCCCCTCCAACACCACCCGCTCCACCCACCAGCCGAGAGGAGGAGGGGCGTCCCATCCCCACCGGCACAGAGGACGTAGTTTGTCTCCATCTGCTTCTTCTGTGCTGGTGGGTTTGGGAAGCTCCTCACACACACAGGAAGCCACCAGACCCACCACAGACCACTGAACCACTCTCAGCACCCCAGTGAGTCCGGGACCCAGCGAGTACGGTGACGTCCTCCCTGCCCCTCCCCCCCTCCAACACCACCCGCTCCACCCACCAGCCGAGAGGAGGAGGGGCATCCCATCCCCACCGGCACGATATAATTCAAAAATCTGACAATGTACGACAATTAAAAGTGCTAATTTAATATCTTTTTGATTTTCATTTGACTCAAAGGCATTACTGTTGGTACTGTTAAGTATTGATAATCATAATATTACATGATATATATATATATAAAATAGGGAAAGCTTTAGATTACAGCCCCAACATGCAGCATAATTCTTCCCAATTTAATTATAACTAAATCATAAATAATTGAAATCTTTACTGATTGTTAACTAGTACAGAACAGATGACACATAGATGCAGGTGCAAGGGAACAAGATGTGATGTTACTGAATAAGGGTGAAACAATGTGGGAACATGATTAATTCATATCATAATTTATACATACATTTATGAATGTATGTGTATATAGGTGTATATATGTGTCAATGAAATAAAAAAGTTATTGACAAATACATTAATTTATTTACAAGAACTATAAATGATTGAAAATTAGTTATTTAACACAACAACTGATTGAATTATTAACTGATTATTAATTTAGAAAAACTACATTATGAAAAAGAACTATGAATGAATTATTGAATATACGATTGAAAAACTGATTAAAACCTTTACAGTATATTAATATCTGTAGACAGTATAATCCTTCTGAGCAGGCATTCTAGGCACGGGAGCAGCAAAGGGGGGGGGGGATGGACGGACGCAAACAGGAAGTCCTCTGTAGCCTAGGCCGTCTCATTCCGGAGACCGCATGGTCCAGCCTTCGCGGTCCTCAAAGGCTGGGTCCTCCGAAGGATGCAGCCCCTGAATTGAGACACACCTACTGTCAGTGTTTGCAGTGGAAACAGATACCGGGATCCAAGTGAACCCACCAAACATTCATTTTACATTTATTAATGCATCCTGTATTCATTTATATATTTATTATTGCATCCTGTATTCATTTATACATTTATTAATGCATCCTGTATTCATTAATACATTTATTATTGCATCCTGTATTCATTTATACATTTATTATTGCATCCTGTATTCATTAATACATTCATTATTGCATCCTGTCTTCATTTATACATTTATTATTGCATCCTGTATTCATTCATACATTTATTAATGCATCCTGTATTCATTTGTACATTTATTATTGCATCCTGTATTCATTTATTAATGCATCCTGTATTCATTCATACATTTATTATTGCATCCTGTATTCATTTATACATTTATTATTGCATCCTGTATTCATTTATACATTTATTAATGCATCCTGTATTCATTTATACATTTATTATTGCATCCTGTATTCATTTATTAATGCATCCTGTATTCATTCATACATTTATTATTGCATCCTGTATTCATTTATACATTTATTATTGCATCCTGTATTCATTTATACATTTATTAATGCATCCTGTATTCATTCATACATTTATTATTGCATCCTGTATTAATTTATACATTTATTATTGCATCCTGTATTCATTTATACATTTATTAATGCATCCTGTATTCATTTTACATTTATTAATGCATCCTGTATTCATTTATACATTTATTATTGCATCCTGTATTCATTTATACATTTATTAATGCATCCTGTATTCATTAATACATTTATTATTGCATCCTGTATTCATTCATACATTTATTATTGCATCCTGTATTCATTCATACATTTATTATTGCATCCTGTATTCATTTATACATTCATTAATGCATCCTGTATTCATTAATACATTTATTATTGCATCCTGTATTCATTCATACATTTATTATTGCATCCTGTATTCATTCATACATTTATTATTGCATCCTGTATTCATTTGTACATTTATTAATGCATCCTGTATTCATTTGTACATTTATTATTGCATCCTGTATTCATTTATTAATGCATCCTGTATTCATTCATACATTTATTATTGCATCCTGTATTAATTTATACATTTATTATTGCATCCTGTATTAATTTATACATTTATTATTGCATCATGTATTCATTTATACATTTATTAATGCATCCTGTATTCATTTATACATTTATTATTGCATCCTGTATTAATTTATACATTTATTAATGCATCCTGCATTAATTTATACATTTATTATTGCATCCTGTATTCATTTATACATTTATTATTGCATCCTGTATTCATTTATACATTTATTAATGCATCCTGCATTAATTTATACATTTATTAATGCATCCTCTATTCATTTTACATTTATTATTGCATCCTGTATTCATTTATACATTTATTATTGCATCCTGTATTCATTTATACATTTATTAATGCATCCTGCATTAATTTATACATTTATTAATGCATCCTGTATTCATTTTACATTTATTATTGCATCCTGTATTCATTTATACATGTATTAATGCATTCTGTATTCATTTATACATTTATTAATGCATCCTGTATTCATTCATACATTTATTAATGCATTCTGTATTCATTTATACATTTATTAATGCATCCTGTATTCAATTATACATGTATTAATGCATTCTGTATTCATTTATACATTTATTATTCCATAAAACAATACGAGTTTATTAGTAATAGCATTCATGCATCAACACAAAGTGCTTCACATCTAAGAATCAAGATGGAATCATTTATTTTGAAGTAATTATGCAAATAAGATACTAATCTCCAAATATTATGCTCTAGTTTTACTGATATTAAGGCACAACAATAGATGTTTATTGTACAGATGTGTAAGCGTCCAGCTGAGCATATATAAATGTTTGCAAATTGAATATTCTATGTATTACTACCCCTAAAGTAAAGACAGTCAGAGTGATGCTTTCAAGATATTTTATTGAAGAAATACAACTGAATACTAAAATGTACGAAAACAAAATGCCCCTAAAACATCATGTATAAAACAAATGAACAGCAAATTAAATATACAGTATATACAGCAGATAATAATAATACATTTTATTTATATAGCGCTTTTCATAGTACTCAAAGACACTTTACATTAAAATTATTATATAAAAGCAATACACTAAAAACATAAATACACAATCATGGTCACACGTTAAAAGCAGTTTTGAACAGGTGAGTTTTGATTTGTGATTTGAATGTGGAAAGGTCAGTGCAGTCTCGGATGTGTTTGGGGAGAGAGTTCCAGAGGGAGGGTGCAGCTATGGAGAAGGCTCTGTCGCCCCATGTCCGGTGCTTGGTCCTGAGTGGAAGAGACAGGAGGTTTGCATCAGAGGAGCCGACGGGATGGAGTGTGGTGGTGAAGCAGGTCGGTGAGGTAGGAGGGGGCCTGATTGTGGAGGGCTTTGTGAGTGAGGAGAAGGATTTTGTATTCCATCCGTTGGATCTGGGTGAGCAGGCGAGCAGCAGAGTTCTGGATGTACTGGAGTTTATTTAGGATTTTGGATGATGTGCCGTGAAGAATGCTATTGCAGTAGTCAATTCTTGAGGTGATGAAGGCGTGGATCAGAGTTTCAGCAGCAGATGAGGAGAGTGATGGGCGGAGACGGGCCATGTTTTTTTAAGTGGAAAAAGGCAGTTCTGGTGATTTGGTTGACGAGGGGTTCAAAGGAGAGGTTGCTGTCCAACATGACTCCGAGGTTGCGGATGTGTGGGGAGGGAGACAGAGTGGAGTTGTCGATGGTGAGGCAGAAGTTGTGACCGGTTTTGGTGAGGGATTTGGGACCGATGATGATCATATCAGATTTATCACAGTTCAGTTTGAGGAAGTTGGTTTGCATCCATGATTTAATGTCAGTGAGGCAGCTGGTGAGAGTGGAGTGAGTAGCAGTGGTAATGGCTTTTGTGGCGATGTAGAGCTGAACATCATCGGCGTAGCAGTGGAGACCATGTTGACGGCTGATGATGACAGATGGTGTATCCTGAAACATATTTACAAGTGCTGAAACAATAAACATGATCTGATTTCAGCTACTCAAATCTCCGTATCCAAACCGTATTTATTCTAGTGCTTTAAATACATACAGTCTAACTAAATCATAGTATTTATTCTAATGTAATAATCATATTTATACTAGTTATACTACTTTGGTGGTCAGTTCCTCTCTGTGATCCATCTTTCCCTCTCAGCCTCATGACAGTCAGACTGTGTGAAGTCTCCCCAGGTCTTCTCTGTCACGAGGTCCTGGTCCTTGTCCAGGGAAAGACTCTGGGGGGGGGGGGGGGGGGGGGGCAGTATATGTTCTTCCCTGACACCTCGGGGAAGCTGCTGTGCACATGAGGGCTGCTGGGGATGTAACACTGCTGCCCTCTAGTGGTTAAATCGTATAATGTTTATGATTCATTAAATGGTGTAACACTGCTGCCCTCTAGTGGTTAAATCATGTAATGTTCATGATTCATTAAATGGTGTAACACTGCTGCCCTCTAGTGGTTAAATCGTATAATGTTCATGATTCATTAAATGGTGTAACACTGCTGCCCTCTAGTGGTTAAATCGTGTAATGTTCATGATTCATTAAATGGTGTAACACTGCTGCCCTCTAGTGGTTAAATCATGTAGTGTTTATGATTCATTAAATGGTGTAACACTGCTGCCCTCCAGTGGTTAAATCATGTAATCTTTCATGATTCATTAAATGGTGTAACACTGCTGCCCTCTAGTGGTTAAATCATGTAATGTCCATGATTCATTAAATGGTGTAACACTGCTGCCCTCTAGTGGTTAAATCATGTAATGTTTATGATTCATTAAATGGTGTAACACTGCTGCCCTCTAGTGGTTAAATCATGTAATTTTTCATGATTCATTAAATGGTGTAAAACTGCTGCCCTCTAGTGGTTAAATCATGTAATGTCCATGATTCATTAAATGGTGTAACACTGCTGTCCTCTAGTGGTTAAATCGTGTCATGTTTATGATTCATTAAATGGTGTAACACTGCTGCCCTCTAGTGGTTAAATCATGTAATGTTCATGATTCATTAAATGGTGTAACACTGCTGCCCTCTAGTGGTTAAATCATGTCATTTTTCATGATTCATTAAATGGTGTAAAACTGCTGTCCTCTAGTGGTTAAATCGTGTCATGTTTATGATTCATTAAATGGTGTAACACTGCTGCCCTCTAGTGGTTAAATCATGTAATGTTCATGATTCATTAAATGGTGTAACACTGCTGCCCTCTAGTGGTTAAATCGTGTAATGTTCATGATTCATTAAATGGTGTAACACTGCTGCCCTCTAGTGGTTAAATCGTGTAATGTTTATGATTCATTAAATGGTGTAACACTGCTGCCCTCTAGTGGTTAAATCCTGTAATGTTCATGATTCATTAAATGGTGTAACACTGCTGCCCTCTAGTGGTTAAATCATGTAATGTTCATGATTCATTAAATGGTGTAACACTGCTGCCCTCTAGTGGTTAAATCATGTAATGTTCATGAATCATTAAATGGTGTAACACTGCTGCCCTCTAGTGGTTAAATCTTGTCATGTTTATGATTCATTAAATGGTGTAACACTGCTGCCCTCTAGTGGTTAAATCATGTAATGTTCATGATTCATTAAATGGTGTAACACTGCTGCCCTCTAGTGGTTAAATCATGTCATTTTTCATGATTCATTAAATGGTGTAACACTGCTGTCCTCTAGTGGTTAAATCGTGTCATGTTTATGATTCATTAAATGGTGTAACACTGCTGCCCTCTAGTGGTTAAATCATGTAATGTTCATGATTCATTAAATGGTGTAACACTGCTGCCCTCTAGTGGTTAAATCGTGTAATGTTCATGATTCATTAAATGGTGTAACACTGCTGCCCTCTAGTGGTTAAATCCTGTAATGTTCATGATTCATTAAATGGTGTAACACTGCTGCCCTCTAGTGGTTAAATCATGTAATGTTCATGATTCATTAAATGGTGTAACACTGCTGCCCTCTAGTGGTTAAATCATGTAATGTTCATGAATCATTAAATGGTGTAACACTGCTGCCCTCTAGTGGTTAAATCTTGTCATGTTTATGATTCATTAAATGGTGTAACACTGCTGCCCTCTAGTGGTTAAATCATGTAATGTTCATGATTCATTAAATGGTGTAACACTGCTGCCCTCTAGTGGTTAAATCATGTCATTTTTCATGATTCATTAAATGGTGTAACACTGCTGTCCTCTAGTGGTTAAATCGTGTCATGTTCATGATTCATTAAATGGTGTAACACTGCTGCCCTCTAGTGGTTAAATCATGTAATGTTCATGATTCATTAAATGGTGTTACACTGCTGCGCTCTAGTGGTTAAATCAATTTAATGAATCATAAACATTACATGATTTAACCACTAGAGCGCAGCAGTGTTACACCATTTAATGAATCATGAACATTACATGATTTAACCACTAGAGGGCAGCAGTGTTACACCATTTAATGAATCATGAACATTACATGATTTAACCACTAGAGGGCAGCAGTGTTACACCATTTAATGAATCATGAACATTACAGGATTTAACCACTAGAGGGCAGCAGTGTTATACCATTTAATGAATCATGAACATTACACGATTTAACCACTAGAGGGCAGCAGTGTTACACCATTTAATGAATCATGAACATTACATGATTTAACCACTAGAGGGCAGCAGTGTTACACCATTTAATGAATCATAAACATGACACGATTTAACCACTAGAGGACAGCAGTGTTACACCATTTAATGAATCATGAAAAATGACATGATTTAACCACTAGAGGGCAGCAGTGTTACACCATTTAATGAATCATGAACATTACATGATTTAACCACTAGAGGGCAGCAGTGTTACACCATTTAATGAATCATAAACATGACAAGATTTAACCACTAGAGGGCAGCAGTGTTACACCATTTAATGATTCATGAACATTACATGATTTAACCACTAGAGGGCAGCAGTGTTACACCATTTAATGAATCATGAACATTACATGATTTAACCACTAGAGGGCAGCAGTGTTACACCATTTAATGAATCATGAACATTACAGGATTTAACCACTAGAGGGCAGCAGTGTTACACCATTTAATGAATCATAAACATTACACGATTTAACCACTAGAGGGCAGCAGTGTTACACCATTTAATGAATCATGAACATTACACGATTTAACCACTAGAGGGCAGCAGTGTTACACCATTTAATGAATCATGAACATTACATGATTTAACCACTAGAGGGCAGCAGTGTTACACCATTTAATGAATCATAAACATGACACGATTTAACCACTAGAGGACAGCAGTTTTACACCATTTAATGAATCATGAAAAATGACATGATTTAACCACTAGAGGGCAGCAGTGTTACACCATTTAATGAATCATGAACATTACATGATTTAACCACTAGAGGGCAGCAGTGTTACACCATTTAATGAATCATAAACATGACACGATTTAACCACTAGAGGACAGCAGTGTTACACCATTTAATGAATCATGGACATTACATGATTTAACCACTAGAGGGCAGCAGTTTTACACCATTTAATGAATCATGAAAAATTACATGATTTAACCACTAGAGGGCAGCAGTGTTACACCATTTAATGAATCATAAACATTACATGATTTAACCACTAGAGGGCAGCAGTGTTACACCATTTAATGAATCATGGACATTACATGATTTAACCACTAGAGGGCAGCAGTGTTACACCATTTAATGAATCATGAAAGATTACATGATTTAACCACTGGAGGGCAGCAGTGTTACACCATTTAATGAATCATAAACACTACATGATTTAACCACTAGAGGGCAGCAGTGTTACACCATTTAATGAATCATGAACATTACACGATTTAACCACTAGAGGGCAGCAGTGTTACACCATTTAATGAATCATGAACATTACATGATTTAACCACTAAAGGGCAGCAGTGTTACACCATTTAATGAATCATGAACATTATACGATTTAACCACTAGAGGGCAGCAGTGTTACACCATTTAATGAATCATGAACATTACATGATTTAACCACTAGAGGGCAGCAGTGTTACACCATTTAATGAATCATGAACATTACATGATTTAACCACTAGAGGGCAGCAGTGTTACACCATTTAATGAATCATAAACATGACAAGATTTAACCACTAGAGGGCAGCAGTGTTACACCATTTAATGATTCATGAACATTACATGATTTAACCACTAGAGGGCAGCAGTGTTACACCATTTAATGAATCATGAACATTACATGATTTAACCACTAGAGGGCAGCAGTGTTACACCATTTAATGAATCATGAACATTACAGGATTTAACCACTAGAGGGCAGCAGTGTTACACCATTTAATGAATCATAAACATTACACGATTTAACCACTAGAGGGCAGCAGTGTTACACCATTTAATGAATCATGAACATTACACGATTTAACCACTAGAGGGCAGCAGTGTTACACCATTTAATGAATCATGAACATTACATGATTTAACCACTAGAGGGCAGCAGTGTTACACCATTTAATGAATCATAAACATGACACGATTTAACCACTAGAGGACAGCAGTTTTACACCATTTAATGAATCATGAAAAATGACATGATTTAACCACTAGAGGGCAGCAGTGTTACACCATTTAATGAATCATGAACATTACATGATTTAACCACTAGAGGGCAGCAGTGTTACACCATTTAATGAATCATAAACATGACACGATTTAACCACTAGAGGACAGCAGTGTTACACCATTTAATGAATCATGGACATTACATGATTTAACCACTAGAGGGCAGCAGTTTTACACCATTTAATGAATCATGAAAAATTACATGATTTAACCACTAGAGGGCAGCAGTGTTACACCATTTAATGAATCATAAACATTACATGATTTAACCACTAGAGGGCAGCAGTGTTACACCATTTAATGAATCATGGACATTACATGATTTAACCACTAGAGGGCAGCAGTGTTACACCATTTAATGAATCATGAAAGATTACATGATTTAACCACTGGAGGGCAGCAGTGTTACACCATTTAATGAATCATAAACACTACATGATTTAACCACTAGAGGGCAGCAGTGTTACACCATTTAATGAATCATGAACATTACACGATTTAACCACTAGAGGGCAGCAGTGTTACACCATTTAATGAATCATGAACATTACATGATTTAACCACTAAAGGGCAGCAGTGTTACACCATTTAATGAATCATGAACATTATACGATTTAACCACTAGAGGGCAGCAGTGTTACACCATTTAATGAATCATGAACATTACATGATTTAACCACTAGAGGGCAGCAGTGTTACACCATTTAATGAATCATAAACATTATACGATTTAACCACTAGAGGGCAGCAGTGTTACATCCCCAGCAGCCCTCATGTGCACAGCAGCTTCCCCGAGGTGTCAGGGAAGAACATATACTGCCCCCCCCCCCCCCCCCAGAGTCTTTCCCTGGACAAGGACCAGGACCTCGTGACAGAGAAGACCTGGGGAGACTTCACACAGTCTGACTGTCATGAGGCTGAGAGGGAAAGATGGATCACAGAGAGGAACTGACCACCAACTCACCAAAGTAGTATAACTAGTATAAATATGATTATTACATTAGAATAAATACTATGATTTAGTTAGACTGTATGTATTTAAAGCACTAGAATAAATACGGTTTGGATACGGAGATTTGAGTAGCTGAAATCAGATCATGTTTATTGTTTCAGCACTTGTAAATATGTTTCAGGATACACCATCTGTCATCATCAGCCGTCAACATGGTCTCCACTGCTACGCCGATGATGTTCAGCTCTACATCGCCACAAAAGCCATTACCACTGCTACTCACTCCACTCTCACCAGCTGCCTCACTGACATTAAATCATGGATGCAAACCAACTTCCTCAAACTGAACTGTGATAAATCTGATATGATCATCATCGGTCCCAAATCCCTCACCAAAACCGGTCACAACTTCTGCCTCACCATCGACAACTCCACTCTGTCTCCCTCCCCACACATCCGCAACCTCGGAGTCATGTTGGACAGCAACCTCTCCTTTGAACCCCTCGTCAACCAAATCACCAGAACTGCCTTTTTCCACTTAAAAAAACATGGCCCGTCTCCGCCCATCACTCTCCTCATCTGCTGCTGAAACTCTGATCCACGCCTTCATCACCTCAAGAATTGACTACTGCAATAGCATTCTTCACGGCACATCATCCAAAATCCTAAATAAACTCCAGTACATCCAGAACTCTGCTGCTCGCCTGCTCACCCAGATCCAACGGATGGAATACAAAATCCTTCTCCTCACTCACAAAGCCCTCCACAATCAGGCCCCCTCCTACCTCACCGACCTGCTTCACCACCACACTCCATCCCGTCGGCTCCTCTGATGCCTCCTGTCTCTTCCACTCAGGACCAAGCACCGGACATGGGGCGACAGAGCCTTCTCCATAGCTGCACCCTCCCTCTGGAACTCTCTCCCCAAACACATCCGAGACTGCACTGACCTTTCCACATTCAAATCACAAATCAAAACTCACCTGTTCAAAACTGCTTTTAACGTGTGACCATGATTGTGTATTTATGTTTTTAGTGTATTGCTTTTATATAATAATTTTAATGTAAAGTGTCTTTGAGTACTATGAAAAGCGCTATATAAATAAAATGTATTATTATTATCTGCTGTATATACTGTATATTTAATTTGCTGTTCATTTGTTTTATACATGATGTTTTAGGGGCATTTTGTTTTCGTACATTTTAGTATTCAGTTGTATTTCTTCAATAAAATATCTTGAAAGCATCACTCTGACTGTCTTTACTTTAGGGGTAGTAATACATAGAATATTCAATTTGCAAACATTTATATATGCTCAGCTGGACGCTTACACATCTGTACAATAAACATCTATTGTTGTGCCTTAATATCAGTAAAACTAGAGCATAATATTTGGAGATTAGTATCTTATTTGCATAATTACTTCAAAATAAATGATTCCATCTTGATTCTTAGATGTGAAGCACTTTGTGTTGATGCATGAATGCTATTACTAATAAACTCGTATTGTTTTATGGAATAATAAATGTATAAATGAATACAGAATGCATTAATACATGTATAATTGAATACAGGATGCATTAATAAATGTATAAATGAATACAGAATGCATTAATAAATGTATGAATGAATACAGGATGCATTAATAAATGTATAAATGAATACAGAATGCATTAATACATGTATAAATGAATACAGGATGCAATAATAAATGTAAAATGAATACAGGATGCATTAATAAATGTATAAATTAATGCAGGATGCATTAATAAATGTATAAATGAATACAGGATGCAATAATAAATGTATAAATGAATACAGGATGCAATAATAAATGTAAAATGAATAGAGGATGCATTAATAAATGTATAAATTAATGCAGGATGCATTAATAAATGTATAAATGAATACAGGATGCAATAATAAATGTATAAATGAATACAGGATGCAATAATAAATGTATAAATTAATGCAGGATGCATTAATAAATGTATAAATTAATACAGGATGCAATAATAAATGTATAAATGAATACAGGATGCATTAATAAATGTATAAATGAATACATGATGCAATAATAAATGTATAAATTAATACAGGATGCAATAATAAATGTATAAATTAATACAGGATGCAATAATAAATGTATGAATGAATACAGGATGCATTAATAAATGAATACAGGATGCAATAATAAATGTACAAATGAATACAGGATGCATTAATAAATGTACAAATGAATACAGGATGCAATAATAAATGTATGAATGAATACAGGATGCAATAATAAATGTATGAATGAATACAGGATGCAATAATAAATGTATTAATGAATACAGGATGCATTAATGAATGTATAAATGAATACAGGATGCAATAATAAATGTATGAATGAATACAGGATGCAATAATAAATGTATGAATGAATACAGGATGCAATAATAAATGTATTAATGAATACAGGATGCATTAATAAATGTATAAATGAATACAGGATGCAATAATAAATGTATAAATGAATACAGGATGCATTAATAAATGTAAAATGAATACAGGATGCATTAATAAATGTATAAATGAATACAGGATGCAATAATAAATGTATAAATTAATACAGGATGCAATAATAAATGTATGAATGAATACAGGATGCATTAATAAATGTATAAATGAATACAGGATGCAATAATAAATGTATAAATGAATACAGGATGCAATAATAAATGTATGAATGAATACAGGATGCATTAATAAATGAATACAGGATGCAATAATAAATGTATAAATGAATACAGGATGCATTAATAAATGTATAAATGAATACAGGATGCAATAATAAATGTATAAATGAATACAGGATGCAATAATAAATGTATGAATGAATACAGGATGCATTAATAAATGAATACAGGATGCAATAATAAATGTACAAATGAATACAGGATGCATTAATAAATGTATGAATGAATACAGGATGCAATAATAAATGTATAAATGAAGACAGGATGCAATAATGAATGTATTAATGAATACAGGATGCAATAATAAATGTATAAATGAATACAGGATGCAATAATAAATGTATTAATGAATACAGGATGCATTAATAAATGTATAAATGAATACAGGATGCAATAATAAATATATAAATGAATACAGGATGCATTAATAAATGTAAAATGAATGTTTGGTGGGTTCACTTGGATCCCGGTATCTGTTTCCACTGCAAACACTGACAGTAGGTGTGTCTCAATTCAGGGGCTGCATCCTTCGGAGGACCCAGCCTTTGAGGACCGCGAAGGCTGGACCATGCGGTCTCCGGAATGAGACGGCCTAGGCTACAGAGGACTTCCTGTTTGCGTCCGTCCATCCCCCCCCCCCCCCTTTGCTGCTCCCGTGCCTAGAATGCCTGCTCAGAAGGATTATACTGTCTACAGATATTAATATACTGTAAAGGTTTTAATCAGTTTTTCAATCGTATATTCAATAATTCATTCATAGTTCTTTTTCATAATGTAGTTTTTCTAAATTAATAATCAGTTAATAATTCAATCAGTTGCTGTGTTAAATAACTAATTTTGAATCATTTATAGTTCTTGTAAATAAATTAATGTATTTGTCAATAACTTTTTTATTTCATTGACACATATATACACCTATATACACATACATTCATAAATGTATGTATAAATTATGATATGAATTAATCATGTTCCCACATTGTTTCACCCTTATTCAGTAACATCACATCTTGTTCCCTTGCACCTGCATCTATGTGTCATCTGTTCTGTACTAGTTAACAATCAGTAAAGATTTCAATTATTTATGATTTAGTTATAATTAAATTGGGAAGAATTATGCTGCATGTTGGGGCTGTAATCTAAAGCTTTCCCTATTTTATATATATATATCATGTAATATTATGATTATCAATACTTAACAGTACCAACAGTAATGCCTTTGAGTCAAATGAAAATCAAAAAGATATTAAATTAGCACTTTTAATTGTCGTACATTGTCAGATTTTTGAATTATATCGTGCCGGTGGGGATGGGATGCCCCTCCTCCTCTCGGCTGGTGGGTGGAGCGGGTGGTGTTGGAGGGGGGAGGGGCAGGGAGGACGTCACCGTACTCGCTGGGTCCCGGACTCACTGGGGTGCTGAGAGTGGTTCAGTGGTCTGTGGTGGGTCTGGTGGCTTCCTGTGTGTGTGAGGAGCTTCCCAAACCCACCAGCACAGAAGAAGCAGATGGAGACAAACTACGTCCTCTGTGCCGGTGGGGATGGGACGCCCCTCCTCCTCTCGGCTGGTGGGTGGAGCGGGTGGTGTTGGAGGGGGGAGGGGCAGGGAGGACGTCACCGTACTCGCTGGGTCCCGGACTCACTGGGGTGCTGAGAGTGGTTCAGTGGTCTGTGGTGGGTCTGGTGGCTTCCTGTGTGTGTGAGGAGCTTCCCAAACCCACCAGCACAGAAGAAGCAGATGGAGACAAACTACGTCCTCTGTGCCGGTGGGGATGGGACGCCCCTCCTCCTCTCGGCTGGTGGGTGGAGCGGGTGGTGTTGGAGGGGGGGAGGGGCAGGGAGGACGTCACCGTACTCGCTGGGTCCCGGACTCACTGGGGTGCTGAGAGTGGTTCAGTGGTCTGTGGTGGGTCTGGTCCGTCCTGGGATGATGGTTTGGAAGACGTCCACTCTCAGCTGCTCCAGGAGTGGGACAAAAGCACGGTGGAGTCCTGCCCTGTGAGACACAAACACAAGAGATGAATACTTTAAACTCAACTTTACGACCTTTACATTGTTCAATGATGGAATCTTATTACTGATATTTCTGAAGTCTTAGTGAGGGATTACTTACTCAGCCCACTGAAAGAAAGGCAACCACCGCTCTTCATCTTGTCCTGTGGTCCTCCATCCGTCTCATCTGGTCCAGAGTGAACACATCTTCTCTGTTGTCTGGGAGATCCTGGATGTTGCTTCCTGTCTTACAGCCATCGATACCTGAGTAAAAGAGACTTGGAAAACTCTTCTTAACGTTAGTCATTTTTACAGCATAAAACTGAATTAAAAACAAAACAATGCGCACCAACACGTCGAGGCAGCCGTCCGCAGCGCAATCTTGATGTATGAAGAAGCGATACTTAAAAGCTCTGCTGCAGGATGCTACCTATCGTCAACCCCGCCAGACGCGAGGGAAGGCCGTCTGGTGTTTTATTAGTCCGAGTCGCTGTCTTCAGCCGATTGCCAGTATCCTCTGTGTGTGTTTGTGGGGAAGCTGGGGCCTGAAGTGGAGGGCCTCTCCTCTGGTCCTCCTCTTGGAGATTCAGAGGCCTGAATTGGAGGGCGCTGCGTCCTCACCGGTCCTCTGCCTCTTCACACTTACCTGCTCCGTGCGGTCCTCTTCCCTGCTCCTCTTGGTGGACTCTTCTGACCTCTGGGGGACCAGGGGCGGAGCCTCTTCAGGATGTTCCACACCAAAAGGGAGGGCGCGCGGATGGTCAGCGGGAAAGGGTAGAGTCGGCACGTGGTAGAACTGGGTGAGAGGGTCCTCTTCCCTGCTCCTCTTGGTGGACTCTTCTGACCTCTTGGGGACCAGGGGCGGAGCCTCTTCAGGACGTTCCACACCAAAAGGGAGGGCGCGCGGATGGCCAGCGGGAAAGGGTGGAGTCGGCACGTGGTAGAACTGGGTGAGAGGGTCCTCTTCCCTGCTCCTCTTGGTGGACTCTTCTGACCTCTGGGGGACCAGGGGCGGAGCCTCTTCAGGACGTTCCACACCAAAAGGGAGGGAGCGCGGATCGCCAGCGGGAAAGGGAGGAGGAGTCGGCAAGCGATCGAACCCATCCCAGAAACCGCTCGGTGGTAACCGCTAGGTGAGAGGGTCATCTTCATCCTCTTCTTCTTCCTCCTCCTGGTCAGCTGGGACCAAAATGTCACCGGTCCTCTGCCTCTTCACACTTACCTGCTCCGTGCGGTCCTCTTCCCTGCTCCTCTTGGTGGACTCTTCTGACCTCTGGGGGACCAGGGGCGGAGCCTCTTCAGGACGTTCCACACCAAAAGGGAGGGCGCGCGGATGGCCAGCGGGAAAGGGTGGAGTCGGCACGTGGTAGAACTGGGTGAGAGGGTCCTCTTCCCTGCTCCTCTTGGTGGACTCCTCTGACCTCTGGGGGACCAGGGGCGGAGCCTCTTCAGGATGTTCCACACCAAAAGGGAGGGATGGCCAGCGGGAAAGGGAGGAGGAGTCGGCAAGCGGTCGAACCCATCCCAGAAACCGCTCGGTGGTAACCGCTGGGTGAGAGGGTCATCTTCATCCTCTTCTTCTTCCTCCTCCTGGTCAGCTGGGACCAAAACGTCACCGGTCCTCTGCCTCTTCACACTTACCTGCTCCGTGCGGTCCTCTTCCCTGCTCCTCTTGGTGGACTCTTCTGACCTCTGGGGGACCAGGGGCGGAGCCTCTTCAGGACGTTCCACACCAAAAGGGAGGGCGCGCGGATGGCCAGCGGGAAAGGGTGGAGTCGGCACGTGGTAGAACTGGGTGAGAGGGTCCTCTTCCCTGCTCCTCTTGGTGGACTCTTCTGACCTCTGGGGGACCAGGGGCGGAGCCTCTTCAGGACGTTCCACACCAAAAGGGAGGGATGGCCAGCGGGAAAGGGAGGAGGAGTCGGCAAGCGGTCGAACCCATCCCAGAAACCGCTCCGTGGTAACCGCTGGGTGAGAGGGTCATCTTCATCCTCTTCCTCCTCCTGGTCAGCTGGGACCAAAACGTCACCGGTCCTCTGCCTCTTCACACTTACCTGCTCCGTGCGGTCCTCTTCCCTGTTCCTCTTGGTGGACTCTTCTGACCTCTGGGGGACCAGGGGCGGAGCCTCTTCAGGACGTTCCACACCAAAAGGGAGGGCGCGCGGATGGCCAGCGGGAAAGGGTGGAGTCGGCACGTGGTAGAACTGGGTGAGAGGGTCCTCTTCCCTGCTCCTCTTGGTGGACTCTTCTGACCTCTGGGGGACCAGGGGCGGAGCCTCTTCAGGACGTTCCACACCAAAAGGGAGGGAGCGCGGATGGCCAGCGGGAAAGGGAGGAGGAGTCAGCAAGCGGTCGAACCCATCCCAGAAACCGCTCGGTGGTAACCGCTGGGTGACAGGGTCATCTTCAATCTCTTCTTCTTCCTCCTCCTGGTCAGCTGGGACCAAAACGTCACCGGTCCTCTGCCTCTTCACACTTACCTGCTCCGTGCGGTCCTCTTCCCTGCTCCTCTTGGTGGACTCTTCTGACCTCTGGGGGACCAGGGGCGGAGCCTCTTCAGGACGTTCCACACCAAAAGGGAGGGCGCGCGGATGGCCAGCGGGAAAGGGTGGAGTCGGCACGTGGTAGAACTGGGTGAGAGGGTCATCTTCATCTTCCTCCTCTTCTTCTTCCTCCATGTCCTCGTCCTCTTCCTCCATGTCCTCGTCCTCCATGTCCTCTTCCTCCATGTCCTCTTCCTACATGTCCTCGACCTCCATGTCCTCGTCCTCCATGTCGTCGACCTCCATGTCCTCGTCCTCCATGTCGTCGACCTCCATGTCCTCGTCCTCCATGTCGTCGACCTCCATGTCCTCGTCCTCCATGTCGTCGACCTCCATGTCCTCGTCCTCCATGTCGTCGACCTCCATGTCCTCGTCCTCCATGTCGTTGACCTCGATGTCCTCTTCCTCCTCCTTAGCTGGGACCAAAACGTCACCGGTCCTCTGCCTCTTCACACTTACCTGCTCCGTGCGCTCCTCTTCCCTGCGCCTCTTGGTGGACTCTTCTGACCTCTGGGGGACCAGGGGCGGAAAAAGGAGGGAATGCACATAATAAATACATACTACACATACTACAAATACAACACATACTACACCTGCTCCGTTGTCAGAGGAGTAGGGGAGGATCCAGTAGCCCACTGGTGGAGGAAGTGCCATGATGTCGTTCACAGAAGCTGAGAGGGAAAAATTCAAACTGTAAGGATTTCTCATAACATGAAATATTTCTGGATTACATTGAAGAATAATCAAAGATTAAATTAGAAAAAAATGATGACCGCACTACACGTGTCACCAAGTCACCAACACAGAAGAGGCTGTTTTAATATTTTAACAATAATATCAAACATAGTGCAGCTCTGCCTCTGTTAGTTTGAACACATAACACAACTATATTAATAATGATAAAAATAATATAACTGTAATATAACTCTTACTCTGCACTGTGTGTTATGATAATAATTGTTACATACAATATGTGTACATAATTGTTAAACTCCATACATCAGCTGGTGTTTTGCCAGGGATTGACATGAGAAGAGTTTAACAAAACATCCAGCAGGTGGTGGTATACGCTCAAACGGAAATTAAGGAGCTTTTATTGCATCATTTGGAGTTGTTGAAGCGTGATATCTTATTGTGAAGGACAAAACTACGGTCCCGGATGTGTTGACAGCATTGATGGTGGTATTTTGCGACCCTGTAACATGAGAATATCCCCGAAAAACCAGCGGATAGAAGTCCGTACGGATTAGGTCATTAGCAGTGCACGGCTAATTCGGTTAGCATCGTTTTAACGACTCTGGTAAAGGCAAAGCTAACTGTAATAATTACAACAATATTTCGTATGAAAGGTACGAAGTTTAACTTCAGTTTAACACCATTAAATCAACTGAAAACATTACACGATCATTTTTATCAACATTTTAAGTGAATTGTATTGAAACATTAGCTAAAAACTGTCCGGTTTGGGGTACAACTCCATTAGAGAAATAGTTTCAAAGGATCAGATGTTTGTTCAATAACAGGGTCGCATCGTGTCCTAGTTTGATGACGTAGGCTACGTCCAGACGCTTGCCTCTATGTTCCATATGGTTACCATGGTGCACAACTTCAGCATTTACTGAGTGTTCTATTTTCAGAAATATACATTTTAATGTTAAAATAGGAAGATTTGATGCCTTCGAAAACCGAAATAACTGTGTTTAATTAAACATCTACACTATTGTGAACACCTTCCACAGATGTCCTGCAACATTTAAGACATTCTGCCACTTAACAGAAGTAAAACGTACCAGCAGAGGGATGGTCCGTCTCTCACCGCACACTCGACGCAGGTGCGTCTGTTGTCCACGAGTAGCGATCCAGTAGTTTATCCAACAAGTTTCGTATCAAGTAGCCTCTCTCAAGAAGTAAAAAACTCAGAGTCGGCTTTCCACGGTATGTCCAAGACGTGTTCACGCTCAGGTGCAAGTGCAGAGTGAGCAATCAGAACGTTCTGAGGCCTTAGTAACCTCGGGTGGGTCCGTTTCCATGGCATTCAGTGAGTGCGTGCGTGTGAATAGCCAAGACAGAAAGAGAGAAATATTAATTATTTTATCTTATATATAATATATTTTTTATTCGATTTATACTCGTTATTTTTAATTTTATCTTTCAGTGCTCTTACCATTCAGTACAGCTATGAGTTGCAAACATTACACAACCCGTCTCTGCTTATTCTAATACAACAAATCTGTATTGGAAACGAAATTGAGAGAGAGAGATTAAGTAAATATAAATACATATACATTTATTTATATTTATTTATTTCTCAATGAATCTTTAGAGACAAGAGCCTGTATTGCAATAAGGCAGAGGACAGTTAACAAACACAACAGCAGCAAAAACAAATGTCAACAAATGTGTTTATTAACTTGCAGTAACACATATGCACATACTTTATATTTTTTTGCTTGCAAGGCAGTCACCCTCCCCTGCAGGATTATTTTCTCCAAAATTGTCCAACTCACATTGAGTAAATGATGAAAAGAGAAACACGTATCAATAATATTCACACAAGGATACAAACTTAGAAGATTGACGAATTTTACACAGCAGAATATACACAAATTCATATAGAAATCATTTACATGGATGTCTTATTGTGGGTTTAAATAAAAGAAAAAGGTGACAGTCACAACGGTCATCTGTGTGACAGCAACAATAACACATCAGAAGTGTATTGTCCTCTCTACTGGTTGTCCTAGTAAAGGCTTTATATAGGCTGAGAGCTAATTCCACTGTAACCTTAAGTACAAGATGGTCAAATTGAGATATTACAAATGGACTAATGTCTTAATTTGGAGACAGTTACGGGAGTGAGGGATGAGGAGGTAAGGAAACATGAGAACACCAGGGTAGGGAGTGAGGGATGAGGAGGTAAGGAAACATGAGAACACCAGGGTAGGGAGTGAGGGATGAGGAGGTAAGGAAACATGAGAACACCAGGACACACATGGAGAACTCTGTCAAGCTACATGTTAGACAAAGTGAACATCTTTTCTTCTACATAGCTGTCCTCAGTCTCATCTGCTTAACTTGGTCATGGAGGCATCAACATGTAATAGAGATGTTAAATTAACAGTGAAAACTCATCATAGCTTAATTTAACATCAGTATTCATAATTACACTTCATGTTTACTTCTCCTGATCTTTACCTCCTATAACAAGGTCCATGGGGGCATCTCAATAAATGAACATGTTATATTATATAAGTGTTATTTACTGATTGTTTTCGTGTTGGAATACATGTTAAATATTTAATGTTCTTTTCATACTGTATTGCAGCCGGGCATTGGCCCAGCTCGCTCTGCATGTCAGCACGTAGCCTCTCAAAGCATCCTTCTCCCTTTTACAATACAGTATTTTACTTAATTTTATTTGACTTTTGTGGCCTCATACGAGTCATATTCCAGCTCCCGGTTCAGTGTCGCCCCTTAGCGGTGTAAGGATCCGTCATGTATGTTGTTGTCCATCTGGCACAGAAGGGACCAGTCTGAGCGGGAGGATGTACATCCCCACACAAAGTGACCCTCCAGATAAACATCAAAGTTTGAAATTGTTTCACAAAGGTTACATTTCAATGTATGTGTATCTATATATTAGTGCTGGGCAAGTTAACGCATTATTATCGCGTTAACGCATTCATTAATTAACGCAGACAATTATTTTATCTCGCGTTAACGCATTTTTAAAATGTATTATTATTGTAACAGACTGTCTCATGTTTATCGTTTTGTATTGGAGATGATATGTCCCTTCAGGTTTGCCGTAGAGAAAAGGCGACTTCCGCTTCTGGTCGAGGGGAGGGAGACAGATTGAGATGATCCAATGCTATTGAATGACTACGGTAGGCTAAATGGGAAGTTTACCTGAAAAACTACACTTTTATTTAGCCGTTAGGCTATTTCATTACTCAACAAAAAAATTGGTTCAAACAACACAGAAGACTTTCAATGGATTGGTTTTACAAATACAATCTTAGTACATAAGAGTGTGTTAAAGACAGACAAGAAGAAGAGCAACCTTCCCAGAGATTTTAACACACTTTAAGGGTCAGGTTTATGCAAAAACCACTATGGTAGACACTGCACAAACAACATCCAAACTCTGTATGCCGGAGTTTGCCATGAGCTCAGCAAACAAAATGTCAGTCTCTCGTCCCAGGCAGAAGCATTTTTTTTTTTTAAGTACTTCAATTATTTGCATAGCGGCAGTTGTGATTTTCCGCCAACAGTTCATCAACAATGCTCAGCAGACCACTCAGCTTCAGTCTGCAGGCCGATTCTTCCTCATGGCTTGCCAAAATCTGTCGCTCGACTTCCTTCAGCCGCCACGTCATAGACACAGGCATGGTTTGAGGGCGGTCTGCTTTGTCCGACAGATCATCAGGCTTTGGCTCCTGGAAAGTCAAAACAATGCATGATTGGAACATTTTGTTGACGAATCTCTTATCATTTGCAGCCACACATAAGACACTTTCATCTAAGACGTCAACAATATTCCCAACACCAAGAATGTCTGTTTGAAAAAGGACATAACTCGGGATCACTGTGTGAGGTGAGGGGACTTGTCCAACCTGTGTGACGGCAGCTGTGGGTGCGTGCGTTATGGTTGGGTGCATCGACAACAGAGTTGAGGATGCAATGAAAAGCGGTGTCGTTCTGTTTCTGCTACACCACATTTGTTAGGGTTTATTAGAATACCCAGGATGATGATGACCTCTGTATTCCTGAACCCAGAGTCAGATGTACAGACACCAACAGGGAACATAGTGAACATCTCGGGACCTGTAGTTAATCTTTCTACGGGCAAAGAGCTGAAAAGATGTCATTAGCTTGGATCAATATGAACTTTGCTGAGGAACAATGTGTAGGATTTAGGGGAATGGAATATAATGTCATTACTTTGTTTTCATTAGTGTATATTAACCTGAAACGTCATATTTTCTGTTAGCTTAGAATGAGCCCTTCATATCTACATAGGTAGCAGGTCCTCTTCATGGAGTCCGCCATGTTGCACCCCCATGTTTCTACAGTAACCCAAAACGGACAAACTAAACACTGGCTCTAGAGAGTTTTCACAGTACTTAAAGGCCACCGTAGTTCTCCAACACACTTGGAAAGGGAGGCGTATTTAATTGGTTGCTGTCTGCGCACTGACCACTAGATGCCACTAAATCCCACACACTGTTTCTTTAAGTCTGTGACTTGTTCTTTATTTGATATAAAGTATAGGAGAGACATTTCTTTTTTTAAACACTGACACGATTCAACACTTTGAGTTACACATGCATATTTTCCATTGAAAGATGTCTATGTCAATTGACAATGTCAAAAGTATCTGCTGTAATCAATGTCCAAATAGTGATCCAAAAATGTATTAAAAATTAAATAAATAAATAACACATGTTGAAATAAATTACGATATGAACAGACAGCATATAACACATTATAACACAGCATTCAGGCTGCTTGCTTCTCTGCCAGCAGAGAATGGTATTTAGGCCCTCTGCTAGACACTACATGTCGCTGCCCACTCAGAGCTACATGGACACTGAATTCATTCAAATGAACACATTTTTGCACGTACAGTAAGTGCAGCATGTACAGTATGCTACTGTTGATGTGCCATATGTCCATGTGGGTTGAATGTACTGGAAGCTGAGCTGTACCACAAGCAAATTCCACCAGTTGTGGCTGTGCGGTAGTTACACTTGGACTTGACTTTTTTCCACATAACTGGCCAATAACCAGGTTGACAGTCTGCTACCTCCTCAGGTTGATCATATGACCTGTTCCTGTCTGCTGCACTCCAGAAATAACTTGCATAAAGCAACAGTGCTCAAAAAACCCTCCACTATGATCCTGTTTAATTGACTTCAGTTCAGTACATAGAATACTGTTTTCTCTTGCTGTATACTTTCATCCAAAAGCTCTCTAACTGGCTGGTGGAAGATTAGAGTGTTGTCTGTGTCTGGTCTTCCATGACAGTCGTGAGATCCTCCTGTATCTTCTCAGCCAGAGAAACACAAGCCACAAGTCTGTAAATGCTCCCAAAACCCAAAACCTTTGTTTTATATTTATATATATTTATATTTTTGTGTTTTTGTTTGTCCCATACAAGAATTATTGCCTTAATTGTGTGGAAGTTTTAGAATGCTCAAATAAAAACAAATCAAATACATAAATAGCGTAAAATAAAATACAAAATGTATTTCACTTTTTATGAATGCATTTATTGTGTTATATAATTTGTACTGACCACAAAGCAGTGCCAGCAGTTAAAGGGTACAACAAGTCTATGAAACCTTTGGTGGAGATGTATCACAACATTTAGGCTTTACAGTCTTATATTACAACCAGGACTGTTTCTATGTGTCTGCTGAGGAAAGTAGCATCTCATGTGTACAGTGCGTTTTACATTCATCACATGCAGAGAGAAAACCTCAGCCGGCTGCTCGGATATTAGTGGAAAGGGCATTTGCTGGACTGCCACAAGTGACAACGGATAGGAGTGAGAAGAGGAGAACGAGGAGAGGATAGATGGGGGGGTTAGGTATAGTGCTCCTAAATCTGCATAATCCTCCCTGACGACCGGGGCGGACAGGGCAGGATGAATGCGGTGGTACGGACCACCCTGGATCTGGCAACCCAACAGACAGAAAGTCAGCGACCAGACAGGCCAGGCTGCGGCTGTGTAGCTGACAAGTTCTGACAGTGACAGAGCAGCTGAGGAGCCAGAGTGGATTTGTGTGGACTGCTGTCTGTTTGACAAACACACACTCACATACACACAAGTAGTATTCACATACTGAGAAAAGGATACATGAGGGCACACACACACACACACACACACGCACACGCACTTGATTTCAGGACCTCTAAATTGCTGTCAGCTTTTTTCAGAGATTTAAAGTTACAATCTAAAAGATCTCTGCTTTGTTTTCTTTGGCGGCACCTTTGGCGATAAGAGGTAATTGCAGATGTGTTTCTTGGATCTCACTTGTGTTGGGGATTTACCCTCAGGCAAAAAGCCCACCGTATAATCTGACTCCAAAAGACTACACCTTCAGAAGGACCCAGAGGATCCTCTCAGTGTTTTGTGAGCCCCGTTCTATCCTTTCCCTGTTTCTTTATTCATTCTCATGAGGTGTTGACCTTGTCCTGCTCAGGGACGCGTTATCTTCACACACACACACACACACACCAGGTTTGGGGCCACTGTGTGTGGGAGTCCAGTCGTTCTCAGGGATAGCGAAGGTGCTGTTCCTGCAGGTTGCTACACAATATCTCACGGACTAGCCCGCTTCACAACACAGTTACGAGTTTAAGCTAAACCACCTGTGTCAGAGCGTCTTCTTTGTACGGGAGTGCCTCACCCGGAGATTCAAACCTTTGCTCTATGACATTTAATGCCTGTAAATACCGTTAGCATATTTCTACACTTGCCAGACAGGCAGACACTCAGTTCGTAGTAGCTAATGCAAATGCAAAGGGCTTTCATCAGTAAGCCATAGACTCAATCACCATTATGTTACCTCATTTGGAGATAGATACATTTATTTATGTCAACATTGTAACACTTCTCACTTTAAATAGGTGTTTGCTCCTTGACGGCTAACATGTTAGCAAACAGTTGATTATTTATACATCTACCAGACATGGATCAATATTAGCATCCATTTACGTTCATTGTTTTTCAAGAGCAACCTAATGATTGTGAGTACAATATTTACTCTCCTTTTTGTTGTTAGCTGCTACAGCTAGCTAGCCGCTAACTTTGTCTAACTTCCTTTTGGCAAGCGACGTAAGATATTTTGTATTTTGGTTTCGAGAATGAGGGCCCAACTTTCAGAAATTGTGTTTTTAAAATTGCAAAAAAAAAAGTCATATGAAAATATTGATTAGTGCAGCTTTAACGTATCTGCTCCTAGCATGCTAGCATTGTAGCGACTGAAAATGACATCAGCCAGAGCCGGATATGTCACTCGTCATACCGCGGAAAATCTGATGAAATCAGGCAGGTTCACCAGAAACTCATTCAGCTCCGACTCCAGCAAGGCCTCCAGAAAAGTGTCCAGCCCAGTCCGAGAAAACCAAAACCAG
>NC_136653.1:5452960-5487960 GCF_949748355.1 Melanostigma gelatinosum
GAACGACAGATCAAGGATCAAGACATCTAAGAACACAGCCACTGTCTATAAAATCAATTTAGATCAAAAGAGTGAATACAACTCATTGGAATTGATACACATAACTTGAAAGTCTACCAGAAGTTGATCAAACTCCAAATGACTGAGTCATTATGGCTGCAGTTCACTTACGAGTTCATGTTAGTGTATCACTCAAGTAACTACAACTTTCTATGCCATTTAAGTTGGGTTAGCTTACTTCTTTTATTAACATGAGCTGTTAGCTTTTACAGTGTAATGAAGGATTATCTTATCTTATTTTAGAACACATCATCATTTATTAGTTGAGCATATTTTGTCTGATGTCCTTAATCTGCTCAGTAACTAATGCTGTCAAACACACGGGGAGCAGGTAATGTACACAACTATAAACTTCATTCATGAAGACACGTGACGTGATATAACGGATACTGCGTGTTTACTCTTTACGTGATTCAAATGAAGCAAATGAAATAAAGTGACGTCCATAGTGTATCGAACATCAGCCTCAATATTCACCAGCATACATTTGACTGCACGTTGGTGTTAACTGGGGATACTTTCAGCCACAAAAACACAACAAAGTCGGAGATGAATGAAATAGCAGGTTAGCTTACGCTACGTTAGCATGTAGGCTAACAAACTCATACAGAAGACTTCGACACGGTAACACTGAAGAAAGACAACTAACGTTCTATTTAGAGCTTTCAATTGATGCCCAGACTAGTTATCATGACATTTTAATTCATTGTTAATTCATCTGAATTACTTACCGTTTAAAGTAGATTCCAAACAGTGCAGAGCTCTCGGACATGGGTACTGTGGTCCTCTCTGTAGCTGAGAATGGCATCAACACTCAAAGAAGTCCTCCCCTCGCCAAACGGCACCACAGCGCTGCTGGTGGCCAATGATATATTACATCTGTATTTTGGAGTAAAAAATTAAAATGACACGTCTGGACACATAACTGTCATCTAATCGAGTCGAGTCTTGAATGACAGCACACGATACATCATTTTGCTATTCTCAGAACTCAATAGAGTTCACCAATGTAGGTTTCGTTTGCTGAAATGTCCTGTGGTATTTTCTAAGAGAAGTCCTAGAGTTCCCTCTGCTGGCCAAAGCTGGGAATAGCACTCTGCTTGCAGAATCAAAGTCTTACTGCAGATTCTCTGAAATCGTAAGAACTGTGACTTATTCAAGCCCGTATAAGTTGGCTGAGTCAGTGAAGGGGGGCCTGACATGCGTGCACACAAAATCCCAGTTCAAGTGGAGCAAGCAGCACGGAGCTGAGGACTTTACAAGTCCATGAGGTACTTGACCTCCCCCGGCCTTGGCCCTCAGGTCAATACTGAGCAACGTTTGATTCCTCCTAGAGCCTCCATTACATTCAAAGTCGTTTTTGGTCAACTTTATCTCTAATAGCTGTAGTAACTCTTTGTCTGGTCTTTGTTTTGTTTGGGTGTTTCTGAAAGACGTTTTTTACGGCTTGTATGCCCTCTTTGATGTCAATATTAGTGTAGAGGCTGTCTATACCAATTGTAAACAGGATTGAGTTGTCAGTAATGTGAAGTTTTTTCCACTATATCGACAAAATGGTAAGTGTCCTTGATGCAACTATAGGGTGTGTGGTTGAGAGAGGATTGAGTGAGAAGTCCAGGCAGCTCCAGTGCTGGATAGATGCTACCAGGCCCTGCATGCCTTCTTCCAGGGTCCCACCGGCCCCACACATGCCTCTCACAGAGCCCGATCAGCACCATGGAAAGCATCCATCCATCCATCCATCCAGCATGCTCCAGTGCTGGATAGCTGCTACCAGGCCCTGAGTGCATCCAGCCCAACACATGCCTCTCACAGAGTAAGAAAAAAAAGGCACTTGCCATGTATAACTTACCCCATCTTGTAGAAAGGGGTTTCTCTCTCAATAATTACAAAGAGCTCAACACCTCCACAGACACAAAAGCTTCTCTGAGGAGCCCACAGTATATATGTATATATATATATATATGTGTATATATATATGTGTATATATACATATATATACATATATATGTATATATGTACATATATATTTATATATATGTATATATATATATATATATACATATATAAATGTACGATATACCCTGTTAGCGTTAGGATAGGATAAGGGATGATAACCACAGTTTCATGAACCCTTTTGGAATGACTTTTGATAGGACGGTCCTAGAGCCTTGTGAGTGGGCTCTACCCCCACTAAGTGTGTGATTGCGGTTGGATAGAAAGCCGTTTGGTGCTGGTAGGACCTTGGGAAGCGTGAATGCGCGGCCTGATCCATGTTTTCCATGTGTGTGTATGTGGTGAGCTGTTTGTGGGTGTGTTTGGTTGGTGGGAGTGGTTGAGATCAGGATAGAGGTGTGTTTGGGCTTGGCTTTAGTGTCTGGACCTGTCTTGGTGGGTTGGGAGTGGTTGAGGTTAGGGTTAGGTCATGTTCGGTTCGGGGTTAGGACTAGGTAACAGCAAGGATACCAGACATTTGGCATGATGATCGTATATAGCTGTTGGGTACTTGGTGCTAGCCTCCTGAAACTTGGTGTTTGCATTCCTAGCTGCCCGTCTGTCCTAATTACCCATCTGTCCTCATTACCCGTCTGTCCTCGTCACCTGTCTGTCCCCGTCACGCGTCTGTCCCCGTTACGCGTCTGTCCTCGTTACACGTCTGTCCTCGTTACCCGTCTGTCCTCATTACCCGTCTGTCCAAACCCAAGTCCCAAATGCAAGTAGGACAAACAAGACATTGGTAGGTACACCTGGAATGCATGACCACCCATGACATTTTATGTGAATAACAACGAGAAGACTGACTGACATTTTCAAAATGTTTTTATTGCTGAACATTGAGTCCATAAACAAAATGTATATGTATTTGTCTATATATATATATATATGTATATATATATATACAATAAAACCATATAAAATGTATCTCATTCTCTAGAGGGCAGCAGTGTTACATCATTTAATGAATCATGAACATTACATGATTTAACCACTAGAGGGCAGCAGTGTTACACCATTTAATGAATCATAAACATTACACGATTTAACCACTAGAGGGCAGCAGTGTTACACCATTTAATGAATCATGAACATTACATGATTTAACCACTAGAGGGCAGCAGTGTTACACCATTTAATGAATCATGAAAAATGACATGATTTAACCACTAGAGGGTTGCAGTGTTACACCATTTAATGAATCATAAACATTCCATGATTTAACCACTGGAGGGCAGCAGTGTTACACCATTTAATGAATCATGAAAAATGACATGATTTAACCACTAGAGGGCAGCAGTGTTACACCATTTAATGAATCATAAACATTACATGATTTAACCACTGGAGGGCAGCAGTGTTACACCATTTAATGAATCATGAACATTACACGATTTAACCACTAGAGGGCAGCAGTGTTACACCATTTAATGAATCATGAACATTACATGATTTAACCACTAGAGGGCAGCAGTGTTACACCATTTAATGAATCATAAACATTACACGATTTAACCACTAGAGGGCAGCAGTGTTACACCATTTAATGAATCATGAACATTACATGATTTAACCACTAGAGGGCAGCAGTGTTACACCATTTAATGAATCATGAACATTACACGATTTAACCACTAGAGGGCAGCAGTGTTACACCATTTAATGAATCATGAACATTACATGATTTAACCACTAGAGGGCAGCAGTGTTACACCATTTAATGAATCATAAACATTACACGATTTAACCACTAGAGGGCAACAGTGTTACACCATTTAATGAATCATGAACATTACATGATTTAACCACTAGAGGGCAGCAGTGTTACACCATTTAATGATTCATGAACATTACATGATTTAACCACTAGAGGGCAGCAGTGTTACACCATTTAATGAATCATAAACATTACATGATTTAACCACTAGAGGGCAGCAGTGTTACACCATTTCATGAATCATGGACATTACATGATTTAACCACTAGAGGGCAGCAGTGTTACACCATTTAATGAATCATGAAAGATTACATGATTTAACCACTGGAGGGCAGCAGTGTTACACCATTTAATGAATCATAAACATGACATGATTTAACCACTAGAGGGCAGCAGTGTTACACCATTTAATGAATCATGAACATTACATGATTTAACCACTAGAGGGCAGTAGTGTTACACCATTTAATGAATCATGAACATTGCATGATTTAACCACTAGAGGGCAGCAGTGTTACACCATTTAATGAATCATAAACATTACATGATTTAACCACTAGAGCGCAGCAGTGTTACACCATTTAATGAATCATGAACATTACATGATTTAACCACTAGAGGGCAGCAGTGTTACACCATTTAATGAATCATGAACATTACATGATTTAACCACTAGAGGGCAGCAGTGTTACACCATTTAATGAATCATGAACATTACAGGATTTAACCACTAGAGGGCAGCAGTGTTACACCATTTAATGAATCATAAACATTACACGATTTAACCACTAGAGGGCAGCAGTGTTACACCATTTAATGAATCATGAACATTACACGATTTAACCACTAGAGGGCAGCAGTGTTACACCATTTAATGAATCATGAACATTACATGATTTAACCACTAGAGGGCAGCAGTGTTACACCATTTAATGAATCATAAACATGACACGATTTAACCACTAGAGGACAGCAGTGTTACACCTTTAATGAATCATGAAAAATGACATGATTTAACCACTAGAGGGCAGCAGTGTTACACCATTTAATGAATCATGAACATTACATGATTTAATCACTAGAGGGCAGCAGTGTTACACCATTTAATGAATCATAAACATGACAAGATTTAACCACTAGAGGACAGCAGTGTTACACCATTTAATGAATCATGAAAAATGACATGATTTAACCACTAGAGGGCAGCAGTGTTACACCATTTAATGATTCATGAACATTACATGATTTAACCACTAGAGGGCAGCAGTGTTACACCATTTAATGAATCATGAACATTGCATGATTTAACCACTAGAGGGCAGCAGTGTTACACCATTTAATGAATCATGAACATTACATGATTTAACCACTAGAGGGCAGCAGTGTTACACCATTTAATGAATCATGAACATTACAAGATTTAACCACTAGAGGGCAGCAGTGTTACACCATTTAATGAATCATAAACATTACACGATTTAACCACTAGAGGGCAGCAGTGTTACACCATTTAATGAATCATGAACATTACACGATTTAACCACTAGAGGGCAGCAGTGTTACACCATTTAATGAATCATGAACATTACATGATTTAACCACTAGAGGGCAGCAGTGTTACACCATTTAATGAATCATAAACATGACACGATTTAACCACTAGAGGACAGCAGTTTTACACCATTTAATGAATCATGAAAAATGACATGATTTAACCACTAGAGGGCAGCAGTGTTACACCATTTAATGAATCATGAACATTACATGATTTAACCACTAGAGGGCAGCAGTGTTACACCATTTAATGAATCATAAACATGACACGATTTAACCACTAGAGGACAGCAGTGTTACACCATTTAATGAATCATGGACATTACATGATTTAACCACTAGAGGGCAGCAGTTTTACACCATTTAATGAATCATGAAAAATTACATGATTTAACCACTAGAGGGCAGCAGTGTTACACCATTTAATGAATCATAAACATTACATGATTTAACCACTAGAGGGCAGCAGTGTTACACCATTTAATGAATCATGGACATTACATGATTTAACCACTAGAGGGCAGCAGTGTTACACCATTTAATGAATCATGAAAGATTACATGATTTAACCACTGGAGGGCAGCAGTGTTACACCATTTAATGAATCATAAACACTACATGATTTAACCACTAGAGGGCAGCAGTGTTACACCATTTAATGAATCATGAACATTACACGATTTAACCACTAGAGGGCAGCAGTGTTACACCATTTAATGAATCATGAACATTACATGATTTAACCACTAAAGGGCAGCAGTGTTACACCATTTAATGAATCATGAACATTATACGATTTAACCACTAGAGGGCAGCAGTGTTACACCATTTAATGAATCATGAACATTACATGATTTAACCACTAGAGGGCAGCAGTGTTACACCATTTAATGAATCATAAACATTATACGATTTAACCACTAGAGGGCAGCAGTGTTACATCCCCAGCAGCCCTCATGTGCACAGCAGCTTCCCCGAGGTGTCAGGGAAGAACATATACTGCCCCCCCCCCCCCCCCAGAGTCTTTCCCTGGACAAGGACCAGGACCTCGTGACAGAGAAGACCTGGGGAGACTTCACACAGTCTGACTGTCATGAGGCTGAGAGGGAAAGATGGATCACAGAGAGGAACTGACCACCAACTCACCAAAGTAGTATAACTAGTATAAATATGATTATTACATTAGAATAAATACTATGATTTAGTTAGACTGTATGTATTTAAAGCACTAGAATAAATACGGTTTGGATACGGAGATTTGAGTAGCTGAAATCAGATCATGTTTATTGTTTCAGCACTTGTAAATATGTTTCAGGATACACCATCTGTCATCATCAGCCGTCAACATGGTCTCCACTGCTACGCCGATGATGTTCAGCTCTACATCGCCACAAAAGCCATTACCACTGCTACTCACTCCACTCTCACCAGCTGCCTCACTGACATTAAATCATGGATGCAAACCAACTTCCTCAAACTGAACTGTGATAAATCTGATATGATCATCATCGGTCCCAAATCCCTCACCAAAACCGGTCACAACTTCTGCCTCACCATCGACAACTCCACTCTGTCTCCCTCCCCACACATCCGCAACCTCGGAGTCATGTTGGACAGCAACCTCTCCTTTGAACCCCTCGTCAACCAAATCACCAGAACTGCCTTTTTCCACTTAAAAAAACATGGCCCGTCTCCGCCCATCACTCTCCTCATCTGCTGCTGAAACTCTGATCCACGCCTTCATCACCTCAAGAATTGACTACTGCAATAGCATTCTTCACGGCACATCATCCAAAATCCTAAATAAACTCCAGTACATCCAGAACTCTGCTGCTCGCCTGCTCACCCAGATCCAACGGATGGAATACAAAATCCTTCTCCTCACTCACAAAGCCCTCCACAATCAGGCCCCCTCCTACCTCACCGACCTGCTTCACCACCACACTCCATCCCGTCGGCTCCTCTGATGCCTCCTGTCTCTTCCACTCAGGACCAAGCACCGGACATGGGGCGACAGAGCCTTCTCCATAGCTGCACCCTCCCTCTGGAACTCTCTCCCCAAACACATCCGAGACTGCACTGACCTTTCCACATTCAAATCACAAATCAAAACTCACCTGTTCAAAACTGCTTTTAACGTGTGACCATGATTGTGTATTTATGTTTTTAGTGTATTGCTTTTATATAATAATTTTAATGTAAAGTGTCTTTGAGTACTATGAAAAGCGCTATATAAATAAAATGTATTATTATTATCTGCTGTATATACTGTATATTTAATTTGCTGTTCATTTGTTTTATACATGATGTTTTAGGGGCATTTTGTTTTCGTACATTTTAGTATTCAGTTGTATTTCTTCAATAAAATATCTTGAAAGCATCACTCTGACTGTCTTTACTTTAGGGGTAGTAATACATAGAATATTCAATTTGCAAACATTTATATATGCTCAGCTGGACGCTTACACATCTGTACAATAAACATCTATTGTTGTGCCTTAATATCAGTAAAACTAGAGCATAATATTTGGAGATTAGTATCTTATTTGCATAATTACTTCAAAATAAATGATTCCATCTTGATTCTTAGATGTGAAGCACTTTGTGTTGATGCATGAATGCTATTACTAATAAACTCGTATTGTTTTATGGAATAATAAATGTATAAATGAATACAGAATGCATTAATACATGTATAATTGAATACAGGATGCATTAATAAATGTATAAATGAATACAGAATGCATTAATAAATGTATGAATGAATACAGGATGCATTAATAAATGTATAAATGAATACAGGATGCATTAATAAATGTATAAATGAATACAGAATGCATTAATACATGTATAAATGAATACAGGATGCAATAATAAATGTAAAATGAATACAGGATGCATTAATAAATGTATAAATTAATGCAGGATGCATTAATAAATGTATAAATGAATACAGGATGCAATAATAAATGTATAAATGAATACAGGATGCAATAATAAATGTAAAATGAATAGAGGATGCATTAATAAATGTATAAATTAATGCAGGATGCATTAATAAATGTATAAATGAATACAGGATGCAATAATAAATGTATAAATGAATACAGGATGCAATAATAAATGTATAAATTAATGCAGGATGCATTAATAAATGTATAAATTAATACAGGATGCAATAATAAATGTATAAATGAATACAGGATGCATTAATAAATGTATAAATGAATACAGGATGCAATAATAAATGTATAAATTAATACAGGATGCAATAATAAATGTATAAATTAATACAGGATGCAATAATAAATGTACGAATGAATACAGGATGCATTAATAAATGAATACAGGATGCAATAATAAATGTACAAATGAATACAGGATGCATTAATAAATGTACAAATGAATACAGGATGCAATAATAAATGTATGAATGAATACAGGATGCAATAATAAATGTATGAATGAATACAGGATGCAATAATAAATGTATTAATGAATACAGGATGCATTAATGAATGTATAAATGAATACAGGATGCAATAATAAATGTATGAATGAATACAGGATGCAATAATAAATGTATTAATGAATACAGGATGCATTAATAAATGTATAAATGAATACAGGATGCAATAATAAATGTATAAATGAATACAGGATGCATTAATAAATGTAAAATGAATACAGGATGCATTAATAAATGTATAAATGAATACAGGATGCAATAATAAATGTATAAATGAATACAGGATGCAATAATAAATGTATGAATGAATACAGGATGCATTAATAAATGTATAAATGAATACAGGATGCAATAATAAATGTATAAATGAATACAGGATGCAATAATAAATGTATGAATGAATACAGGATGCATTAATAAATGAATACAGGATGCAATAATAAATGTATAAATGAATACAGGATGCATTAATAAATGTATAAATGAATACAGGATGCAATAATAAATGTATAAATGAATACAGGATGCAATAATAAATGTATGAATGAATACAGGATGCATTAATAAATGAATACAGGATGCAATAATAAATGTACAAATGAATACAGGATGCATTAATAAATGTATGAATGAATACAGGATGCAATAATAAATGTATAAATGAATACAGGATGCATTAATAAATGTATAAATGAATACAGGATGCAATAATAAATATATAAATGAATACAGGATGCATTAATAAATGTAAAATGAATGTTTGGTGGGTTCACTTGGATCCCGGTATCTGTTTCCACTGCAAACACTGACAGTAGGTGTGTCTCAATTCAGGGGCTGCATCCTTCGGAGGACCCAGCCTTTGAGGACCGCGAAGGCTGGACCATGCGGTCTCCGGAATGAGACGGCCTAGGCTACAGAGGACTTCCTGTTTGCGTCCGTCCATCCCCCCCCCCCCCTTTGCTGCTCCCGTGCCTAGAATGCCTGCTCAGAAGGATTATACTGTCTACAGATATTAATATACTGTAAAGGTTTTAATCAGTTTTTCAATCGTATATTCAATAATTCATTCATAGTTCTTTTTCATAATGTAGTTTTTCTAAATTAATAATCAGTTAATAATTCAATCAGTTGCTGTGTTAAATAACTAATTTTGAATCATTTATAGTTCTTGTAAATAAATTAATGTATTTGTCAATAACTTTTTTATTTCATTGACACATATATACACCTATATACACATACATTCATAAATGTATGTATAAATTATGATATGAATTAATCATGTTCCCACATTGTTTCACCCTTATTCAGTAACATCACATCTTGTTCCCTTGCACCTGCATCTATGTGTCATCTGTTCTGTACTAGTTAACAATCAGTAAAGATTTCAATTATTTATGATTTAGTTATAATTAAATTGGGAAGAATTATGCTGCATGTTGGGGCTGTAATCTAAAGCTTTCCCTATTTTATATATATATATCATGTAATATTATGATTATCAATACTTAACAGTACCAACAGTAATGCCTTTGAGTCAAATGAAAATCAAAAAGATATTAAATTAGCACTTTTAATTGTCGTACATTGTCAGATTTTTGAATTATATCGTGCCGGTGGGGATGGGATGCCCCTCCTCCTCTCGGCTGGTGGGTGGAGCGGGTGGTGTTGGAGGGGGGGAGGGGCAGGGAGGACGTCACCGTACTCGCTGGGTCCCGGACTCACTGGGGTGCTGAGAGTGGTTCAGTGGTCTGTGGTGGGTCTGGTGGCTTCCTGTGTGTGTGAGGAGCTTCCCAAACCCACCAGCACAGAAGAAGCAGATGGAGACAAACTACGTCCTCTGTGCCGGTGGGGATGGGACGCCCCTCCTCCTCTCGGCTGGTGGGTGGAGCGGGTGGTGTTGGAGGGGGGGAGGGGCAGGGAGGACGTCACCGTACTCGCTGGGTCCCGGACTCACTGGGGTGCTGAGAGTGGTTCAGTGGTCTGTGGTGGGTCTGGTGGCTTCCTGTGTGTGTGAGGAGCTTCCCAAACCCACCAGCACAGAAGAAGCAGATGGAGACAAACTACGTCCTCTGTGCCGGTGGGGATGGGACGCCCCTCCTCCTCTCGGCTGGTGGGTGGAGCGGGTGGTGTTGGAGGGGGGGAGGGGCAGGGAGGACGTCACCGTACTCGCTGGGTCCCGGACTCACTGGGGTGCTGAGAGTGGTTCAGTGGTCTGTGGTGGGTCTGGTCCGTCCTGGGATGATGGTTTGGAAGACGTCCACTCTCAGCTGCTCCAGGAGTGGGACAAAAGCACGGTGGAGTCCTGCCCTGTGAGACACAAACACAAGAGATGAATACTTTAAACTCAACTTTACGACCTTTACATTGTTCAATGATGGAATCTTATTACTGATATTTCTGAAGTCTTAGTGAGGGATTACTTACTCAGCCCACTGAAAGAAAGGCAACCACCGCTCTTCATCTTGTCCTGTGGTCCTCCATCCGTCTCATCTGGTCCAGAGTGAACACATCTTCTCTGTTGTCTGGGAGATCCTGGATGTTGCTTCCTGTCTTACAGCCATCGATACCTGAGTAAAAGAGACTTGGAAAACTCTTCTTAACGTTAGTCATTTTTACAGCATAAAACTGAATTAAAAACAAAACAATGCGCACCAACACGTCGAGGCAGCCGTCCGCAGCGCAATCTTGATGTATGAAGAAGCGATACTTAAAAGCTCTGCTGCAGGATGCTACCTATCGTCAACCCCGCCAGACGCGAGGGAAGGCCGTCTGGTGTTTTATTAGTCCGAGTCGCTGTCTTCAGCCGATTGCCAGTATCCTCTGTGTGTGTTTGTGGGGAAGCTGGGGCCTGAAGTGGAGGGCCTCTCCTCTGGTCCTCCTCTTGGAGATTCAGAGGCCTGAATTGGAGGGCGCTGCGTCCTCACCGGTCCTCTGCCTCTTCACACTTACCTGCTCCGTGCGGTCCTCTTCCCTGCTCCTCTTGGTGGACTCTTCTGACCTCTGGGGGACCAGGGGCGGAGCCTCTTCAGGATGTTCCACACCAAAAGGGAGGGCGCGCGGATGGCCAGCGGGAAAGGGTGGAGTCGGCACGTGGTAGAACTGGGTGAGAGGGTCCTCTTCCCTGCTCCTCTTGGTGGACTCTTCTGACCTCTTGGGGACCAGGGGCGGAGCCTCTTCAGGACGTTCCACACCAAAAGGGAGGGCGCGCGGATGGCCAGCGGGAAAGGGTGGAGTCGGCACGTGGTAGAACTGGGTGAGAGGGTCCTCTTCCCTGCTCCTCTTGGTGGACTCTTCTGACCTCTGGGGGACCAGGGGCGGAGCCTCTTCAGGACGTTCCACACCAAAAGGGAGGGAGTGCGGATCGCCAGCGGGAAAGGGAGGAGGAGTCGGCAAGCGATCGAACCCATCCCAGAAACCGCTCGGTGGTAACCGCTAGGTGAGAGGGTCATCTTCATCCTCTTCTTCTTCCTCCTCCTGGTCAGCTGGGACCAAAATGTCACCGGTCCTCTGCCTCTTCACACTTACCTGCTCCGTGCGGTCCTCTTCCCTGCTCCTCTTGGTGGACTCTTCTGACCTCTGGGGGACCAGGGGCGGAGCCTCTTCAGGACGTTCCACACCAAAAGGGAGGGCGCGCGGATGGCCAGCGGGAAAGGGTGGAGTCGGCACGTGGTAGAACTGGGTGAGAGGGTCCTCTTCCCTGCTCCTCTTGGTGGACTCCTCTGACCTCTGGGGGACCAGGGGCGGAGCCTCTTCAGGATGTTCCACACCAAAAGGGAGGGATGGCCAGCGGGAAAGGGAGGAGGAGTCGGCAAGCGGTCGAACCCATCCCAGAAACCGCTCGGTGGTAACCGCTGGGTGAGAGGGTCATCTTCATCCTCTTCTTCTTCCTCCTCCTGGTCAGCTGGGACCAAAACGTCACCGGTCCTCTGCCTCTTCACACTTACCTGCTCCGTGCGGTCCTCTTCCCTGTTCCTCTTGGTGGACTCTTCTGACCTCTGGGGGACCAGGGGCGGAGCCTCTTCAGGACGTTCCACACCAAAAGGGAGGGCGCGCGGATGGCCAGCGGGAAAGGGTGGAGTCGGCACGTGGTAGAACTGGGTGAGAGGGTCCTCTTCCCTGCTCCTCTTGGTGGACTCTTCTGACCTCTGGGGGACCAGGGGCGGAGCCTCTTCAGGACGTTCCACACCAAAAGGGAGGGAGCGCGGATGGCCAGCGGGAAAGGGAGGAGGAGTCAGCAAGCGGTCGAACCCATCCCAGAAACCGCTCGGTGGTAACCGCTGGGTGACAGGGTCATCTTCAATCTCTTCTTCTTCCTCCTCCTGGTCAGCTGGGACCAAAACGTCACCGGTCCTCTGCCTCTTCACACTTACCTGCTCCGTGCGGTCCTCTTCCCTGCTCCTCTTGGTGGACTCTTCTGACCTCTGGGGGACCAGGGGCGGAGCCTCTTCAGGACGTTCCACACCAAAAGGGAGGGCGCGCGGATGGCCAGCGGGAAAGGGTGGAGTCGGCACGTGGTAGAACTGGGTGAGAGGGTCATCTTCATCTTCCTCCTCTTCTTCTTCCTCCATGTCCTCGTCCTCTTCCTCCATGTCCTCGTCCTCCATGTCCTCTTCCTCCATGTCCTCTTCCTACATGTCCTCGACCTCCATGTCCTCGTCCTCCATGTCGTCGACCTCCATGTCCTCGTCCTCCATGTCGTCGACCTCCATGTCCTCGTCCTCCATGTCGTCGACCTCCATGTCCTCGTCCTCCATGTCGTCGACCTCCATGTCCTCGTCCTCCATGTCGTCGACCTCCATGTCCTCGTCCTCCATGTCGTTGACCTCGATGTCCTCTTCCTCCTCCTTAGCTGGGACCAAAACGTCACCGGTCCTCTGCCTCTTCACACTTACCTGCTCCGTGCGCTCCTCTTCCCTGCGCCTCTTGGTGGACTCTTCTGACCTCTGGGGGACCAGGGGCGGAAAAAGGAGGGAATGCACATAATAAATACATACTACACATACTACAAATACAACACATACTACACCTGCTCCGTTGTCAGAGGAGTAGGGGAGGATCCAGTAGCCCACTGGTGGAGGAAGTGCCATGATGTCGTTCACAGAAGCTGAGAGGGAAAAATTCAAACTGTAAGGATTTCTCATAACATGAAATATTTCTGGATTACATTGAAGAATAATCAAAGATTAAATTAGAAAAAAATGATGACCGCACTACACGTGTCACCAAGTCACCAACACAGAAGAGGCTGTTTTAATATTTTAACAATAATATCAAACATAGTGCAGCTCTGCCTCTGTTAGTTTGAACACATAACACAACTATATTAATAATGATAAAAATAATATAACTGTAATATAACTCTTACTCTGCACTGTGTGTTATGATAATAATTGTTACATACAATATGTGTACATAATTGTTAAACTCCATACATCAGCTGGTGTTTTGCCAGGGATTGACATGAGAAGAGTTTAACAAAACATCCAGCAGGTGGTGGTATACGCTCAAACGGAAATTAAGGAGCTTTTATTGCATCATTTGGAGTTGTTGAAGCGTGATATCTTATTGTGAAGGACAAAACTACGGTCCCGGATGTGTTGACAGCATTGATGGTGGTATTTTGCGACCCTGTAACATGAGAATATCCCCGAAAAACCAGCGGATAGAAGTCCGTACGGATTAGGTCATTAGCAGTGCACGGCTAATTCGGTTAGCATCGTTTTAACGACTCTGGTAAAGGCAAAGCTAACTGTAATAATTACAACAATATTTCGTATGAAAGGTACGAAGTTTAACTTCAGTTTAACACCATTAAATCAACTGAAAACATTACACGATCATTTTTATCAACATTTTAAGTGAATTGTATTGAAACATTAGCTAAAAACTGTCCGGTTTGGGGTACAACTCCATTAGAGAAATAGTTTCAAAGGATCAGATGTTTGTTCAATAACAGGGTCGCATCGTGTCCTAGTTTGATGACGTAGGCTACGTCCAGACGCTTGCCTCTATGTTCCATATGGTTACCATGGTGCACAACATTTACTGAGTGTTCTATTTTCAGAAATATACATTTTAATGTTAAAATAGGAAGATTTGATGCCTTCAAAAACCGAAATAACTGTGTTTAATTAAACATCTACACTATTGTGAACACCTTCCACAGATGTCCTGCAACATTTAAGACATTCTGCCACTTAACAGAAGTAAAACGTACCAGCAGAGGGATGGTCCGTCTCTCACCGCACACTCGACGCAGGTGCGTCTGTTGTCCACGAGTAGCGATCCAGTAGTTTATCCAACAAGTTTCGTATCAAGTAGCCTCTCTCAAGAAGTAAAAAACTCAAAGAGTCGGCTTTCCACGGTATGTCCAAGACGTGTTCACGCTCAGGTGCAAGTGCAGAGTGAGCAATCAGAACGTTCTGAGGCCTTAGTAACCTCGGGTGGGTCCGTTTCCATGGCATTCAGTGAGTGCGTGCGTGTGAATAGCCAAGACAGAAAGAGAGAAATATTAATTATTTTATCTTATATATAATATATTTTTTATTCGATTTATACTCGTTATTTTTAATTTTATCTTTCAGTGCTCTTACCATTCAGTACAGCTATGAGTTGCAAACATTACACAACCCGTCTCTGCTTATTCTAATACAACAAATCTGTATTGGAAACGAAATTGAGAGAGAGAGATTAAGTAAATATAAATACATATACATTTATTTATATTTATTTATTTCTCAATGAATCTTTAGAGACAAGAGCCTGTATTGCAATAAGGCAGAGGACAGTTAACAAACACAACAGCAGCAAAAACAAATGTCAACAAATGTGTTTATTAACTTGCAGTAACACATATGCACATACTTTATATTTTTTTGCTTGCAAGGCAGTCACCCTCCCCTGCAGGATTATTTTCTCCAAAATTGTCCAACTCACATTGAGTAAATGATGAAAAGAGAAACACGTATCAATAATATTCACACAAGGATACAAACTTAGAAGATTGACGAATTTTACACAGCAGAATATACACAAATTCATATAGAAATCATTTACATGGATGTCTTATTGTGGGTTTAAATAAAAGAAAAAGGTGACAGTCACAACGGTCATCTGTGTGACAGCAACAATAACACATCAGAAGTGTATTGTCCTCTCTACTGGTTGTCCTAGTAAAGGCTTTATATAGGCTGAGAGCTAATTTCACTGTAACCTTAAGTACAAGATGGTCAAATTGAGATATTACAAATGGACTAATGTCTTAATTTGGAGACAGTTACGGGAGTGAGGGATGAGGAGGTAAGGAAACATGAGAACACCAGGGTAGGGAGTGAGGGATGAGGAGGTAAGGAAACATGAGAACACCAGGGTAGGGAGTGAGGGATGAGGAGGTAAGGAAACATGAGAACACCAGGACACACATGGAGAACTCTGTCAAGCTACATGTTAGACAAAGTGAACATCTTTTCTTCTACATAGCTGTCCTCAGTCTCATCTGCTTAACTTGGTCATGGAGGCATCAACATGTAATAGAGATGTTAAATTAACAGTGAAAACTCATCATAGCTTAATTTAACATCAGTATTCATAATTACACTTCATGTTTACTTCTCCTGATCTTTACCTCCTATAACAAGGTCCATGGGGGCATCTCAATAAATGAACATGTTATATTATATAAGTGTTATTTACTGATTGTTTTCGTGTTGGAATAAATGTTAAATATTTAATGTTCTTTTCATACTGTATTGCAGCCGGGCATTGGCCCAGCTCGCTCTGCATGTCAGCACGTAGCCTCTCAAAGCATCCTTCTCCCTTTTACAATACAGTATTTTACTTAATTTTATTTGACTTTTGTGGCCTCATACGAGTCATATTCCAGCTCCCGGTTCAGTGTCGCCCCTTAGCGGTGTAAGGATCCGTCATGTATGTTGTTGTCCATCTGGCACAGAAGGGACCAGTCTGAGCGGGAGGATGTACATCCCCACACAAAGTGACCCTCCAGATAAACATCAAAGTTTGAAATTGTTTCACAAAGGTTACATTTCAATGTATGTGTATCTATATATTAGTGCTGGGCAAGTTAACGCATTATTATCGCGTTAACGCATTCATTAATTAACGCCGACAATTATTTTATCTCGCGTTAACGCATTTTTAAAATGTATTATTATTGTAACAGACTGTCTCATGTTTATCGTTTTGTATTGGAGATGATATGTCCCTTCAGGTTTGCCGTAGAGAAAAGGCGACTTCCGCTTCTGGTCGAGGGGAGGGAGACAGATTGAGATGATCCAATGCTATTGAATGACTACGGTAGGCTAAATGGGAAGTTTACCTGAAAAACTACACTTTTATTTAGCCGTTAGGCTATTTCATTACTCAACAAAAAAATTGGTTCAAACAACACAGAAGACTTTCAATGGATTGGTTTTACAAATACAATCTTAGTACATAAGAGTGTGTTAAAGACAGACAAGAAGAAGGGCAACCTTCCCAGAGATTTTAACACACTTTAAGGGTCAGGTTTATGCAAAAACCACTATGGTAGACACTGCACAAACAACATCCAAACTCTGTATGCCGGAGTTTGCCATGAGCTCAGCAAACAAAATGTCAGTCTCTCGTCCCAGGCAGAAGCATTTTTTTTTTTTAAGTACTTCAATTATTTGCATAGCGGCAGTTGTGATTTTCCGCCAACAGTTCATCAACAATGCTCAGCAGACCACTCAGCTTCAGTCTGCAGGCCGATTCTTCCTCATGGCTTGCCAAAATCTGTCGCTCGACTTCCTTCAGCCGCCACGTCATAGACACAGGCATGGTTTGAGGGCGGTCTGCTTTGTCCGACAGATCATCAGGCTTTGGCTCCTGGAAAGTCAAAACAATGCATGATTGGAACATTTTGTTGACGAATCTCTTATCATTTGCAGCCACACATAAGACACTTTCATCTAAGACGTCAACAATATTCCCAACACCAAGAATGTCTGTTTGAAAAAGGACATAACTCGGGATCACTGTGTGAGGTGAGGGGACTTGTCCAACCTGTGTGACGGCAGCTGTGGGTGCGTGCGTTATGGTTGGGTGCATCGACAACAGAGTTGAGGATGCAATGAAAAGCGGTGTGGACAAGTGGACCAAGGGGTCACCATCCAGCCAATGCTGAAGCTGCTCCATGCTCCTGTGGACAGTAGTGGGAATTAGACATGACTTACATATTGTGGATATGGTATTCTTTTTTTATTCGCACACACCTCGTCCTTCAAAATGGCATATTCTTAAAGCAGAACTTCTGGATGCAATGAAAACTTTCAACAGCAGTGCTGTCGCTGTACCTTCTGCTTTCAGCCTTCTCCTCCTCCAAGCTCTTGAGGACTTTGTGGGCCAGGAGCTCTTGTGCTGTGGGAGTGTGCGTGATGTCCAGCGGGGCCGTCGGGGCCTCGAGAGGCTCGGCCAGACTGTTGAACAACCTCTGTCTGAGGGACAGAGTGCCGGGCGTGGCACAAGCAGCAGCATCCGCACTGAGGACGGAGTCAAGGAGAGAGCAGAGGATGAGTACTGTGATTGTAACTTGTACTTGCCAATGTATTCTTTCCAGCAGTTGTAATGTTAACATCTAAAAGACGGACGGCTTTTTGTACTTTCTTACCCTTCCGTCTCTTGCTGCTTCTCTTGGTGCGTTCGTCTGATGGCCTGGGTCCATTCTTCAGGTGGCTGGAAACCCTTTAATGACTCCGTGGGGAGGTAAACCAGGATCTCCCCATCATCCGTCATGGCATCTAAAACAACAAAAAACAAACAAATAATTACAAACTGTCATTCAGCATCGGTTTTACATCGAACATGTGCATTGGTTCTAAATCGAAATGACAGTAAAAGAACATTCCCCGGAGAATGTGCTCACCTTCAGAGACAGGTGGGATCTGCCAGTCTTTCAGTTTGTGGTCGATGCAAATCACCAGCACGTCGTCCCAAGGAATCTGACTGAAGGCTGGACACGCATCCTCGTCGTCCCAGCTACTCGTGGCTAGCTTGGATGCCGGGGTTCGGGTACCGTGGCCCCTGACCCTTTCCAGAAGGTTTTCCAGCCGCGACATTAGGAGAGGCTGACTGCGCTGCGAGACCGGGATCTGAGCAACGTAGCGAAAGATGGAGGAGCAGAGCGCGGACCACGAGTCTAGAGAGAAAGGGAGGGATAATAAAGGATGTATAATACATGCAGCATTGGCCTCTTGTTCACATCTCTCTTTTGTACTTGCATTAATAGAACATCTGCAGTAATAAGAAGCTAAATTAACATCTCCGTCACTGACCTGTAGCAGATAGTTGCTCCCACTGTGGCAGCTGCAGGCTGAGGATGACTTTGCGCAACCAGTCCAGGTGCTGGGCAGAGTTCCAATCCAGATGAGGGACAAAGTCACGGGTGTCATGCAAGCAGAACTCTCCTGGCGGCCACGAGAGTCTGCTGAGATCCTGGGACGACACTTTGTCAGCGATGTGAGCCAAGACGCCGTTGTACAGCTGGATGACAGGCACAGGGTCCTGGGAGGGAAGACGTGCAGCGACCCGCTCCTGGCGGTGAGCGTGAACTCGGGGGCTGAATTCACGACTCAAACTGACCAGGGTCTGACAGGCGAGCGGGAAGGGCGGTGGAGCACGGGCCAGAAGCCAACGGGTAGCCTGGCTCAGCTAGAGACACACAACAGGACGGAGGGGAGAGAAGATGTAGAAGACTTGGAAATCCCAGAAAGTGAAGATCATTACATTGAAAAAAAAGAAAAGACAAAAAAGAGTGTATGTGTAATACCTGCTTGGATCCCTGTAGGTCACTTGTGGTCTCTGGTATGAAGAAGAAGGTGTACTCCGATAGCAGGCCCTCCTGGACCAGTGTGTGCAGCATCAGGGCTGAGGGACAAGGAGGCGCCATGAGAGGAGTCGTTCAGCGTTTAACACATTTTGTCCAGATTAATTCAGCTACTGTTACTCCACTACTGCCTGACATACAACACAAATACATAAAATATTGCAGTAAATGCAATCACCTTAATTCCATCAATGGCTATTTAAATGTCCCAGTACGTGTTTGTACCGAATCAGGGCAATCCCAAAATGATATTTCATTATCAGTGTTGTTTCTGTGCATCACCGCTGCCACACTCGGGCCCTGGCACCAGAATGGCCAGGGGCAGCGGGCAGCGCCAGGCGCTGGCCTGCTGTAGCTGTTTGAGCTGAAGCAGGGCCGACAGCAGAGCTAAATCCTGCTCGTCGTGCCCGGCCTCGGTGATGGGCATGGCGGGAAGCAACACAATCAGAGCCCCCGTCCCCTGGAGGTCACGGCACTCCTCCGTTTTGGACAGGGTAAGAGGGCCTCTGGACGCCTGGGGGGACACCACCGAGAAGACTGGTCAGAAAACCTCATGTTACGCAGACCACATAGTATTTTTTGTATCTAGCTAAATAGTACAAACTAATTTCTCAAAACCAACGTAGGTTAATAATAAGCCCCAATATATAGGTAGGCATATATAGTGTTTGTGAAGAGTCAGTGGTATTCATCAACGGACATCCCTGTCTCTTTAAAAGACACCTATTAGCATTGAACAACATCTAAACATGACTTTTATTCGGTCAATATGAAAGTTGTTGTGGAAGGACTTTCCTCAAGCACAGAATAATGTACAAATGAGAATAACTGCAGTCCAATCAGCAGACTTGCTGATCTCTTTGTTTTGTCAGTGTAAGCTGCAGTCTACCGTGACGCTGATGTGGACTTTGAAGGTGCGTTGTCCTTCGTCCCGGAGTGTGTTGGTGACACAGAGGGTCTGCAGTGTGCCATCTCGCTGCTCCTCGCTGACCTCTGACCCTTTGCCGCCACCGAGCTTCACCTCCAGCCAGTCTGACAGGATCCTGAGGACAGACGAGAGGACACGCTCAATGAATGGTTCAGTGAGATTCAATGAGAAGAAACTCAACTAAACCGTAAAAAGGTAATCAAACATCTACCCGTCACCACTGCCGTTACTATCGGTGACCTTTTTTGTCATATTGAAGAGCTGCTGCTTACCCGTCTGCCAAGCTGGCTACACTCTCGTGGTCGCTCGGCAGGAGGAGAACAGCTTTCCAGAATATTCGGTCGGGCGGGTTTGGGATATTTTCTGTCACCAGTGCTGGCAGGTCGAGCGGCTCCCACACTCTCTAACTGAGAGAAACACCAAAACAAAAGAAAAAAAGAGAGACCGTGACGTAGAGCAGACATATTTTCACATCTAACTCGGTGATTTAAGGTTTTATTTCAACCAAACCAGAGCGGGACTTAGCTGGAAGTGGAAAGACGAGGCTAACCACGACGGCAAATGAGTTTTATTTCGTTTCGGTCAAGTTTAAGTGTGTTCCATGATTAGCGAAGTAAAAATGACTGTGTTCTTCAATGACGTTTGAGACGGCTGTTTCACATCTAACATGGTGAATTAAGGGATTATTTAGACCCAATAGGAGTTGCCAATTGTTGGACCAGGGATTTCTGTAGAGTTTCAATGGAATGTCTTTTCCTCGCCTTTGAGAAACACTCCTGTGTGCTCCACCGGCTGGCTAAGAAAAGTAAGCACTGAACGCTAGAAGCCGCCGCACCTGGTGGTGTTATCTCTGATTCCCTGGTGTTGATTAACCCCCATATCAACCTCAAAACAGATGAATAGTACTACCTGATGCAATCACGCCACCTGCTGAGGGCTGAATCTGTGCCAACCAACCATTAGCGAAAGTGTGATTACCTCATCTTCACCTTGCTCTTAGAGAACAGCTAGACAGAGGCACACTATCTGATCGCAGGAGACGAAACAGACCTGAAACAACCAGATCCCAAAAAAAAGGCACACAAAAGAGACTGACTGTGACTTATGTCAGCTTAAGACTACACAATTACATGATGACAGCACTTCAGGCGCAGAGCAAAGACGGGCACCGTGTTCAGAGTGGAAACAGGAACTCGACAGATTTACGACGGACGGTGTTGTCGCGCAAGCGTAGCACAGTTAGCTGCAAGCCGCCGACTCAGCACTCGCCACGTTGAGAGCCGCGTGGAGCCAATTAATGCGTTCTAAACAGTCTTATTGGGCAACTTTAGGAACACATTTCAAATTTTAGAGATTGACAATGTTCAATGAGAGATTACGTTGAAGCTAATGATACAATTTGTGATTGCTGAATTCCATTTTGTTCCGGTATTGTGCATGTTAACTCACTGTCACACTGTCCTGGTTTACTGGGACACCTGAATAGAGCAGAGCCATATTTAATGTTCTCAGTAACACCTGGGCTTTTCCTACTATGTGCTGTGAAAAAAGGCCAATTCAAATTCTTTCCCCTTGACATTCTGAAATGCAAATAAAATCCAACAAACTATTTCTCTATTAATTATTTCATAATAATAATAACGTGAGTTTTAATACGGTACGGAACAATTTCACAATCTACTTTAAATATTTAACTGCATTATTTTCATACCCCTGTTTGTTTCATACTGTAATTGACACTAGCCTTTTTTAAGTTCTATATGTGTAAGGTAACACTGAAGCAAAACATCCAGAGCTCCTCCTGTCTTCCTCTATTGTTTGATCCTGAATGATTCATGTATAAGATGAATAAACCTACACCACAGCAGCCATTTCCTCCAAAGTGTAGAAATAACACAACCTGAAAACATTTTTCGCAATCAGAAAATGAAAGAAAACAAAGGAAACAATAAACTGTCTCCTTGCAATGATCGATGGACGCACCGGTACGGAATGAGGGTCCGTTTGATCTCACATTACCCGAGTTTTACCATAAAAGCAGTGGAACATTGTTACGTGCTGGTGTGGCACCGCCAAGCACCATATAAGAACATGTCTGCAGACGCTGCTGTCAACAATGGAAATGTGCAAAAGTGTGCAGACGAGCATGTTTATAGCTTATGCTTACAAACAGAATAGGCTGCAAAATGTACAACCTGGCTGGGAAGAGTTTACACTGGCCAAGAGTACGGAGGGCTTCAGGAAGTCCTCGTAGGGCTATTTGGTTTACTGGATTACTATCTGGTTTACTATCTGTTCCCAGAGTCAGAACTAAACATGGAGAAGCAGCGTTCAGTTTTTCTGCTCCACATATCTGGAACAAAGTCCCAGAAAGCTGCAGGTCTGCTGAGACCCTCAGCTCATTTAAATCAAGATTGAAGACTTTTCTGTTTGCTGCTGCCTTTAATTGAACCACATTCAATTCATATATTAATCAATTTCCTGCATTTTACAACTGCATTTTATTTCTTGCACTGTTTTTTTAATTTTTTTGTTTTAATGAATGTTCTTAATTGTTTTTAAATCTCCTTTTCTTTTGCCTTATGTTTTGATGCTTTTAATGGTTTTATGTGAAGCACTTTGAATTACCTTGTTGTTGAAATGTGCTATACAAATAAACTTGCCTTGCCTTGGATACAGAACAGGTGGTGGGGTGAAATCCATTGCAATGATGTCGAGTACCGTAGTTGTAATACTCTTCACACCTCAGTACCTCAAGAGGAATCTAGGTACCTCTCCCCAGAAACATTTTGCAGCAGAATCCCAGTTTGCTACATCAGAAATGATTAGTGCCGCCGTGCATGAGAGTGGAAACACAAGTGGACACAAGTGGCAGATAACAGTTAGAAACACTTGAAGAGAAAGTGACGTTTGTTTGAAAATGACTTTCCACATCACTCTTGCTGCACAGAGTCTGGAAGATGAGAACCTCAATCCTAACCCATGGATCAAAATCTACCCTCAGGTCTGTTTGGGGCCCTCACTCTGTTCTCATTAGATGATGTGGACATTAGGAAACAAGAGCTCTGTTCTCCAGAGGAAAGAGATTACAGCCATGCGGCTCCAGACAAGTATCCATCAGCGGCCACTGCGCCTCGTCTGTTACAAACCCTCTTGAAAAGCGGTGTGATCCGAGCTAGCATGCGAGGAGCACTGCAGCACGACCACGATAAATGTTTTGAAATGTGAAGAGCAAAACTCAAACACGCTGAAAAGTCAAGAGACACGGATTAATAACACTTCAGCATTCAGACCTTCATTCTGGGGATTTTAAACTTGGAGAGCGATGAATGATGTGCGTGTGATGAGATCCCACTGATGTAAGAGAGAGTGTGCGTGTGTGTGTGCGTGTGAGAGAGAGTGAGTGCTTTGACGTGCTAAAGACATGCCTCTTCCCTACCCGGTGGTTTGTTATAACTAAATGCAAGAATACTCGCTCGACGTGGGAGTTCTGCCCCGAGCTCAGTGCCGATCTGGGAACAGGGACTCTGGTCCTCTTGGACTCTTCCATATATAGAACTAGCCTGTTTTACAACCACTACACACATTAAAACAGCAATCGCCTCGAGGATGGTTTGCATCAACATTAGTGTCTTCCAGTGGCGGGCCTTGCATTTTATACCTGGGCCTTCACTGCTGTCCTGCAGCTGAAATACCACCTTATAACCTCATGATGGCGCCACAGCTACGGTTATTATTCATTTCTATGGCTGTAACTATGTACGTATTCGTATTAAACCGTTCGGTACGAGGCTTACAAACCGAGCAATACGTTTGAATAATACTAGTGCATTTGGAAAATGCAGAAGCTTAAATTGTGGGAAATATAATGTTTTCTGCGCTCATGTAGGAGACAACGGTCTGTGTGACCTCTGAACCGGAACAAAAAAACCCACAACAAAAAACAGCTGGGGCTCCGCAAGTATTCTGGGAGGCTACGCTAACTAGCTTAACGGGAAAACAGCAGCAACAAGCATTCTGCTACACACTCGAGGGCCATTCAGGTATTAGATGTAAAAAAAAACAACCGCAGTTGACTGACTAAATGCTGTTCACTTAAAGACAAACTCCATCCTCCTTTCTTTGTTGACAAAGAGTTTCATCCCAGTTAAATCCCAACTCACAAATCCGTTTCTCCTCCTTCAGCCATTGAGTGTTACAAAAACAAAGCTAGGTAAAAAAATGAATAATCTACATCAAGCAAAATGCAAAACAATGTCATAATTTCTTCCATATTTTTCAATTTGAACTCTCACTACTCCGACTAAGCCTCTGCTGTTAAGTTTCGTTTCACGATAGTCACGTGCTCGCCCACTGACCAATCACAGCACACGCTGCACCTCACTGCAGAGCTGCTCCTGGATACTGAGCCGCATGTAATGCTGACGTAGTTGTAGGCCAGCTAGCAGGCTCTGACATACGCCCAACATGTCAAACTAAAGATCTGATTGGTTGAACACTATGACAATCAACATTATCGTCTCCATTTACTTAAACTGCTTATGGATGCACTTGTGAGTCTGCAGGCCTCGGGCCTCTCTTCTTACCTAGAGACACAGGTGAGATCTGATTGGATAAAAGCTTTCCTTAAAACAAGCTGCACTGGAAGCAGAGCAACTGAGGAAGACGGGAGCTGTGCAATGAGAAAATAAGATAATGGGAAAAATATTTTTATAAATTATAATACATGTAGTGTATTTATGAAAAATTATAAAATAGCTATAACTTTGTGATTCTGTTTCGGCCAGCAGAGAAGGCCTTGAAGGCCCTGACGGCCCACCACTGGTGTCTTCTCTCTACTGACATGACAGATGGGAGCTCTTCAAAATCACGTTAATCCCAGAGCCATAAACCCATTTACAAAGAGAGAAAAAAATAATAATTGTGTGATAAGCAGCGCAAAGGAGTTGCCGAACCTTTCCACTGGGGTGATGGACGGAAGTGACTTGTCTTGTATCACACCATATGGTGCCACGTCAGAAACAAGCACTCAGCTGTCCCTCGCATCCATTACTGCACTCTGCTACCCTACATTGTTTCTCTTTCCCAGTGTTGTTCTGACAAATAAATTACAGCTTCCGTCTCTCTCGCCTAAGTGGCGGTGTCATTGTCATCATGGCGGTCTAAACACGCGGGGGGGACAAGCAAAGAAGATGATTTGGTTTTCGGTTCACAACCTCTAGGATTTATCCCGCTGTGAGTTACCCAGTTTGAAATGCTTACTACACAATACCAACAACAAAAAAGCTGCTTTTGTATCGGCAGTCCTAAGCAGCCCAAAGAACTAACACGTTGGTACAGGTCAGGCCAAGATGGTGATCACTTTAAGTCCCTGCCATCAAAGAGCGACGTTTGACCCTTCAAATATATATATTCTTGCAGCTTTAAAGGTTTTAGTCGTTCTACATCCACGCCTTTGATTTAAGAAGCAGCGCACCACTACAGCGCCATGTGCAGAGAATGTGTGGATGCAACAACCCTGAGAAATCCCTCTGCACTCACACCAATGTGCAGAGACAGCCTGAACGCGAGGAGTTCAGAAGAGTAAGCTTTGATCTAGGTTCGCGTACATGACCATTAAAGAAGACTTCCCAGCCAAAACATCACCACATCAGCGTGAAGTATAACAAGCAGCAGTCGAACAAGAGAGGACAGTAGAATACACACACACAATGAGTAATGACCCTGCAGATACCGCTGGTGGTGAGCAACCTCAGTGACACCTCAGGAGTAAACTCACTGTCAAGGTCATGCGGTGGATAAAAGAACAGACTGAACCAGGCGATTGAAACAATATTAATAGTTTATCGTCATTTAAAATAAAGGTCCATCCTAATATATATCTGCATTTGTGTCTGAATAATGTCTGATCATGCTTAATGTTGCGCAAAGGCACCAATTAAAATCCCAAACATATCTGACACCTGGAGCGACAACAAATGTGGCAGCAGCAACTTTCATCCAATCAGAGGCCACCTTGCCACCGGCAGCAGCAGATAGTTCTCTACTGACACCTACAGGCGTATTTGAATAGCACGCCCCGATAAGAGAGCAAAGCTTTTCACTCAAAAAGGAACCAAAACACCACCCATATATTACCAACTTCATACATTATAAATACTCACGCCTCCCATTGTTATTCCATCAATAAGGGCGATGTAGGGTTTCCTGCATGTTCCTTAAAAGATAAAAAAAGGTGTTGGTGTGGTGTTAATCTCATTATTATAGTGAGATTTTAACTGAATAAGGGCCCATAGATAACAGATATTTGATAATACGGGTGTAATAGAACTTGTAACGCTTACCAATCGCGTTGTTGAGAATGTATTCCTCACGGAAGAAGACCTCTGCCAGAGAATCTCCAACTTTTCCTGCTTCTGTGACCGCTTAGAGGAGAAAACAGATCAAAGCAGAACCACGTCTGGTTACATTACTGTCTCTCCAGACCCAGTCTGTGCCTCTCATGTACTGGCATACATGCAGGACACAGATGACATCATCCATCTTGCAAGATAAAAAAAAAACTAAAAAAAGGTCTATATCCCATTTCATCAAGTTGCGACTCAGTTTCCTATTCTGGTTGCTGATGGCTGCCATCTTTGTTTTGATTTGGAAACAGAGGCACAAATTAGGAAACTCCTTTTTTTAATCATTCAGCAGACGGAATCATTTTTCATCCAGATGGTTTTAAGAGGCTTTGGGATTCTGGAAATACCTTTAAAATAAAAAGTGTTTTCAAACAACCTTCAAAGGCTTAATGTTCTTTTCGGAGAACTGATGTGATGTGAATGTCTGCTATTACATGAGAGGCGTAAACTGGGGCTACACAGACCCTGCTGATTGATCCTTCAAGGCAAATGCTCACCTCTGATGTCTCCACCAGCACAAAAGGCTTTTCCACCTGCTCCTCTGATGATCACAATGTCAGTCTCATTGTCATCTTCCCAGTTCTAGAATAAAAAATTCATAAAAAAAGCAGCACATTGACAGGAAATTATCATCAAAAACAAATGTTAATTGTGTGCGTCACCAGCTGAAACAGGTTTCTGCTCCATTTAAGTGAAAGTTCAGACAATATTAAACACAACTGGATTACACAATGGGTTTTGGGATATTAAAAAATTTAAAAGGGTTTTTGTACAGAGTACAAGTATCTGTCCAAAGCCATTTGGGATCTGTAACACACTGCAATAATAAACGCTCCAGGTCTTGACATTGGACCCAGTTGAGGTGAGCATTAACCAAGCTTTCCACCTACCTTGAGCTGAGGGTAGATCTGTCGGATCATGGTCAGGTTGAGAGCATTCAGGACTTTGGGTCTGTTCATGGTGATCACACCTGCGTTGCCCACTTTCTCCAGAAGAACCCCTGGATCCACCTGACTCGACATCTGATCCAAAATAGAGACGACGGGACAGAGTCTGTAAACGTCTTTACAAGAACCCATTTAAATACACAGTGCAACTAGAGAGAGCCTCACTACTCAATACTGTAACCCTGCAGTAGCTACAGTAGAACATGCAGGTACATGAGGGGGCTGCTCACCATGTGGCCCTGGATTCGCTGCAGCCTGCAGAGGGACCTCAGCCTGCAGGAAACAGTAGTAGAGAACAGAAATATTATCACAGTCAGTTTATCAATGAATATGTCGCCTTCTGACGAATTCAAATTCGGAACATGAACATAAATACATATGACCATAGACTCCCAGTTCGACCACTTACGATCACGACATTGTTCCTTAGTTATACTACACAGTAACGTTAGCTAGCATCCTATTGACTTACTTCAACCTTAGCCAGCATGTTTGCCATCATATAACAAGCTAACGTCACATATGACACCAAACTGAGTGTCAAGAAGACAACTGACACCCAACTACACAGTGGAAGTTCAGGAGGAGCACTGTCACTTGCAACATACCTGTAAGCAGATGTCAAAATGGTTAAGGACATTATTATCTTTGACTTATGTGCCGTGGCGAGTGGCTGCACTTTCAGGTACAGCTTTTGGCTCTCTCTCTCTCTCTCTCCTCTGTACTTTCTGCGTTTACTTCCTGAAAGAGCCGCAGAGCCGCCGCTGATTGGTCGGCATGATGACGTCACGGTGGTTGTACGCACCACCGAGAGAGATGCAGTCGGCGCTGGGCTTCCGCCACACTGCCCCCTACTGGGCAGAGGAGGTACTCTCAGTCCTGTGTTCTTAAAATACAGAACACATTTATCTTACTATTTTATATTTTTTGTGTCCATTCCTGTAACTATTAAAAAACAATAGTGAAAATACCTCCTAGGCCAGCAGTTTAACAGTATGACAATGCTCTTTGGACTGTGTTTACTTTGGTAAAACTCCCTGCTAACAGTGGTTAAGAGTAGGCCTATTCTAACTTAATGCATTTACTCATTTACTGAGTTAGCCTACTTGCACTTTACTTTGAGTACACCATTTTACACCACAGCATTGTACAGGGAAATATTTACTTTAGTTACCCAACATTATGTAAAGTAGTTAAATCAACTTTGCCTCAACCAGCTACAAAATAATATAATATAAAACTCTGACAGGGGCAATTCTGTATAATGAGTACTTTTATGCATTCTGTGTGTATATGTCTTTTATTTTCCTTTATTTTCTTTCTGTACTTATATTGATACAAAGCACTTTGTAACTTGTGTAAAAAACAAAAAAATACAATTTGACTTACTTTGGATATTGTGAGTAATGTGCTGTCAATACAATACTATACTATACTCTACCATACTGTACCATACTATACTATACCATACTATGCTATACCATACTATACTATACTATACTATACCATACTATGCTTTCACTTGAGTAAAATTATGAATGCAGGGCTTTAAGTATTGTAATTTACGCATTGCTACTTTTACTTAAGTTGGGATCTGGATGCATCTTCCATCCCGAACTACAAATACTGTGCAGGTTTTTATTTTTATTTTTATTCAATTCAATTTATTTTTGTATAGGCCAAAATCACAAATTACAAATCTGTCCCGGAACCCTCACATCGGAACAGGTACACAATTATAGCTGCTTACATGGTGATTCATCAGTTATTATAATCAAATGACATAAACTGACAGGAGCCAGTCTGCTACTAAATGAGTACTTTAACTTTTGACAATGTAAGTACATTTTGATTATACTTCTGTAGGTCTACTAATCAAATGCCTGTCTGAACAGCATTTTAATCCACTGTCCTGAGAGAACAACACAAATTGTTTGACAAATAGACGTCCAGAGCATTGGAGCAGTTTTCTTCTGAGCTGCAGTCTCAATACTCGCTTTCTCATGGAATTGGCCGATCTTTGTGTTTTGCGGTACTCCAGAATGTACATCTGGGATGCAAGAAATTGTACTGCAGAACTGCATATTTACAAATGATCCACGTCCAGATGAACGTCCAGATATATACGCCCCTAGAACAGGTTTGACTATTAAAATGGTTTATGGATGTCCTACTTCTAACAATGCAATACAAGATCTCCTCAGTCAGACAGCTAACAATATAGGCCCATTGTAAGCTTCTCAAAGGTACAGTGGTATTAGGTTGCAATATACTGCACAGTTCAAGTTATGTCTGTGAATAAAAAAGTCTTAGTGAAGTTTAAACTTATTTTGACAGGGAGGAAACGCTGCCTTTAAATATATATTTATATTTCCATCACTTGAAGACAGTTTTGTATTGTGTCTCTAACATTAAAATACTTGCTGTTCTCATAGGCACCTGCGGAGGCGAGGGGGGCCGTACAAGACGGAGGCAGCCACAGACCTGAGCCGCTGGAGGCTGAGTAACGTGGAGGGCAGGCAGACCTGGTGCTATGTGGACGATCGGGATGATTGGGACACCCCCGACAGAGAGCAGACGATGCTGGAGGCCCATTCGCTAGGCTTGGACACGGTAGGCTTTTTAAAATTGTGTCAAATGTTGTTTCAAATGAAAAAAGTTTGGTTGGTGATTGTTACTTATTCTCTACATTTTACTTTGCACTGATTCATATGGACTCTCTATGAAACGTTTGAACAACATTATAAAACGGACACAATAAACCCTGTTAGTATACAGTGAGAATAAAGTGTGTGAATGGTGAATGATTATAATATAATTCTAATGTACGAATATAGAACAGAAACTTTAAGCTGTTTCTGTTATTGGTAATCCAGGTGGCTGGTAGACTCCTGCATTGTATGGCATATGTCTGGAGTTCATTTCTAATCTCTCATTCTCCCCACAGAGTGTGTTTGTGTCTGGCTCCGAAGCCGCCCACACGGCCGTCGATGCAGCTATATATGATATTTGAATAGAGGAGTTACAGCATTTCCAGTACAATCGCTTTAAGCTTTAATCCAGTGTGCAGATACTCTCCATTTTTCCTTCACAGAATCTGTTATTCAGCGCCCGGCTCAAACCTAAAATGGCCCACAGCTACCGTTTTTGCATTTCTGTTCTGTCTAACAACTGCATTATCAGCGGTGCACTTAACTCCTAAGCAGGAGCGATACAGCAGCACAGCAACAAGGGAAACCAACAACACAGACTCTGCCCCTCTGCTGAAATGCTCCAGCATCAGACAAGTCTTTCCCGACACTTTACATTTTTTCTTCATGCCAGCGGCTGACAGGGCGAAAGCTCAGCCAAAAAGAAGCACGAGCATCAAAATAAATAACAAGCGAGCAAAACAAGGATTGAATGACAGACAAACTGACCTTTCATGTTCTGCTATTTTCTTTCCAACAACTTCAGTTTGGTTGCTCTAAAGCTGAGTAAAATAGGCGGTACAGTTCTTAAATTTGCTCAGTCATCTTTAATTGATGAAACACATTTTCTTGAGGACAGAAATGTGGAAAAATAAGAGCGTCTCCCAAATGCCGCCCGTGGACAGCGATCCAGCCAGGGGGATAAACACGCCTTCCAATGCAAAAATAACTTCACATCCATAATTAACGGCTCATTTGAGGATTCAGAATGATGTTCGTATGTTATGTTTATTCCAACATGCCATAGTGACTCAATGGGATTATTTTTATGTGTAGGATGCCCAACTGTGAACATCGAAAATGACTACCTCACCCGGATAAGTGAACTCAGTATTGTCACATGCTGTGGGTGTGGAAGGGGATTCACAGGTAAGGGGGCATGATATACAGGGCAAGGTCAGATAGCAATTTATGTTCGACGTCCGTGAGCTTTAAGTATGACCAAACCCCCACCAGCAGAACTCTGCTGCTGTTGCGACTTAAGTGTTAATCCTTTCCCTTTTTATTTCAGAAGCGGGGCAAAGTGAAAGGCTCGCTCACCTTGACAGCACTGCCTCTTGGGAGTTCTAAGCATGAAGCAACAGGTGAGTGGTAGAAGAACCCCGACAGGGCTCAGTTGTGAAATCTCGGATCATTTTCAGATGGCTTCATGTTTTGTTCTGCTTCCTGCTAGGAATCTGATTGACCGCCCGTGTACCTAGTCTACTCTATAAATAATAGATGGAACTAGAAGTTGTTATTCATTCCACAATAAACAATTACGCTTTTTTTAAGCTGTGACATTTGCATGGGCTATCTGGGAGAGCTCAGTTTCTTAGATCTATGTTGATAATGGCGTTGTGAACACACTCTTACATGACAACACGGATCAATCATCTGAACAGAATTCCTGTGTATCCATGCATGTGAGCAGATGAAGAGGACCTCACCCTGAGAGCAGCCATATACAGTCTGTTGCTCCACATCCACATTGATAAAACCGACTGGAAAAGTGCTCTGAAGCTGCTGGACCAAGCTATCAGAGACATGCCTCGCACCAGACACCGGCTGTGAGTAAAAAACACAGAAAAGAAGAAATAACACACAGGGGAGGGAAACGATACGAGAGTGACAGAAACAGATCATATTGTCCTCTGTGTTTTACCAGACCGCAACTGCAACACAGAATACTGCTAAAAGCTCAACAGGGGAAAAGCGTACTGACGGACATGCAGAAGTTACAAGACGAAAGAGAGCCGTGCTGTTCACTAATGTGGCACTGTGTGGGAGTTTACACTGTGATTTTACTCTCTATCCGTTTTTCATAGTTAAGTGTCTATATCAGACATCATCATTTCCCTTTATGCCTCTTGGCATGTAGGGCAGCAACAAAAGTCTTCTACTCCTGTCTGTCCTGGGCGAGTCGCTGGATGGTGCCCCATGAGTGGTTTAGGCTCTGCATCTCCTTCTCCACAGTTCTTCTCCATGTGTTTCTTGTGCGGCCTCTTTTTCTTTTCCCTTCTGGTGTCCAATGTAAGGCTGTTCTTGTAATATCAGCAGGATATTTTCTCAACACATGTCCTATCCATCCCCATCTTCTGCTCATTAGGATGGTCTCCATGCATTCTTGTTGGCATTTGTCATACAGTTCTTCATTTGTGGAAGTAAAAAATACATGTAGACATATTCTTAATACACGATTGGGAAAACAACTGTACTTGGAGAAGAACATACCTGGTGCTGGAGAGGGCCAGGGTGCCGGCTTTTCCCAGGTTGACCAGACCACGGGCCAGATCTGCCATGCAGGGCCACTGGGAGCCAGAGCCTTCAGTTTGAATCGAGGGTCCACACAGCACGGAGCGGCAGGGAAGCCTCTCATCTGTCGCTTCAGCTGCCGACGTACCGCTACCACATCACGCCACCTGGTGGTACGGATGAGAGAAGAAAAGAAAGAAGAAATTATATATATATACAGCATGCCACAAGTTGTTGCGACAGTTACCACCGTTTTGTGGTACCTGTTTTGTGGTACCGCAATTAGCTTGTTGACAAAAACGAGTGGCCATACCATTACAATTCTGCCTTTTTTTAATAAACTAATTACAACTACCAACAGTCATGCCTTAAATGACATTAATGTTTTGTCACATAATGTCAAATAACGACAAATAAACGCTAAACTACCGCGGAATTCGCTCCGAAATGCTGGCAGCTGCCACAAGATGCTAGTGGCAACTGCCACATACAGTGGCAGTCACTTAATTTGCAAACCCAGCTGCCAAGGAAGGTGGTGGCAGCTGAGCCTGCAACAGGAAGTGCCTCTACTAGCTGCCACTGCCACGATTTGAGCCAGCTCCTACTGTCAAATCAAGCAACGTTCAATGTTGGTTGTCTGTGTGTGTGTGTAAGACACGTCACCTTTGTTTTTTGTGTCGTGTCCCAGTCTGTTTTTACTCACTTCAGCAGTGTCAGGGCGAGAGTGCAAGTTAAGCTTTTCGGCATTGACTTCATCAAGAATGACCCTTAGGTTGAGGACATCAGGCGTTGCCATTTGTACAACTGTGAATGGCAAGCCTGTAACAAACAAACAAAAAAGATACTGCAAAGGTTAGCGTATGTTTCAGCAGCTACTCTGCCTGCACAGCAACATTAACATCTGGTTCCCCCATATTATTCAAACAGCTAAAAGGGCATATGCAGTTGTAATACAAACATGGTATGGGAGAAACGGTAGAATACTGGCCATGTTGGAGTCTGTAATGTCTCAGTAAGCAGACTTTGATGAGACTAGAAAAAGCACATAACTTGCATTTACACATGACTTGGGTCCATGAGCTCAGCCACAACTGAAATGAAAATAATCCGTTCAATTTATTAAAGTTAGGCTTAAAAGAAAGGGAAAGAAACGTGGCTAACATAAGGTAGTAACGTTAGTTTGGTATAGTTGTGTATTAGCTGTATAAACAACACATCTGTTGAATGCCTTCAATTAAATCAACCGTTTGATATCATTTTTATATTAAAATCTCAATCCCATTGTCCTAACTGCGCAAGTGAATGAAACAGACTGAATGATATCACCACGTGGAGCCCAGCACAATCATGCTAACGTTAGCCTATTCGCTAATGTTAGCTTAAGCTAACCGCAGATAACAGTCACTTTATAATCCTTGCACTCTGGCAATTTGGATGTAAAATCATGTGCAGATGTCAACAACTCTAACGGGTGAAAAGACAACTTGTTTTGCAGGCAAATTAAACGTTAAGAGAAAGTGCACGCTTTCGGTACAGTGATGTTAACGTTAGCTTTTCAAATATTTTGCTAGCAAGCTAAAAAGAGAGAACAGCCTTACCTTACTTGGTTTAAGGACAGCAAACGGGTTTAAACCACCGAAAATCTGCGCTGTGAGTTTCTCTATTCTCTCTTCACTTTGTTAACTTCAGTCCCAGACAGACAGGCGTGTGGAAAATCCTCTCCTCCACGGCTGAGCTGGGTCAACGTGCCGTGTAACCTTACGCCTGACTAGTTCAGCTTCACACAAACAGCAGCATGTGTGCGCGCTGCGGCGCTGCGTGGATGTGAACTAGATTGCTTGTGCTAAAGTAA